>NC_048581.1:68463301-68795801 GCF_013265735.2 Oncorhynchus mykiss
ATGATTTTGTGTTTGATTCTATGGTGAGCAGTCCAGTAGACCAGAATGTTACTGTATACCTATCTTTCTTCTGTACAGACATCTGAATAGCAACACTGACAGAACAGTGAGGGAACATACCGATGCAACATTTTGTAAGAGTGAGTGAGTGCCAGAAATATATTTAGATCAGCATTCTGTGATGTTGTCAAGAGCAGTAAAGCCATTTACAGGTCCATAAAGGGCAATTCAGATGTGTCTCATTAAGTGATTATTCTGGATCAAGTTTAGTGCTTGCTTAGAAAACTTTCAGCTAGTTGGAAAATAGTAATCCATCATAAATTACTATGAAAACTAAGCAAATGTCCATTTGAATCCCGCAACTGGTGTGTGTGTGTACACACACATTCTATTAATATAATATGGGTCTTTTGTACACTGAATATCTGCTTGCACAAACTGACTAGCCATTGACGCAGCAGCCAGGGCTGCAAAGTACACCTGTGAAATCATGCATGAGAGAACCTGGTGTGCTGCTGGAGTAATAAGATTGACTCAGATCTGACCATGTTGATGGAAACAATACTTGATTAATTACCGTTTTTTTCCCAACATGTTACGATTGATAGAAAACTTTGTCTGTCATATGTGAATTTAAGTTCTAAGCAAATAAAAATGAAAAAATGTGCCATCAAAACAGTGTGCATGGCAATTGTGAATGCTTTCTCAGTTTGGAATCTGCATGAATAAAACAAACATAACTTACTTCCTTATTTCCATGGCTTCCTTGTTGTCGTGTCTGAAGAAGTCGTAGGACTTGTAAGCTTTGACAGCCTCTCGGCGGTAAACACCCAAGTTAAACACTACAAAATTAACAAAATGGCACCAACAACAGAGTTATGACTTGCTTGTATTAGTGTCTACATGGTTTATTAAGTTAGGGTTGTCTCCTATCATAGAAATGGGACTGGTTCAAAGTAGGATCCTATTCAACATGGGGCGTCTCAGTTCTCAGGAGCTTTACATTTTTTATAAAAAAAATTGACATTTACCTAATAATGAAGGCATTTACTTTGTAGGACACAATACACTGGTGATTTAAATTTGACTGAGGTGCTTATTAAAAGTTCTCAAACACCAGAGGGTTCCACCATCAATAGTCTGTCATAATGGAAGACTTAAAGGTACATGTATAATGTTTTCATAAGTGATGTTGTAGGGGCTGTCTTCCCCCACTCACCTTTGGTTGGCACCCCTATCCAGTTGAGGTATCGTGTCAGTTTCTTAGACATGTAGGTCTTTCCCCTAGCAGGTAGGCCGATCATTACAATCACTGTGGGAGAGTTTGTCATGTAGGATGCCCATGCTGAACAGAAAGACAGACAGACATACATACATACTATAGTGCATTAGCATCAGGCTAACTCAGATACTTCTGTATACTGTACTGTAACAAGTGATACACAGGCCTGACAAAATTATATACAGTAGATACGGCAAAACAATTTAACTATCAAATTTGTTGGTTGGTATGATCAATCATCATTGGATACATTTCTTATCCTTGATTTCCCATGTACTGTATACTTAGATGAAAAGGGATATGTCAAAGTGGACTGGCAAGCCATGGCTCGCTATTCTCATATAAATTACACCCGCAACAGGACTGCAGATAAACTGAATACTGTATGGAATATGGGCTCATTATAAACAGATTTCAACATAATCTGCATGATAAAAATATAATGTGGAATGAGAATGAATAATTTGCCCAAAATATGCCCAACGGAATAATGTTCAGAGAAGACTAATCCCTCTCAAAATATTATAAACACAGTAGTATTTCTTTTAAACAAATGTTCTTGTTAATGTGTGCTTCAGCAACAACAAAAAAGTGCTTTCAATGCATAGGGAAAGCTTTACATCATAACTAGCAACATTTTTGAAGATGAAGCCAAAACAAAATAACACCTGTAGACTCATGTGCCAGTCAAAACAGCCTGAAGCAAGCATCCAGACTGCAGCGGAATTGTTGCTGTCTTGCCTATGGTCCTGCCTGCGCAAAGCTCTCCTGCATTGAAGATGTTGCTCTGGGAGGCTTATCATTGGGCTACTTACAGCATTTCTTCTCATTTACTCTGAGCTCTGTTTTCTTGGCTTCAGCAGAGTTCTCCGAGCTAGTCTCTCTCTGAATAGTTGCGGACATGGTGGAGTTGTGTCCTTGTTGTGCCAGGTTCCCAAAGGCTCTAGAAGGGCATGGCCCCAGACAATCTGAAACACAAGGTTGATTTATTCTAGCAGTAGGTCTAGGCCTATGTAATATTACATTTTTATTTATACAGTGCCTTGCGAAAGTATTCGGCCCCCTTGAACTTTGCGACCTTTTGCCACATTTCAGGCTTCAAACATAAAGATATAAAACTGTATTTTTTTGTGAAGAATGAACAACAAGTGGGACACAATCATGAAGTGGAACGACATTTATTGGATATTTCAAACTTTTTTAACAAATCAAAAACTGAAGAATTGGGCGTGCAAAATTATTCAGCCCCTTTACTTTCAGTGCAGCAAACTCTCTCCAGAAGTTCAGTGAGGATCTCTGAATGATCCAATGTTGACCTAAATGACTAATGAAGATAAATACAATCCACCTGTGTGTAATCAAGTCTCTGTATAAATGCACCTGCACTGTGATAGTCTCAGAGAGCATCATGAAGAACAAGGAACACACCAGGCAGGTCCGAGATACTGTTGTGAAGAAGTTTAAAGCCGGATTTGGATACAAAAAGATTTCCCAAGCTTTAAACATCCCAAGGAGCACTGTGCAAGCGATAATATTGAAATGGAAGGAGTATCAGACCACTGCAAATCTACCAAGACCTGGCCGTCCCTCTAAACTTTCAGCTCATACAAGGAGAAGACTGATCAGAGATGCAGCCAAGAGGCCCATGATCACTCTGGATGAACTGCAGATATCTACAGCTGAGGTGGGAGACTCTGTCCATAGGACAACAATCCGTCGTATATTGCACAAATCTGGCCTTTATGGAAGAGTGGCAAGAAGAAAGCCATTTCTTAAAGATATCCATAAAAAGTGTTGTTTAAAGTTTGCCACAAGCCACCTGGGAGACACAACAAACATGTGGAAGAAGGTGCTCTGGTCAGATGAAACCAAATTTGAACTTTTTGGCAACAATGCAAAACGTTATGTTTGGCGTAAAAGCAACACAGCTCATCACCCTGAACACACTATCCCCACTGTCAAACATGGTGGTGGCAGCATCATGGTTTGGGCCTGCTTTTCTTCAGCAGGGACAGGGAAGATGGTTAAAATTGATGGGAAGATGGATGGAGCCAAATACAGGACCATTCTGGAAGAAAACCTGATGGAGTCTGCAAAAGACCTGAGACTGGGACGGAGATTTGTCTTCCAACAAGACAATGACCCAAAACATAAAGCAAAATCTACAATGGAATGGTTCAAAAATAAACATATCCAGGTGTTAGAATGGCCGAGTCAAAGTCCAGACCTGAATCCAATCGAGAATCTGTGGAAAGAACTGAAAACTGCTGTTCACAAATGCTCTCCATCCAACCTCACTGAGCTCGAGCTGTTTTGCAAGGAGGAATGGGAAAAAATGTCAGTCTCTCGATGTGCAAAACTGATAGAGACATACCCCAAGCGACTTACAGCTGTAATCACAGCAAAAGGTGGCGCTACAAAGTATTAACTTAAGGGGGCTGAATAATTTTGCACGCCCAATTTTTCAGTTTTTGATTTGTTAAAAAAGTTTGAAATATCCAATAAATGTCGTTCCACTTCATGATTGTGTCCCACTTGTTGTTGATTCTTCACAAAAAAAATACACTTTTATATCTTTATGTTTGAAGCCTGAAATGTGGCAAAAGGTCGCAAAGTTCAAGGGGGCCGAATACTTTCGCAAGGCACTGTATTTCCTGAATAAGAATGAGTAATTTATCCACTATCTGAAAAATATTCAATTAAATTGATGTTGATATAAAATACATACAATGGTATGTGGACACACCTTCAAATTAGTGCATTCGGCTATTTCAGACACAATCGTTGCTGACAGGTGTATAACATCGAGCACACCGCCATGCAATCTCTATAGACAAACATTCACAGTAAAATGGCCTTAGTGAAGCGCTCAGTGACTTTCAACATGGCAACATCATAGGGTGCCACCTTTCCAACAAGTCAGTTTGTCAAATCTCTGCCATGCTAGATCTTCTCCAGTCAACTGTAAGTGCTGTTATTTGAAGCGGAAAGTGGTCTAGGAGCAACAACGGCTCAGCCACAAAGTGGTAGGCCACACAAGTTCACAGAATGTTACTGCCGAGTACTGAAACGCGTAGCGCTTAACAAATCGTCTGTCCTCGGTTGCAACACTCACTACCGAGTTTCAAACTGCCTCTGGAAGCAACATCAGCACAAGAATGGTTAGTCGGGAGCTTCATGAAATGGGTTTTCATGGCCGAGCAGCCGCACACAAGCCTAAAATCACCACGTGCAATGCCAAGTGTCGGCTGGAGTGGTGTAAAGCTCGCTGCCATTGGACTCTGGAGCAGCGGAAAGGCGTTCTCTGGAGTGATGAATCACGCTTCACCATCTGGCAGTCCGACGGACACATCTGGGTTTTGGCGGATGCCAGGAGAACACTACCTGCCCAAGTGCATACTGCCAACTGTAAAGTTTGGTGGATGAGGACTAATGGCCTGGGGCTGTTTTTGATGGTTTGCCTAGGCCCCTAAGTTCCAGTGAAGGAAAATCTTAACGCTACAGCATACAATGACATTCTAGATGATTCGGTGATTCCAAATTTGTGGCAACAGTTTGGGGAAGGTCCTTTCCTGTTTCAGCATGATGCCCCTGTGCACAAAGCGAGGTCCATACAGAAATGGTTTGTCCGAGCCAGGCCTACTCTCCCAACATCAGTGCCCGACTTCACTAATGCTCTTGTGGTAGAATGGAAGCAAGTCCCCGCAGAAATGTTCCAACATCTAGTGGAAAGCCTTCCCAGAAGAGTGGAGGCTGTTAAAGCAGCAAAGGGGGCACCAACTCCATATTAATGCCCATGATTTTGCAATGAGATGTTCAATGGGCAGGTGTCCACATACTTTTTGTCATGTTGTGTATATAGGCCACACTAAATGCACTTAAAATCCCATTTCATTAAGTATTAGGATTCTGATGAATTTTCTAATGAATTAGAAAGTAATGGCATGACTTGACATTTGCTGTAACATAATTAGACTACTTTTATATTAGGTTGGATACAGCTTCGTTTTCTGTCAAAGACCTTCAAGCATATTGCAACACAGCAAAGTGAGGGACTGCCATTTCATCCTCACAGCCACCATGTATTGCGCGGCCATATCCGCTCATCAAAAGAGCACTAACAAAAACCGGGAATCACAAAATTATGCCAAAGCCATTTACCTCAGTAGGCAATATTATTATGCGACGACACTACTGCAGTCCAATCGGACAGTCTCGAGCCAGTTTCACTTGTCTGTGCCGGGAACACTGATAATAGACGCATTGGTAGTTTCCATGGAGATAGTTAGAGGGCGCAACATCTTATTTGTCCGATTATTGCGTCTATGAGAGCATAGGCAGCACCATTGAGGCCATCTCCATTTTCTACTAGTTGGTAAACAAACTGAAAGGGTGCATACTGCCACCCGGAGTGTGTTGTTTGAACAGGTATAAAGCCAAGGTTGGCGATTTACTGCCACCTGCCATTATGCAATGTTTGCTCACAAGTATAATTAATTGGTCCCGAGTATAACCCACCTAATGACCTGGATGGAATTATGTGATCCTTCCTTAATCCATAGGATGTCCCATCCAGTTGACTACTTCAAAATGGTGAATGTCCTCAATGGCGCTGCCCATGCTAAAATGGCATTTTGGCCACTAGAGTCCTCTATCTGGCTCTATGGTTGTTTCACAACTAAATAGCACAGGCTACTTACTGTACACTCTCAAAAACTATTGCAATTTACCTGCGATATGAGAGCCGATGAGGGAATTAGAACATTGATCTGACTCCCAATCCGCACGTTCTGCCACCTCTGACTATGAGGTTTTTGTCCCACTCCAGTCGGAGGCGCAACTGTTAAGTCCTGTTGTGTGTTACGCTGTCCTTGTGCTGAGGTTGGTGGCGCGGGCCCGGTTGATGTCCTCCAAGCGAAAAGCATGAGGTGTGCCATTTGCGTCACAATTTCTTTACCGTAATCTTCATAATATTAAGAATTATGATGCGCATATAATGTATATTCATTCAAGTAAATTGACCTTAATAGAACATTACTCAAGTATAAGTCACCCAGTAAAATACTACTCGAGTAAAAGTCTAAAAGTATTTGGCTTTAAATATACTTAAGTTTCAAAAGTAAATGTAATTGCTAAAATATGCTTAAGTATCAAAAGTAAAAGTAGAATTCATTGAACCGGACTGCACTTTTTTAATTTATGGACAGCCAGGGGCACACTTCAACATTCAGACATAATTTACAAACGAATCATGTATGTTTAGTAAGTCTGTAGTTCTTTAAAGTATTTTTTACTTAATATACACAGTTATGTAATGTACTTATGTAGGCAGTGGAAGTGAGAAAATTATGTGCACTGACCAGACAGCAGTAATAAAATAATTGTAAAATAATAAAATATTTATTATCAAAGGAAATAAAACGTAACCTAATTTATAGCCTATTAACATTTGTTTTTATCAAACTACACTATCTGTGAATAGTTGCTTAGCAGAACATAATGGTCTTCAGTATTAAGGTCATTATGGCGGTCCAAATGTTACAATCTATGTGTACTATTATGTCAGTAATGAAATGAAATAATGACAAACCCCAAATAAATAAAGCCCCAATAAAAGCTACAGCACGTTGCCCTTAAAATATCACAAAATTGGTTTAGAGTAGAGTTAAATATTTCCTATAAAACAAAGCAATTAATCAATTTAGTTCAGTAACCAATTTTGAAGATCTGTATTAACATTTTTCATCTTAAAAGTATTTTACGCTGTCTAACAGCCGACCGAGTACATGTCAAACGACGCTGGAATGTCAAATTCTTTCATAACAGTTTGTTCATTCTTGTTTCCTATTCCATCCTTTCTCCACGTCTTGAAATGGTTCACATTCAAATGGTCAACATATTTCTCAGTGTTCAGAAGGCACCCATTGGCTACTGTTTCTCAGAGTAAGAACCAGGAAGTGGCCAGGTCCAGGTCTTGGCACTGGAACTGGAACTGCTACAGCAGATCAGTTCAGGCTACAATGATTCCGTAGCCAGGGATGTGTGTATCATTGATTGTAAAGAGCTCATGCTTGTGTATGACCACAATGGTATTGTGTAATTTAAAGTTCAATGTTTCTGGGAAGGCACAGAGATGCATAGGCGATCACTCAGTAGGTTTGCACACTTTGCACAGATTGCCAGCTGTGGATGGTAGGAGTTGGCAGAGTCTCCAGTATCCAACAGTTAGTGGTTTAGCAAGTTCACATTAAGGCTTAATCTTCCACAGCTGTAAGAGAGACAACAAAGAGGGCACATTTAAAAACCCAGCATATATACTCACTTTTGGAAGTTAATGCACATGTGCCAGGAGGAAAACAACTCTGACAAAGGTGAAGATTCACTGTATCGCAAAAATATTAGTGTTAAGCAACAGCATTGTAGGATTAGAAGTGTCTCCACTCACTCTGATGTTGAAACCGAGCAGGTCGCTGACCACAGCGGAGACTGCAGACAAGATGACCACGCGTGTGATGTTATAGATGAGAGGGTTCACAGTCAGCCCCAGCAGTCGGAAGGGGGTGTCAAGCTCCTGTAAAAGGGTTGGTATGAAATCCAGTCAGAGATGCTTTCACTGCACGTTATGCTGAATAAACAACTACCAGCCCAGTAGATTTTTTTTTATTTCTTATGATACATTTTTTTGACCCCCTTTTTCTCCCAAATTGGTAGTTACAGTCTTGTCCCATCGCTGAAACTTCCGTACGGACTCGGGAGAGGTGAAGGTGGAGTGCCGTGCGTCCTCCGAAACACAACCCCGTCAAGCCGCACTGCTTCTTGACACAATGTCGCTTAACCCGGAAGCCAGCCACACCAATGTGTCGGAGGAAACACCTGGTGACCGTACACCTGGCGACCGTGTCACTGTGCATGCGTCTGGGAGGACATCCTGGCCGGCCAAACCCTCCCCAAACCCGGACGACGCTGGGCCAATTATGCGTCGCCTCATGGATCTCCCAGTTGCGGCCGGCTGTGATACAGCCCGGTATCAAACCTGGATCTGTAGTAACGCAGCTAGCACTGCGATGCAGTTCCTTAGACCGCTGTGTTACTCGGGAGGCCTCTCAGCCCAGTAGATTTGACTAAAGTCAAAAAAGTCATGATGGGTTGAAGTTGAGAGACATCCTTACTTTCATTAGTTTTGTTGCAAGCTTCAGAACATTGTTCACTATGTTCAAATTTTCTTTCTTGTTGGGCTTCTTTTCCATCTTAAGATACAAGTTGATCTGAAATAAGAAAATAATTGAGAGGGAGATGTATTAAAGTTTTTGCTTCAATAGAGTTGTAGCATAGATTTTTGTATCATACTTTTATTCTGAAACTATATTGAGTCATTATTACTGACAGTACTCTTTAAGACTTTTATTGCAAAGCACTTAATTATTCCCAGAAGGCACCTGTGCATGTCCAGAGGGAAAGAGAAGAGCTTTGATGTTGATGTGAATCCTACTTGGCTGCGTTCTTGTGATCGGAGAACTACTTTACCCGTTGTAACCGTGTGACCCACACGTCCTCCAGAGGAGATTGAATATAATATCCATGATCAAGAAATGAAGGTCGCAGAGGTGCTTGGTGTAGCTAGTATTAGCAATGTGTTTCTCCATCCAAGGCAGTGAACTATGGTGCATGTCTCAGCTAACACACGTTGGTGTGAGTGGACTGTTTCGGTAAACGTGTCCAAAGAGGACATTTGAAACATCACTAGCTTAATATCATAGCACATCTATGTTAAAGTAGTGAACACTCAACGGACATCATGCATTCATTGGCCAAAAACAACATCAATCAAGTTCTCTCAAACATCAAAAGAGACACGCACATGCATTTCACTACTGCATTGAACTACCCCATTGTTTCTAGAAGCTTCTCCACGTGGAATACCCAGTTGTAGCTGGCTGTGCAACACATTTGGCAGAAAATTGTTTTCATCAGATGACAACAGAAGGGTAACACTATTTGCTAGCAGCCACACAAGTAAGTTAGCTTACAATGAAAAAGCAAGGTATTTTTTGCAAAAATGATGCATGGCCATATTTCTAATGTTTATCACAAAAATAATATAGCCGCCTACATTTCCTGAAGTTTTGTTTGAAGTTAATCTTGCATTTTAACTTGCTACCAGAGAAAAACTAGACCGGAGGAAAGTACCAGAGAAAAGTAGCCTACATCAGTCAGAACGCTGTCTAGTGATCCAATGACAAGAGCAAAGATATTTCATCCGAGTGTAGAAGTGCAACTGATGCACGAAATTAGACCTTTTCCATTCATGATTTGGAGCGAACCCTGACTGAAGCCGAGCAGAATTTACAAGAAGAAGCATTTTAAAATCTGTGTTTATAAAATGCAGCAGATCTTTTTTTCTATCTTTCCCTTTCTGCATAAAAAATGCAGAATCCTGTGTTAATGCGAACCCTGATTGTGTGTGTGTGTGTGTGTGTATAGCAGGGGGCCTTACCTGTTCGGTAAGCAGCACTGACACGTTGCTGTATTTACAGTTGGTCTCGGAGCCCAGGGTGGCCAGGCGGAGCAGGAAGAGGATGAGAGAAGAACCCCACACCATGAGCTCCCAGTTGGTCTCAGAGTCCAGGAATGTGTGGTGACTGTTTAGGAGCTGGCAGTTAGATATAGAAAATGAGTACTCATTATCTTAAATCTATTCTGTTTATACAGGTAGGAGCTTAACAAATGCACATTCAGTCTTACAACAGGTATTTTTTTATGTGGATGGTAAATCATGGTGTGTTTACTGGAATCTTGTGTATTTATCAAACAAAGTATACTCTTTTTATAGATATGTCTGACCTGTGTACACAAGATGAAGGCGATAGAAAGGGCCAGGAGGAATATGGAGGAGACGATGACATCAACAGAACGCTGGGGCCCACGTCTCTGTGGTTATGAGGAAAAAATATTTGGGGACATTTCAATGAGGGCAGGGGCTTCATCCTCCCCTAGTGGCAAAACCATACGCTGAAGTAAAGGCATCTGAGTAGTGAGAAGAACTCAGACCTTGAGGAAGGAGCGGAGCGACAGCCACATCTTAATGTTCTGCACATTCTTCAGCCTGAAGTGGGGGATTTCCGACTTTTTGGCCTTTCGTGCTGATGTGATGTGGTTGAAGAGTTTGGCGAAAACAAGCCTCTGTTGAAAGAGAAACAGCCACACCATTTACAGCGTATTCATTGTGTTGTAGTGAGTCTACAACAGTGGGACTAACATGCGGACCTGTTTGTAGGTCCTCTCTGCCACACACATCATGAAGAAGAAGAGGCCTGTAAGGCAGAGCCTCTCCACAGTGGTGATGAAGAGGAAGGCGTAGGTCTTGGCGTCGGGTGGCCCCACCGCCATGACAGCCAGCTCAGCCAGAGACAGGGAACTCAGGCGTGTCATGTCCAGCCGCTGTGCCAGGCGGAAGCCAAAGGGAAGCAGCACCAGTGTGGCAGTGACCAACCCCCCCAGGGCTAGGTAACCCATGCCCTGCTCCACCACCTTCACCTACAGAGAAGATATCACCTCTGTTAGGAGGACAGAGTTATGGGGCACAGAGTACAGAGCCAGTATGGTGTTTCTATTTAAGAAACCCATTCCAGCCCTAAAGCATTACACACCAGCATTCACTCTGTATTGAACGTGTGTTAATTGTACCAAAATGGCATCAGTGAGTGTAATGAAGTGGTCATAGGAGGTGTACCCGTGTGAGGATGATCCCACTGATCTCCAGTACTGACATGTCTGCTTTCTTGCACTCCCCCTGCTCCCAGATGATGGCACTGACCCGGTCTCTGGATGGGTGGCACGCCTGCAGCCACGATAGTTGGCCCTGTGAGGAGAAAAAGTTGGTGTGCTGATATACTAAGCCTTTTTGAGGTTACATATTAGTTGACAGGGTATGGTGGTGTAGACCCACCTGCTGTAGGTTCTCATCATCACTGCTGAGAGTGGTGGAAGGGGGAAGAGTCAGGCCAGGGCAGTACCGCCCCTCCCCCTCACTGCTGCCAGTGGAAGCGGAGTCAGGCCCTTGAAGAAGATCCTCCCACATAGTATCATCTGTGTCAGAAGCCGGGCGCGAGCCCTCGATCCTCAGGTGCTCCACTTCACGAGGGTTCACCTTAGTGTCCTTGGCACCTCCACTACTTTCCTCCTGTGCAAATAATAGGACTGGTCAAACTAAATGTCCACCTTTCACTCAGGCTACAAAGAGCAGGACTCACTGTCTTAGGGTTTACCTCAGGTGGTGAGGGATTTGAGAAGGAGTGAAGGTGTCTCTTCCTGAGGACAGTGGTAGGTGTTGGTCCAGCTACACTAGTGGGTGGTTTTGCTTCCTTATCATCCTCTTCCTCCTCACTGGAAAGCTCATCAGAGGCCCCAAAGCCTGACTTTCTCTGATTTGTCTGGACAACATCAAAAACAGAAATAGAATTATCTGGATAAAACAGCAAATCCAGTGTCCCAAAATGTAAATCACAGACAAAAACCCAGCCTTACAACCCTCTATACAAGTTTGCTAAGGCAACACAAAGGAAACAAATGTTGACATTTGAATAAAAGGAAAAACTGGAACTCTGTTAATGACTGCTTGACTCAAACAGTCATTGTTTTATGATTAGGTAAAGGATCTGATCATTGTTTGTTTGGCCTTACCCTTCTCTCCTCTGATCTGTACAACCTTTGGTTTTCCTCCAGCTGCCAAAGCTGCAGCTCAGTGTCACTGTCGTTCCCCTGTCCCTCTGTCCTCTTTAATCCTTTACCCTTCCTTAGCCTGAATGAAGGGTGAGAAAATAAGGGAACATGTAATACAGTGTGGGAGCAGTTTGCGCAAGTGTATAAAAGGGTGTGTACGAACAGCATGTGTGTGAGCACCATGTGTGTGAGCACCATGTGTGTGAGCACCATGTTTGTGAACAGCATGTTTGTGAACAGCATGTGTGTGTGTGTTAGCAGTGTGTGTGTGTTAGCAGTGTGTGTGTGTTAGCAGTGTGTGTGTGTTACTGGCAATAAGAACCATACCTCCTCCTGCGTGCAGGGCTGGTGCTGCTGCTGCTGACAGGACTGACTGAAGGGCTCCGGTTGGACTCTGTGGACACTATCTGGCAGTGCACTGTCCCCAGCAATAACATAAGACACATAGGCCCCAACTGCTCACTAGCACTGGCTGCAGGAACCTCCACGTACAACATTGCTGCTGCCACTACAGAGAGAAAACCATTAATATACTATTTAGGGGACTGAGAGTTACAGACCCATTTAGGGTCCACAGCATACATCTGCATCATTCCTAAAGTAACGTTAAGGTGAGAGGTGAGTTTACCTTGCATGAAGTAGAGCAACAGGATACAGGTAGAGATGGACCTGGAGGTCACCTGGATCCACCACTGGAAGAAGAAGGGGAAGAGGAGCACCCTGACCAGGCCCTTACGGGTCAACGCCGTCCATGGACTATCGGGCTTGGCCTTGCCGAATGTAGACCCTGAAAAAGAAGAGAGACAATCTATAGCGTTGCATGCACCATATCCATCCAATAAGCAAATAGTGCAAATGAGCATACATATACACCTTGTAATAAATGGATACTCACCTCTTACTAAATCAACATCAATGAGGTCTGGCTTGACATGACCGGACCTCTTTGGTTTACAGTCCATGCCCTGTGTGAGAGACAGTTATCTTTCTAACAAATACTGATCACATATGACATTAATCTAATTGCTAGTGAAATATGAGCATATTAGACCAAACATCATGAACTTACATTAAGTTCAGCCTGTTCCAGAGACTTCTCCCAAACCTGCTGATCATATGCACCGATCTGTTGACACATGGACACACTTCAGTTTTATTATACCATGTAAGGGATTTTAGACCCTCATTACATTGTCAGTAAGTCCAGCATGTCTTACCTTCTCTTGATACCATGCTATTCTCGCCATTGTCTTATGATTGTGGTGAACACTCAGTGTCAGGTCATTTCAGAGGGGACACAGGGACAGATAAGATCTGGCTGCAACCCAGGCTTGTGTAACAACAAAAACAAAGAAGAGAACATTAGAGATGAAGCAAAAACAATGACATTGTGGAGTACAATGGGCCTTTCCACAACATGTTCACTCAATACCAGAAATTACCACTGCTAGCTAATTGTAGCTTACTGTAGCACGTCATTGTGCTGCATGTACAATTGTAACCCCCATTACAAAAAATAACTATATAGAAATTCAACTCATCTCAACTTAGCCCAAAGGATAATGTGGTTGAAGATAGGTGATACAATTGTTCAATTGTGTTCAGGTGAAACTCTGTACTAGTGATCATTCTAAAAACAGCCAGTAAAACCATCATCCCAGAGCAGTATCATCAAGCGGGATGTCGCAGTGTGATTTTCAAACTAGCTCTGCTTCGCCATCATTCATGCAAACTCGGCTATACTTTTCAACTCGTACAAAACACGTTGGAACTTGCCACCATTCAAAATAGGTAAACAGACTCGTGCCACATTTACATTATATAGATTAGAAACAAGTAACGTTAGCAAGCTAGCTACCATTAAACAAAGAGTTATCTCGCCAGCTCTTCTTCAGCCCAGGAGTGGCGCGCGGCTCGACGACGTAAACTATCCAGTTAACGTGAGCAGCATCTCACCTGTAGGGATTGCAATGATTTATGAGTAACTCTCTTTTACTGCAGTTATCAAAACGATTTCACCAATCGTTGCTATCAGTTGTATTTGAAGTCGAATTCCCAGGAATGCACACCGAAACAACTATTTTTAGGCTCTTGCACTTCCTTTTTCCGGGTTGATCGGAGCCTGCTTGTTTGTTGACATTTCTGTCAGAACTGTCAAATCTGTGCAGCCAACCGCTGCGCGTGTGGCCTGTGGAAACTCCACATTCCAATGGAAAACCTGTGACAGCTAGAGCGTACTCTACAATAAAATATATGCGTATGGAATACAGTAAAAAGCTACATAGAACAGAATAGAAAATATTTTTTTTATTATTTTTTTGTAAATATTATGTTCATTTCCATTGCATTTCATATAGCTATTTAAAAAAAAAAAAAAGTATAGCTGGACGACATTGTTGTATTTTATGCTACTGTATTTGCAGTCTATCTTCACAGTTCCTGCTTGTCCAATATAATGATAATATAGTTTCAAACCTCAGGTCAGACTAGTTCAATCTAAAATCCTGAAAACGGTCAATAATTTACACAAATAAATAAAATGCCTATAACAAGTAGGCTACATATGCATAATCACACAAATTAATCACAGCAAAACCCTCCATGAGGAATTAATAGCCCCAGAAAAAGAAAATAAATCTGCCCAGAATTTTGGGAGCATTTTACATCTTGTCATTGGAGTCCTGTGTGTCGACTGATGGCTGCTCTTGGTCAGCTGCCACGCACACCAACTTACTCTTGACCTTCTTATTGGAGCTGATGATGAAAAAGGGGCTGAGACAGGCATAACAGGAGGAGAAGAAGATCTTCATGTCAGCTACCACTGGAGACACCTTATCTACCGTCAGCATGTAAATCCAGATGATATTGTCTATGCCGAAGAATACAACATACAACACCACCAGGGTGATCACTGTCTTGGCAGCCCTAGTCTCAGCTCCTCCACCCTGGGATGATCGTCGGATGCTTCTCACCTGGCGGCTGTGACGGTGGAGGAGGAGAAGGATGTAGCCACTGGACCACAACATGAGCCCCACAAAGACAAAGTCCCGTGTAGAGACAACCACTCCATTGATCTTGTAGAACAGCCTGTCCCTGAAGTCCACATGGCAGAAGCCCAGGTTGAGGGTGAAGGCAGGCACCGTGCCGTTGCGAGGGGCAATAGAGAAAAGTGGAGCTGCGAAGCATACAGCCATGTTGAAGAGCCACAGCCCTGCGATGGTGGGCACGATGAGCTTAGGAAGCCGGGCCTTAAGCCTGGACAAACAGGGTCCACCTGCAGGGGCGATGGTCACTGCCTGGAACACACTGAGCATACAGGTGATGCACACTGACAGAGCCCGGGTGATGCGGTAAGTGTAGATGACCACCTTGCAGCCCGGGTCATTCAGCAGGTCACGCAGGCCAAACACAGTCATAGTCTGGGGGACGCAGCGGGTGAGGAGCAGCAGCAGGTCAACGAAGGCTAGGTGGCAGAGAATTATGTCCACAGGCTGGAGTCGGTACTCAGAGTAGACGACCTGGGTGTAGGCCAGCAGCACCAGGGTGTTCCCCAGGAACCCTAACCCTGTTTGCAACAGGAAGGACACCCCTTTAATGGTGACACAGAGATCCAACATGACACTTAACTTGGGTACCACACTGAAGAATAGAGACAGAAAATGAAGTTTGTTAAACAGATTTATGAATACACCAACTGTGAACAAATGTTACTTATTGCACTCTCTATTAGACTAGGATTGCAGAAGCATATTCTTACCTGCAACTATTGATAAAGAAGCATGAACACAGTATTGAGCATTCATTGTGGTTAATTGCCCCTGTCATTTCAATATATAGCATGTTCTAGTCTGTGGGGACTATTAGGGGACAACATTAGAACACTCACCCCACCCCTCCTAAAGATGTAAGAACCACTACAATATGTAAACAAGAATAAGAACAACTCTACATTGTTTTGATGGCAGCAATCAATGGCCATATTCTATTGGAACTTAAATTAAAGAAAAAAAAAGTAATAATTTGGCAAAACTAGTCAAGGGGTAAGATTCAGTCTTCGTGTTCCCATACCCCAGCAGAGGTTTTTGTTATTGTTGATGTAAAAGCAGCTTGATGAAGCTATTAGGAAGTCATTTAGAGGGTTTTAACATGCACAGCTGGCCCCTTACACTGCTCTCCTCTGTTATCTCCTGTCCTGGGAGTATGTCACCTTGGCACACAGCAGCACAGGTCATTATCCAGCAATAACAGATGTCTGTTCTAATTGGGAGCAATGGGAGAGTAACCTTATATTCTGATGTTCTATTCTCTATTCTTAATACTGCTTTATTCACCTACACTCTTAGAAAAAAAGGGTTCCAAAAGGGTTCTTTGCAGAGGGATAAGATTCTACCAAGAACCGTTTTGATCAGAAGAACCCTTTTTGGAAGACAAGGGTTCTTTGTAAGGCAAAGGCTTCTACAGAGAACCTTTAATATCCGAAGAACCGTTTTTGGAAGAAAGGGTCCTTTGATGATTCTTTGGAAGGCAATACGGATTCTTTGGAAGGCAAGAAGGGTTCTACATAAAAGCATATATAATATTTCCCAGCATGTTCTATTGCAGTGAGATTTTCAAAATTCTTAGTGTAATATGTGTTTTTGCATTTACATTGATTGGTTAATAAATTTTTTGCCACACAAAGATAAATAACATACAGTTTTCTAAACTAATACAATCGGTTGGATTTATTTCACCCATTACTGAGATGTTTGTTCCAGGTTAGGTGAATGAGGTAGTCTCAGTATTCAATATTCCCTACCTGGCAGTCATACTGAATGCAGGTTGAGGGTGATTAACAATTTCACTTGTTGGATATCCTAACTATGGCTGGATTCCAATAGGAATTACATATCACTTTGCAAGCCAGCATAATGTGACTTGCAGGCCTGATGTGGCCAGTAAACCTGTGTTAGGGTATAACTAGGCCTTCAAAGAAAGGCCTTATGATACACAGTATATAATGTATTGCCATAGATAATAACATTTTAAAGGCAAATAAGGCTGGTGGAATCGTTCATAGTGGGTTCTAGAAATAACCATATACAGTGATTTTTTTGAAGAACCCTACACAGAGGGTTCTAGATAGAACCATCTGTAAAGGGTTCTACCCAGCACCAAAAGGGTTAACCTATGGGGACAAACCAAAGAACCCTGTATGGTTCTACTTAGAGTTTTCCAAAACAATCATCCTGTTCCACCAATACTCTTCTGCACTATGCAATCCAGACAGTGTACATTTGTAATTAAGTGTTGCTCCAATAATGTGTCATTTAGACTGCACAGCCCTTTGACTAATAGTCAAACTTAGAAGAAAGTCAACCAATACTAAAGAATCCTTGATAAAGGTGAAGGTGACATTTTAATTTAATTTGCTAAACACATCCTGGAAGCACTCTCTGGGTTACATAATGTAAAGGTGTTATTTCCCCATGTGTGTATCAAAACGTTTATATGAGTACAGGACTAATTAAAGAGCATGCTCATGCATGTTCTTCTCTGGGGATTTGATCATGTGTTCCGAGTCAGTGAGCAGATGGTTTTAATGTGTTTCCTCCAAAGACCAGACCCCCCCCCCCCCCCCCCGCTTCTAATTACTTTATTGACTTATTATTCATTGCCTCAAAGAGGTTGTCACAAACTAGAGATGACTGTTGAAAATCTCTAAAAGCTACTCTGTTCACCAAGTTATTTACTCTCCTGTCCTATTTCTTCTGCCACCCTACTCGTATCCCCATCGCTCTCTGTGGGAGACATTATGTCTTATTAAAGACTAATGAGGAGGGGTAGAGGTGTACACTAATATGTATACACTCCTTGGAGTGGGATCCACTTACAGGAAGATATATTTTTTTATTAACTTCTTATGTGTTTTGATAGAGCATGGTGTCTTGCTTCAGCATCACTTTCATCTCTGACAGAGGTGACAATGACAGTGAGACGTCAATGACATCAATAACAACATACAGGAACTCAAGTCCTTCTGTTCACCTGACTTAGAATTCCTCACAATCAAATGTCGACGGCATTATCTACCAAGAGAATTCTCTTCAATTATAATCACAGCCGCATATATCCCCCCCCAAGCAGACACATCGATGGCCCTGAACAATCTTTATTTGACTCTATGTAAACTGGAAACCACATATCCTGAGGCTGCATTCATTGTAGCTGGGGATTTTAACAAGGCTAATCTGAAAACAAGACTCTCTAAATTCTATCAGCATATCGATTGTGCAACCAGGGCTGGTAAAACCCTGGATCATTGTTATTCTAACTTTATTCTAACGACGCATATAAGGCCCTCCCCCGCCCTCCTTTCAGAAAAGCTGACCACGACTCCATTTTGTTGCTCCTGCCTATAGACAGAGACTAAAACAGGAAGCTCCCGCGCTCAGGTCTGTTCAATGTTGGTCCGACCAATCAGATTCCACGCTTAAAGATTGCTTCGATCACGTGGATTGGGATATGTTCCGCATTGCGTTAAACAACATTGACGAATACACTGATTGGGTGAGCGAGTTTATTAGCAAGTGCATCGGAGATGTCGTACCCACAGCAACTATTAAAACATTCCCAAACCAGAAACCGTGGATTGATGGCAGCATTCTCCCGAAACTGAAAGCAAGAACCACTGCTTTTAATCAGGACCGGAAACATGACCGAATACAAACAGTGTAGCTATTCCCTCCACAAGGCAATCAAACAAGCTAAGCGTCAGTACAGAGACAAAGTAGAGTCGCAATTCAACGGCTCAGGCACAAGATGTATGTGGCAGGGTCTACAGTCAATCACGGATTACAAAAGGAAAACCAGCCCTGACGCGGACCAGGGTGTCTTGCTCCCAGACAGACTAAAAAACGTATTTGCTTGCTTTGAGGACAATACAGTGCCAATGACATGGCCCGCTACCAAAACCTGCGGTCTCTCATTCACTGCAGCTGACATGAGTAAAACATTTAAATGTGTTAACCCTCGCAAGGGCATCTCCAGACGCCTGGAGCATGCGCAGACCAGCTGGCTTGTGTGTTTACGGATATATTCAATCAATCCTTATCCCAGTCTGCTGTTCCCACATGCTTCAAGAGGGCCACCATTGTCCCTGTTCCCAAGAAAGCTAAGGTAACTGAGCTAAATGACTACCGCCCCGTAGCACTCACTTCCGTCATCATGAAGTTCTTTGAGAGACTAGTCAAGGAAAATATCACCTCCACCCTACCTGACACCCTAGACCCACTCCAATTTGCTTACCGCCCCAATAGGTCCACAGACGACGCAACCGCAACCACACTGCACACTCCCCTAACCCATCTGGACAAGAGGAATACATGTACCTATGTGAGAATGCTGTTCATTGACTACAGCTCAGCATTTAACACCACAGTACCCTCCAAACTCGTCATCAAGCTCGAGACCCTGGGTCTCGACCCCGCCCTGTTACCCCGCTGAGGGCCCCACAAGGGTGCATTCTGAGCCCTCTCCTGTTCTCCCTGTTCACCCACGACTGCGTGGCCATGCATGCCTCCAACTCAATCATCAAGTTTGCAGACGACACTACAGTGGTAGGCTTGATTACCAACAACGACGAGACGGCCTACAGGGAGGAGGTGAGGGCCCTCGGAGTGTGGTGTCAGGAAAATAACCTCACACTCAACATCAACAAAACAAAGGAAATGATCGTGGACTTCAGGAAACAGCAGAGGGAGCACCCCCCTATCCATATTGACGGGACAGTAGTGGAGAGGGTAGTAAGTTTTAAGTTCCGTCGGCGTACACATCACGGAAAAACTTCATTGGTCCACCCACACAGACAGCGTGGTGAAGAAGGCGCAGCAGCGCCTCTTCAACCTCAGGAGGCTGAAGAAATTTGGCTTGTCACCAAAAGCACTCACAAACTTTTACAGATGCACAATCGAGAGCATCCTGTCGGGCTGTATCACCGCCTGGTATGGCAACTGCTCCGCCCACAACCGTAAGACTCTCCAGAGGGTAGTGAGGTCTGCACAACGCATCACCGGGGGCAAACTACCTGCCCTCCAGGACACCTACACCACCAGATGTCACAGGAAGGCCATAAAGATCATCAAGGACAACAACCACCCGAGCCACTGCCTGTTCCCTCCGCTATCATTCAGAAGGCGAGGTCAGTACAGGTCCATCAAAGCAGGGACCGAGGGACTGAAAAACAGCTTCTATCTCAAGGCCACCAGACTGTTAAACAGCCACCACTAACATTGAGTGGCTGCTGCCAACATACTGACTCAACTCCAGCCACTTTAATAATGGAAAAATGTATGTAAAAAATGTATCACTAGCCACTTTAAACAATGCCAGTTAATATAATGTTTACATACCCTACATTACTCATCTCATATGTATATACTGTACTCGATACCATCTACTGCATCTTGCCTATGCCATTCATATTCTTCCTTTCTTTACACTTGTGTGTAGAAGGTAGTTGTTGTGAAATTGTTAGGTTAGATTACTCGTTGGTTATTGCTGCATTGTCGGAACTAGAAGCACAAGCATTTCGCTACACTCGCATTAACATCTGCTAACCATGTGTATGTGACAAATAAAATTTGATTTGATTTGAAACATGCTCTTTGTTTCACTTGTTACTCATTTCATTACAAGCATCAATCACAAGTAAAACAAACCACACAGTGCTCATATATTATGTCACGTTCTGACCATAGTTCTTTTGTGTTTTCCTTGTTTTAGTGTTGGTCAGGACCTGAGCTGGGTGGGAATTCTATGTGTGTCTAGTTTGTCTGTTTCTATGTATGGCCTGATATGGTTCTCAATCAGAGGCAGGTGTTAGTCATTGTCTCTGATTGGGAACCATATTTAGGTAGCTTGTTTTGTGTTGGGGTTTGTGGGTGGTTGTTCCCTGTCTTTGTGTGCTCTGCACTAGATAGGACTGTTTTTTTTTTTTTTTTTTTTTGGCCACGTTTGTTATTTTGTATTTGTGTAGTGTTATCGTCTTTTATTAAACTCGAACTACACTGCATTTTGGTCCTCTCCTTCCACGGAAGAAAGCCATTACACATTATTTCTCAGTTTGGTATAACCATTTTACTCCTAGGTCAGATCTTTTTTAATAGAGTACCACAGTATGAGTCATAATACCCATAAAACCCCAGGGGTCAAACAAGGAAATGGTTCCAATTGTTTTTCCGCCATTAATTTTTCCCGTAGGGGATTTTAGAAACACTTAGAAGGACTGTGTTTTGTGTAGGCTTACCCTGGTGTCAGCTAGAGATAACGTGCAGGGATTTGTAGTCTTACATGATGTCTACTTTGATGCTAGCATTTTTAAATCAGAGTAAATAGAGCCTGAATACAATTGCTAAAACTCACTTTGACCGGGAGAGATTGACATGGTTATCAAAACGTCACGCCAGGGTAAGCCTACAGAACAGACATTATTTGAAGTGTTTCTAAAAATTCCCTATGGTGGAAAAACAATTGGATCCATTTCCCTGTTTGACCGCTAGGTTTTGTGTGTATTATTACACCTCCACTCTGGGGCTCTATGGCAAAAATTATACACTTATCTATCTTGTCACATCTTTCTCCATAGGGGGGCACTGTAGCCTTGTTAGTCCTTAGCTGGACCATAGCAGAAAGCAATTCAAAGGAACCATAGAAATAGAGCAATAGATCTAGTCCATGAGTATTGAAAGTGACCGGTCTGGCTGGGAATGCATTGAGCCCATTGAGATACTTCTTGAGACCTACAGTATATTTCCATTCTGGCTGACTGTCCTCAGTCCTAATCATATGTTTTGGTGCCATATGGACACAGCTGGAAAATATGCAGTCATCTGTATTGATATCAGGTAATTGGAGGGAGACTGAAAAGCAGCCTAAAGTCAGTGGACCATGCTGATCACTCCCTACGGCTACTGAACCACTCTAGGAGTATAAGAATACGAGGAAACTCACTAGACATGGGGACTTTGGTCTGTTTTACAAACAGACTTGTGATCTACAGACTCCAACTGCATCATAAAGCATACCCCTCAGGTAAGATAACTGATGAATGCAATGGCCTTCTGAGATGATTGAATATATTGACAAATACTGATACGCCTATGACATATATTTTCATATCCTTCATCCCTGCAGCCATGGAATCAGAGGAGGTGGTCCGGGGAATGCTGTACCTGTCTCTCACTGTGGTTGGAGTTCCAGGAAACACTGCTGTCATCGTGGCATTCCTCCTGGCACTGTACCAGGAGCATCAGCTTCTTCCTGCTGACGCCATTGTGCTACACCTGGCCTGTGCCAACCTGCTGGTGGTAAGCGTGCGCTGTCTGCTGGAGACCCTGGCCACCTTCCGCCTGGTCAACATCTTCGGGGATACGGGCTGCCAGGGGGTGATCTTTGTCTACCGTACGTCTCGCTCCCTCTCCATCTGGCTCACCTTTGTGCTGAGTGCCTACCAGTGCCTGAGCATCGCTACTCCCGGCTCCCGCTGGGCCTCCATCCGTGTCCTGGTGGCTCGCTACCTGGCAGTGATCTTCCTCACCCTTTGGGTCATCAATACCTCCATGAGCTCGGCATCCATAGCCTTCTCCCTGGGCTCCCGGAATGACTCGGTCAACATGCAGCACAGCATTAATGTTCAATTCTGCTATGTTCGCTTTCCTACTATGCAGTCCAAACAGGTGAACGGGGCTGTCCAGGTAGGGAGGGACGTGGTACCTATGGGCATGATGACCCTGGCCAGTCTGGTCATCCTTTTGTTCCTGTACCGCTACAGCCAGCAGGTGAAGGGACTCCGCAGCAGCTCTGGGGCCAGCGGTGGGGCAGAGCAGCGGGCGGCTAAGGCTGTAGTTGCCTTGGTGACCCTGTATGTGGTCCTCTATGGGGTGGATAATGGACTGTGGGTATACACCCTCACCGTGACGAAGACCATGAACTCCTCACTGATCTCAGACCTGCGCATATTCTTCTCGTCGCTGTATGCAGCGCTCAGCCCCCTGGTGATCATAGCCACCAACAGGAAGGTGAACAGCAGGCTGAGGTGTGTGGTGCAGGAGAGGCCCGTTCAGGACAAAGTCACTACACTATCTACTGTGTGAGTTAGGGACTTATTGTAGTAAGATGGTAAAAAAGATGAAGAATGTTGATTATCAATTAATTACGTTGCTATTAGAATATAGAGTGGAAAACACATAGACCTAACATTGTACATTGTTAAAGGCGTGGCAAATGTATCTTGACGTCTTGTACTCACATTTTTTAAGAAGACTTTTCTTCTGTTTAATATTGTTTAATATACTGTATAAAGTTAATGTTTGAGCTGTGTGGATTATTATGTGGGAAAGTTGGTGGCAAGCTTAGATTGATGGAACTCAAAGGTCATGAAACCAATATATTGCTACAAATGTGCCTAGAACATGCCTACAAATTTTAAAATGAGCATCACAAGTAGTGTTTGAGCCTTTTCTGTCAAAGTCCTATTAGTGAAATTGCCATGATATTAATCATTCCATATTTGTCCTGTTATCGCTTTGTTTGTTCATTCATTATGCTCCTTCATCTTAATGCGATGGAAACATTATAACTGGATGACTAACAGCACACTATAGCTGTCAAATGACTTCCAGCAGTCTCTTTCATTGTTATTAACGATTTGAATGA
Organism: Oncorhynchus mykiss; assembly: GCF_013265735.2. Classification (NCBI taxonomy): domain Eukaryota; kingdom Metazoa; phylum Chordata; class Actinopteri; order Salmoniformes; family Salmonidae; genus Oncorhynchus; species Oncorhynchus mykiss. Next base: position 68,486,997 of record NC_048581.1, read on the forward strand.
GATCTGTGAAGCGTCACACTGCTAATGAAGGTAGTTAATTGCACCACAGAGACCCAGGTACAGTCGCATGAGAAAACCAACTCTCTTTAGAACAAGAAAGATTCACTCTGAATATAAATATCTGATGTACATGTGAAAAGGATGGTTTTCATTTCTAGGTCAAACAATAAAGATGAGACTACTAAGATAATAGTATATGATTGGTTGACATAAATGTAGACATTTCCATCAAATTAGATGTTAGATTAAGTTGCATGAGCCTTTATACCCTTGATTGACTGACTTGCTAGGGGTGATATTTGCCATTTGCATGTAGTTATATTCCACTTCCGGAATACAAGGGCTGAGTAAAATGGACTAGGAGGGGTGGGGTTAGGGGTGTCTGTATGACAACTTCAAAACCTCATGATTTATGTACAAAGAGTGAGTCATGAGTCATCAAATTGCAATTACTACAAACATTGTGTTCTTTGTAAGGGCTTTGAATTGTGTATACCCTAGCCACATATACTCTAATTTTGTGTGTTGGATGCAACTTGTTTTTTTTAGATGCATTTTTAGCAGTAGAGTATGGCAGGTCACAAAACTGCCATGAATGTATAATGTTAATGAACAAAAATCTGACCTTGCCCACCATGTTCGTGTAGAGATTGCAACTGTGTCATACACCAATCGACATTCCTTAAATCTAATGCAGGAAATAAAACGTTATTCATGTTTGCACCTCTCTGTTAGGCTTTTACTGATCTATGTAAAAAAAAAAAATTGTTTCTGTCATAATGCTGTATCATAATCTGTAGCAACATACACTATGTCTGCAGTACAATGGTCAAAACTATATTTCGAACAGGGCTAGATCTTGTCTGTAAATTCAGGTAAAATTCAGCTAAGTTACTGATTTGAGTCAAGATTCAGAGTAAAGAATCCAACTCTCCAAGTATTTTCTCTTGATGATAAACTCCATGTTTCTTACTCTTCATACCACTGAAATCTGATTGGTTCATGACACAGACTCCGGTGGAATGAAGGATAGAATGCATGGATAATTCCAGTCAGCCTATGGGTCTTTTCCTTCATTCGCCCCAATTCAAAGCAGAGTACTCCTTGGATCCTTGTCAGAAAACAAATCACAAAGTTAGTCAAAATGGAACATTAGACACTGAGGAAAAACTGAGGAGTGAAGAATTACGTACAGTTCACTCCATGTGTCTGTGTATTGTGTGTGGGCCTCTGTGTAGGTGTGCCAGCCTCTCACGGCACAAGATGCAACCTGCTCCTGTACTGTTCCATTCCTTCAGTGTGTTCCAGGCCCTGGTGAATGCCTTATCCCTGTTAGACATATGTAGAGGTGGGGCTTAAGCCTCTGTGGCCCAGAATCCCATTGTTTTTTATGTAATGATTTTTACTTTTGCAATACTGAGTGGAATATGAGATTTCAATATCACGACTGCTACCTATCAATCAAATGGTTGAAGGTTTGGGTCACTGCATACCCTGTTTTAACATCGATACCGGAAGTCTCCAATCTGACTCACCTTACTGGAGATTGACTTTTCAACTCTTGGTTCTCGTTTGATCCATATCTAAAAACAAAACAAAACACAAATATCAAACATCAAGTTTCATCAAAATAAAACATATTTTTGATTTTATTTCTGAGTAATCATTGAAGGTAAACAAAAAGTAAAGACGATGTCTCCGAAAAGTTTCTGTAAATTTCCTTTGAAAGGTAAATTAAACGAAGTAGTCCAGATCAATCCTTTTCCTGAAGTGCCTGATGTCAGCCTCATTGTCTTTTCACCTGCCCTAAATAGAGGCATTTTAGCTTACAGCATGGACCAATGGCATTGCAGCAAAAAGAGCATGCCTCGCCCCCTCTATCTTAAAGGGATACTTCGGGATTTTTGCAATTAAGTCCTTTATTTACTTCTCCAGAGTCTCACGTTAGTGCAATTGCTAACTAGCGTTAGCACAATGACTATCAGTCTATGGGATCAGTTGTCCCTGTAGTCTTCCAGTCATTGCGCTAATGCTAATTAGCATTGGCTTGTGAATCTACCTCTAACTTCCTTAATATTGAACACAGAAACATGAAAATGGTATCAATGGTATTCATTGCCAAAATCCCGAAGTATCCCTTTAATACTGGTCCACACCCTAATATAGCCCTTGTGGACAAATTCTGAATGACAGAACAGAACTTATCCCATCCCTTGAGAAACTAAAACTATTCCACCAACAAACACCCAACATTATTCAGCAGTATTGTTCCACATCCATTTTCACAATTCAGCATAAGAAATGATAATGAAAAATGATCATACTCAAAGTATAAACAATCAATAACTGTTGAAATGGATGAACCATTTTGGCTTTATTCTATTATTATTCTAGGTCAACACAGTAGTATGTTTAATAGCTTTGTCTTTGGCTGTTCTATGCTTGACAACAATCTACCGATGTGAGTTGTGCATTCTTTGGCAGAAATTCTATGGAAATGTGGGATATCATCAAAATACCCTCCTCCCAATCCTCCCCCTCCTCCCCTTCCTTACATTCTCACCAGAGTGGAGTCTGTTTGGACACGTTGGCCAAGGAATTTGCTCACTTTCTGGGTGACTGCAACTATGGAAGAAAACATGGAGATAAAAAGGAAACTTAATGCAGGAAATCTGTATGCAAAATAACAGTATTTTAATGGTCACAGTTAGCCCCCAGAATAATGCAAAATCCGTTGTGTTTGATACAAGAAAAACACCATGTATGTTACAGTCCATAAGTGATGTTACACTATGACATTACTTGTGAATAACATTTATGATTAAGATATTGCAGTTCACATGTTGTGAGAGCAATATGTTATTAAGACTTCCTGTATAAAACAGGTACAATTTATGTTAACCAGAACAGCTATTTGGACATCCCAGTTCCAGGGAGAGGTCATTGTTTCAACATGCCTGGAATTCTACAGTGCAGGAAAGGAGTAGCACTTGTATATTCTGCTCCCTGCCTGAATGAGAACCTTTTTAATTCTGTGATACCAGATCTCATTTCAACATGAATGTGTTCTGATGTATTTTGACTTCATACCATGTTTAAATGTATTCACAGCACTATTCTAGAGTCCTGAATAGCGCATTGTGGTCTTTCATGCAAGATTCTCTAAACAATAGTGAGATTGACACGTCTTCATGTTCAGCCTTGAAACATGTTTAAGTTTGTGATTCGAGTACACATTTGAAGACAAAGGTTGCACTCAGTGGAAAGAGAACCTGACACTCTGAGAGGAGCAGAATGACACACTATGAGCAGTAGAACACTGTTTGTTTATACAACTATTTGATGAAAGCATATTACTGTGATCCAGTTGAGGAAATGAAATGTCAGAGGAGCCCCTGGGTGAAGCAGGTCACATAGTAGATAGGGGTATGGGGAGTTACAGGAGCCCCCTGAGGGCCCGGGGCCAGCCACAGCCACAGTCTCTGTTAGAGTCTCCTCCCAGCCTACACTTTCAGGTAAAATATGTGTTGCTTTGTCTGGACTTGCACAACATTCAAGGTTGGCTGCAATCTCCCCAGCAACACATTCAATCAGGAGATTTGATTTGATTTTATTAGGATCTCTTTTAATCCTCATTAGGACTAATCTTCCAAGAGTCCTTAAACATTAAAATACAATTTATAATACTATCACATTTTGACATATTATTTTCACATGGTTACAAACAGACATAATACGCTGACATATTGACCAGATAAATAATCCTTCATCTATCATAGTCCCGCACAACCTTCCAATTTATTATATTTAAATGGTTCTAAAGAATTGTTAGAATTTATTAATTAAAAGGTTTCTGGTTTTCTCAGATATATTATTCAATTTCTTTATTGCTCTAAATCGATATGTTATTTTGCTTATTTCTCTTTTCTATCTGGACAACACATAGATAGAGGACAATCTATTCCTAATATTTACTCTTACCAGCTGAATACTGTTGTGAATAGAGTTTGGCCATTTTAAATTGTGTACATTGTGAAATAAAATAAGCAGGTTTTTTAAATTATCTTGTTGATTGATGACCAACCAAGAGCATTGAGCATGACTACAACAGAAGAACCATATCTCCACCTTTAAAACAATCCTTGCTGCTTTGTTCTGTGCAATCTGCAGCCTCCTAATTTCACTTGCTGATGCATGTCCCCAGACCATAGAACAGTAGTTCACCTGACTCCCAATTAATGCTTGGGTTGTTTGCTTAAGAATATTTTCCGGTAAATATTTAGCTATCCTTCTGATCATGAATTCAGTTTTTAAATGTTTTTTTTTTTTTAACATAGATTAGTTATTTGAGACGTCCATGATTAGCAGTTGTCTAGCTGCACCCCTAGTAGTTTTGTTTCTGCCACTTCCTCAAGTTGTACTCCTCTCATACTTAACTGTATCCCATGCTGTGTTGGCCTATTCCTGGTGGAACAGACCAACATAACCTTGATTTTCGAGGTGTTCAAAACAAGTTTGTACCAGCAAACCGACTCCCTGATATTTTGCAGATCTACTTGTAGAGCTTTCTGTACCTGTTGAATCGATTGGCTTGCTGTATAAATTGTAGTTTCATCTGAAAATATACTAGCTTGAGTTTCAGATAATGCATAAGGAAGGTTGTTGGTATATATTAAAGTAAAGAAGTGGCACAAGGCAGCTGCCCTGCGGTATTCCACAGTTTAAAGCATGAGGGGAATCAAACAACCCATTGACATAGGTGGACTGTTTCCTGTCAGTTAGATATGACTGTACCAAATTCAATGCTGCCTCCTTAAACCCATAATGCAAGAATATTGATTAAATTATTTCATGATCCACTAAATCAAATGCTGCACTAAAATCTAAAAATAGTACACCCACAAACCTACCATTATCCATTGCATTGAGCCACTAGTCAGTCATGTCAACCAATGCAGTGGTGGTGGGATTGTTTTGTGATAAGCATGCTGATTGGCTGAAATCAGATAATTTTTTTCCCATGAACTCCCATATTTGTCTACTCACAATACCCTCCAACATCTTACTGAGGGAAGAGAGCAGACTAATTGGTCGACTATTGGCAGGAGTAATGGGTTCTTTGTTGTCTTTCATGATTGGACACAGTTTAGCATGCTTCCATACATTTGCACCTTTTCCAGTGACCAATTAAATATGTATTTCAGTGGAGCTGCAATCTGGGGAGCAGCACAGTGAAGTAAAACATTTCCATAAGATCGTAACTTGTAGATTTACCATCGGGTAATGACTTCAATAGGTTTAACACCTCCTCTAATGACACAATTTGTAGACTAAAATAGCTGTTTTTTTTGCTCATAATATGATCATCAATCCATTGGACAATAGATTGTTTGGAAGAATGGGTGTTTACATTCCTGCCCTATAAATTCATTTTCTTTGTAACAATATCAGCAAAATGATTGGCAATATCAGCCAGTTTTGTTATTGTCCTCCAGTCAACATCCACACTAGATGGGCATGTTGAAATAGATGTATCAAGTAAGCCCTTAACTCTATTCCATACCTTTTCAGAATAATTTCTACAATCAATAAAAACATTTTTGTAAAATACATTTTTTTTCTTCCGATTTTTTTAAACTGCATAATTAAGTAGTGTTCTACAATTATGTTCATCAATTTCTTTTGCCATATTTCTTTGAGAAAAGAGTGCAGCTTTGAGTTTCACCTGTAGCCAACACATTGCTTAATGGCCAATATTGTACAAGCTAAGACATAATAGGAGGTGGGGATGCAAAGCAGAACCCAATCATGAGGCAAGAAGACACTTTGTGACAACTGGTGACAATCCAAGCTGGTATTAGTGTAGATGAACACATCTCACATAAAACATGTGAATTGATTTGGCAGAAAAATATACTTTGATTTGCTGCGTCAGTTCCATTGTCGTCAATTATTTAGAAACGTGAAGTGAAATCCATCATTATCTAGAAGCTGATCTAAATACATTAGGCTGTCAGTTTGCAAAGATTAATTCCTCTGATGAAAACCAATGAGCCAATCCAGTGCCCTCCCTTGGGGGAGACCATGGCTGTGCTGTGTGCTCCCTGAATACAAAAACCTAGCTCCAATATTCTAATCTCATTTAATGATTGTGGTTAAGAGCTGAAGGCTGAAGCTGAGGGAGGGTTGATTGTAACTCCTGAGGGACTGAGTCTGACCCTGGTTAGTTGATTTCGGATTAGGATGTCACCTCATCTTTCTTTTGGCAATGACACATAAGAGCCACAGCCTGACAGCACGGTCAAAAGTTCAAAATGTAGGCAACACAGTGTTTCACCACGGCAATACATTTGTTGAGAAAAATAGCCATAAAATACAGTATGCTCTTGAACACAAGTAAAGCTGTTATAGAGGCTAGTTGTACAGAAACAGGTTATCACATACAGTACTAGGTTGTGTTAATGTGGTCCCCTGGCCACCCCTTCTTCTCTTTCAATCCACAGAGGTGGAATTTTCCACATGGGAGCTCCATAGACCACTGTGGAATGTAGACAAGACGGAACACGATCTCGGGGTGTGCTGCCTCTCCTGAATCCTGCCAGTGAAGTATTGTGTTGTAGTTTAGTAATTTACTGGTGGACATCATCTCCGGTTCCCGGGAGACTCCTTCCCCCAAGGGGTGGTCATTTACTATGACTGTAGGCTACATCTTCTCAACACTGACTCGTTGCTCAGAGGGTCTTACAGTGATAGATGGTTATCTCTGCCTTGGAGCAGAACTTGTAAAGTTATACAACATGGGCAGGGCATGTGCTGACATAACAACATCCGCAGAGCTCTCTATTTCCCATCCTCCACCACACCTATAGCTAAATGAATTGCTTACATGGCACATGAGTAGAAAATAAAAGTACAGAAAGGGCAGACCTTTTAGAAACAGTAGAATCCCAGATTCTAAACTAAATCCCCTTAAAAGACAAAAATGTGATCACTGAGCTGCATGTCATGTCCATGCATTGGCACAACAAGACAATTCTTGCCAACATTGAACCTTTTACCCCAGTGGGATAAATCAGGGTCACACAGAGTGTTTCTTGGTAGTATAAATAAATCTACTTTGAAAACGAAAGTATACACCTTACACACATGCTTATGGGCTTACAAAAAAGAAGATACCTGTACTGTGTTAAATATAGAGTTGAAATCTATTCAATTCTGAGTTTGTATCCCAACATTAGACTTTATATACATCACAGAAGACAGAAATATAACACAAATGTTTGACATAGAAACCCTGTATTTCTTGTGTTTTTCAATTTGTTATAATGTTAATTAATTATGAAATTATGAAAAATACTAATAACATTCCACCCATGAGGCCACTAGGACATTTGACTGCAGGAAATAGCTACAACATGAGGCACTAGTAGACTTCAACTGGAAAATCTGTCTAGGCCATTACATTTTTCCTCCAGTGAGATTCTTTGAGAATCAGAAGAGGGCTCTTGATCTTCCCAGAGCTAAGCGCAGATAAAACCAATGGAAAAGTGCTTTTGTGTAAAGCATGGGAATATTTTGTCAGGATGGCATAGCTGCACAAAAATAAGGCTTCTCCCATGGGGGTGGTGATATTACAGTTACATACACTCTTATAAATATGCTATCTAGAACCTGAAAGGGTTCTTTGGCTGTCCCCATAAGAGAACCCTTTGAAGAACTCTTTTTGGTTCCATGTAGGACCCTTTTCACAGAGGGTTCTTCATGGAACCAAAAAGGGTTCTCCCTGGAACCGAAAAGGGTTCTACTATGGGGACAGCCAAATAACCTTTCTGGAACCCTTTTTTCAAAGAGTGTATACACACAGTGTGGAACCAGACCAGCATGAGTGATATAGAGCTTTGATTCTTCATAGAAAGTGTTTTAAATCACAGGAGCAATTACTTTAATATGAATACATAGTAATCATTGTGGAGGGTACAGGTACTTTATGCCAGGGGTTTACAAATGTTCTTGCCCAGGGTTCCCCTGACCAGGAAAACCTGCAACCCAGGGACCTCTTGTTTTATCATCAGGTGAATGATAATGGAAAGTAGAAGTAACATTTTTAAATTAATAGATTTGGTAGACAGTTAAATTATTTTGACCTTCCCACAGTTCACTGGAAGAGAAAGTGTAAACTCTAACTCTATTAGTTAGAAAGGTATATTGACGGTGTAGAGAAAAAGGTACAATTTTAAAGCAAATTCTCTGCTATTCTACACATTTTTTCCATTGAGTTTAGAGAAAATGTTGCAATTGTGAAGCTAATTCCCAGCAATTCTACATAGTTTGGGATGGAGCTGAGAGACTAGTTTGTAAAGCCAATTACCTGAAATGCTATGCATTTTGCAATGGCTAATGCTGTCTTAATATGCTCAGACATTATAACAAAATTAATGGGCATGCACCCGGAATGCCAGTTTAAAAAAAAAAAATTTTTGATTCTCCTTGACTGTCTAGCTTTCATTTGATTGTTCCATCAGTACTACTAAATATACTGAACAAAAATAGAAATGCAACATGCAAAAAAAGAAATGCAACAACCGGTGCACCCACACATTGACTATGTACCGGTACCCCTGTATATAACCCACACATTGACTATGTACCGGTACCCCTGTATATAACCCACACATTGACTATGTACCGGTACCCCTGTATATAGCCTCACTTTTTATTTTACTACTGCTGTTTAATTATTTGTTACTTTTTTTTTTACTTATCTATTTTTTACTTAACACTTCTTTTTTTCATTTTTTTCTTAAAACATCTTAAAGTATTGTTGGTTAAGGGCTTGTAAATAAGCATTTCACTGTAAAGTCTACCTGTTGTACCTGTTGTATTTGGCTCATCTGACAAATGCAATTTGATTTGATTTTGCAACAATTACAAAGACTTGAGGAAATCAGTCAATTTAAATAAATTCACATTAGGAAATCAGTCAATTTAAATACTGTCATTAGCCCCTAATCTATGGATTTCACATGACTGGGCAGGGGTGCAGCCATGGGTGGGCCTGGGAGGGCATAGGCCCGCCCACTGGGAAGTCAGGCCCAATCAGAACAAGTTTTTCTTTAAGTACTTCTTTTACAGACATAAATACTCCTCAGCATCTCCACTGCCACCCCCCTCAGACATCCCCACAGGTGAAGAAGGAGGAGGTGGAGGCCCTGGGCTGGGTTATTTGCGGTTGTGAGACCAGTTGGACGTACTGCCAAATTCTCTAAAATGAAATTGAAGGCAGCTTATGGTAGAGAAATGAACATTGAATAATCTGACAGCAGCTCTGGTGGACATTCCTGCAGTTAGCATGCCACTTGCATGCTCCCTCAAAACTTGAGACATCTGTGGCACTGTGTTGTGTGACAAAACGGCATATTTTTAAGTGGCCTTTTATTGTCCCCATCACAAGGTGCACCTGTGTAATGATCGTGCTGTTTAATCAGCTTCTTGATATGCCACACCTGTCAGGTGGATGGATTCTCTTGGCAAAGTAAAAAAATGTTCACTACCAGGGATGTAAACAAATTTGTGCACAAAATTAGAATGAAATAAGCTTTTTGTGCATTTTTAAATTCATCTCATGAAACATGGGACCAACACTTCACATGTTGCGTTTAGATTTTTGTTCGGTGTAGCGTCAGGCTCAAAGACATGAAGTAGGGGTAGGAGAGAGCACCACCTTCTGACCAACAACGGTATGGCTTCTATGTGCAAATGTACAGTATGTACAGTATGTGCTCAGTCTTATTAACAGAGGTGAATGAATGCACAGCACACCCAAGGCAAAAGGAGCTCAGTATGCCAGTGCAATGTCCTCACAACGTACAAGACTGGGTTCAATTTATTCAATGAGTGTTTTACATAAATAGATGCTCGCCTTGCATGGCTCACAATTACAAAGCTCAAGCTGGGTCTGTCTGCAAAGTGGGGTTCTACCAGCAATACATAGAAGCTGTGAGCTTGTAAACACACAAAAAGATTTCCAGCTCTTTGGAGGGTGAATTTAATCTGCACTGTGATTTTGGGGGTGTTATTTAATGTTTACAATTTTCATACCCAGACTTTCAGGTGCCTTTGAAATAGTGCTGTAGTTGACCACCTTTTCAAGGGAATAAGTAGACAAAAACAAGAGCATAAAGCTTAAGAGCCTGCAACGGCTGCCTGCTTCATTAAACAAACTCAATCTGATAGCGTCTCTACATTTATGGGCTTCTGACTCAGTCCCGGGTAAGTAGGCCATTCATAGATGCTAACTACCTTTAGCGTCTATTGAAATATTATCTTCTGGTCGGGGGAGTTTTGTTAAGAGCCCCGATGTTTGTTCTGAATGTTAAAACGCATCACTTGCCGTACAGTTTTGTAAACATAAGGAAAGTATATTTCATATCAGCAATAAATTATATATATAAAAAAGGTTAAATTACTACACACCTTTATAGTGTTAGAGTTCCCACACGGCCATATATATCATACAGCGCTTGTTTTTCGGAAAACAGACGGATGACAGAGGCATATCTGCGTCTCCGAATACCTGTGTGTAAACGGTAGACGGACCCCACAAACGTGTCGTCACTGAAAAATGATGTGGGCTACAATTGTGTTCAAACCAGTTAAAACAGTCTACAGTAAGTGTATATTTTCCATTTGTGAAATTATTTTGATGTAATATGAAAGTAGAGTGATTTACAGTGCCTTGCGAAAGTATTCGGCCCCCTTGAACTTTGCGACCTTTTGCCACATTTCAGGCTTCAAACATAAAGATATATAACTGTATTTTTTTGTGAAGAATCAACAACAAGTGGGACACAATCATGAAGTGGAACGACATTTATTGGATATTTCAAACTTTTTTAACAAATCAAAAACTGAAAAATTGGGCGTGCAAAATTATTCAGCCCCCTTAAGTTAATACTTTGTAGCGCCACCTTTTGCTGCGATTACAGCTGTAAGTCGCTTGGGGTATATGTCTCTATCAGTTTTGCACATCGAGAGACTGACATTTTTTCCCATTCCTCCTTGCAAAACAGCTCGAGCTCAGTGAGGTTGGATGGAGAGCATTTGTGAACAGCAGTTTTCAGTTCTTTCCACAGATTCTCGATTGGATTCAGGTCTGGACTTTGACTTGGCCATTCTAACACCTGGATATGTTTATTTTTGAACCATTCCATTGTAGATTTTGCTTTATGTTTTGGATCATTGTCTTGTTGGAAGACAAATCTCCGTCCCAGTCTCAGGTCTTTTGCAGACTCCATCAGGTTTTCTTCCAGAATGGTCCTGTATTTGGCTCCATCCATCTTCCCATCAATTTTAACCATCTTCCCTGTCCCTGCTGAAGAAAAGCAGGCCCAAACCATGATGCTGCCACCACCATGTTTGACAGTGGGTATGGTGTGTTCAGGGTGATGAGCTGTGTTGCTTTTACGCCAAACATAACGTTTTGCATTGTTGCCAAAAAGTTCAATTTTGGTTTCATCTGACCAGAGCACCTTCTTCCACATGTTTGGTGTGTCTCCCAGGTGGCTTGTGGCAAACTTTAAACAACACTTTTTATGGATATCTTTAAGAAATGGCTTTCTTCTTGCCACTCTTCCATAAAGGCAAGATTTGTGCAATATACGACTGATTGTTGTCCTATGGACAGAGTCTCCCACCTCAGCTGTAGATCTCTGCAGTTCATCCAGAGTGATCATGGGCCTCTTGGCTGCATCTCTGATCAGTCTTCTCCTTGTATGAGCTGAAAGTTTAGAGGGACGGCCAGGTCTTGGTAGATTTGCAGTGGTCTGATACTCCTTCCATTTCAATATTATCGCTTGCACAGTGCTCCTTGGGATGTTTAAAGCTTGGGAAATCTTTTTGTATCCAAATCCGTCTTTAAACTTCTTCACAACAGTATCTCGGACCTGCCTGGTGTGTTCCTTGTTCTTCATGATGCTCTCTGCGCTTTTAACGGACCTCTGAGACTATCACAGTGCAGGTGCATTTATACGGAGACTTGATTACACACAGGTGGATTGTATTTATCATCATTAGTCATTTAGGTCAACACTGGATCATTCAGAGATCCTCACTGAACTTCTGGAGAGAGTTTGCTGCACTGAAAGTAAAGGGGCTGAATAATTTTGCACGCCCAATTTTTCAGTTTTTGATTTGTTAAAAAAGTTTGAAATATCCAATAAATGTCGTTCTACTTCATGATTGTGTCCCACTTGTTGTTGATTCTTCACAAAAAAATACAGTTTTATATCTTTATGTTTGAAGCCTGAAATGTGGCAAAAGGTCGCAAAGTTCAAGGGGGCCGAATACTTTCGCAAGGCACTGTATGTTTCTAGAACCATACCGCAATTGAGTATCGATTCACGTTAAGATGGAGTATTTGGCTGTTTTGGCTGCCAGAGCCAAATTCACCTCTAAACAGAACATGCAAGGTCCTTGGACTATAAGGAGTAACGTTAGACGTTAGTCCATTATTGGGCTGAGTTCAGGGCTGCACTCACAGGAGCATTCACATAAAGTTTCCTTTGAAACCCAAGATGATTATGCACACTTTATAGGTTTATTGACTGTTTGTGTAAAGAGTGTAAGGCATAGAAATGTATCACAAAGCTGCCACCTCACTACCTTGCAGTGGAGGGAGAGTTTTAAGCCTCATTTAATGAAGGTGCTTTTCCCCAATATAACTAAAAAGAGAGAAAGACAGAGTGCATAAGAACAATGCAGCTACTAAACATTAGCCATAGGCTTTGCAATCTGGTCTTTAGGGAACACCTGAATAGGAAGCTCTTCTGTCGTGCTCTTTTGAATTCAAGCATTGTGAACACTATGATTTGGACGCCATTATTATTCAGTCAGCTTTACAATAACATGCTGTAGACACATGTACAATACCAATCAAAAGTTTAGACGCACCTACTCATTCCATGGTTTTTCTTTATTTTTACTATTTTCTACATTGTAGATTAATAGTGAAGACATCAAAACTATGAAATAACACATGGAATCATATTAAACAAAATCAAATTATATTTTATATTTGAGATTCTTCAAGTAGCCACCCTTTACCTAGCTGCCTATTTAAAGGAAAATCTTAAAAAATAAAAACATTTTAAAATTGCCTTGATGACAGCTTTGCACTCTTGACAATCTCTCAGCTAGCTTCACCTGGAATACTTTTCCAACAGTCTTGAAGGAGTTCCCACATGTGCTGAGCACTTTTTGGCTGCTTTTCCTTCAGTCTGCGGTCCAACTCATCCCAAACCATCTCAAATTGGTTGAGGTCGGGTGATTGTGGAGGCCGGGGTCATCTGATGCAGCACTCCATTACTCTCCTTCTTGGTCAAATAGCCCTTACTTTAAAAAATATATAATTATTGAACCTTTATTTAACCAGGTATGCCAATTGAGAACAAGGTCTCACATGGAATAAACAAACATGCAGTCAATAACAAATAACAAAATGAGGTAAGATAAGGGAGGTAAGGCAATAAATAGGCCATAGTGATGAAATAATTACAATTTACCAATTAAACACTGGAGTGATAAATGAGCAGAAGATGAATGTGCAAGTAGAGATACTGGGGTGTAAAAAAATAAATAACAGTATGGGGATGCGGTAGTTGGATGGGCTATTTACAGATGGGCTATGTACAGGTGCAGTGATCTTTGAGTTGCTCTGACAGCTTGTGCTTAAAGTTAGAGAGGGAGATTTTTGCTGATTTTTGCAATTAGTTCCAGTCATTGACAGCAGAGAACTGGAAGGAAAGGTGGCCAAATTAGGAATTGGCTTTGGGGGTGACCGGTGAAATAAACCTTCTGGAGCGCGTGCTACGGGTGGGTGCTGCTATGGTGACCAGTGAGCTGACATAAGGCGGGGCTTTATCTAGCAAAGACTTATAGATGACCTGGGGCCAGTGGGTTTGGCGACGAATATGAAGCGAGGGCCAGCCAACGAGAGCATACAGGTCGCAGTGGTGGGTAGTATATGGGGCTTTGGTGACAAAACGGATGGCACTGTGATAGACTGCATCCAATTTGCTGAATAGAATGTTGGAGGCTATTTTATAGATGACATCGCCGAAGTCAAGGATCGGTAGGATGGTCAGTTATACGAGGGTATGTTTGGCAGCATGAGTGAAGGATGTTTTGTTGCGAAATAGGAAGCCAATTCTATATTGAATTTTGGATTGGAGATGCTTAATGTGAGTCTGGAAGGAGAGTTTACAATCTAACCAGACACCTAGGTATTTGTAGTTGTCAACATATTCTAAGTCAGAACCGTCCAGAGTAGTGATGCTGGACAGGCGGGCAAGTGCGGGCAGCGACCGGTTGAAGAGCATGCATTTAGTTTTACTTGCATTTATTAAGAGCAGTTGGAGGCCACGGAAGGAGAGTTGTATGGCATTGAAGCTCGTCTGGAGGTTAGTTAACACAGTGTCCAAAGAAGGGCCAGAAGTACACAGAATGGTGTCGTCTGCGTAGAGGTGGATCAGAGAATCACCAGCAGCGAGAGTGACATCATTGATGTATACAGAGAAGAGAGTCGGCCCAAGAATTGAACCCTGTGGCACCCCCATAGAGACTCCCAGAGGTCCGGACAACAGGCCCTCCGATTTGACACACTGAACTCTGTCTGAGAAGTAGTTGGTGAACCAGGTGAGGCAGTCATTAGAGAAACCAAGGCTGTTGAGTCTGCCGATAAGAATGTGGTGATTGACAGAGTCGAAAGCCTTGGCCAGGTCGATGAATACAGCTGCACAGTATTGTCTCTTATCGATGGCGGTTATGATATTGTTTAGGACCTTGAGCGTGGCTGAGGTGCAACCATGACCAGCTCGGAAACCAGATTGCATAGCGGAGAAGGTACGGTGAGATTCAAAATGGTCGGTGATCTGTTTGTTAACTTGGCTTTCGAAGACCTTAGAAAGGCAGGGTAGGATATATATAGGTCTGTAACAGTTTGGGTCTAGAGTGTCTCCCCCTTTGAAGAGGGGGATGACCGCGGTAGCTTTCCAATCTTTGGGGATCTCAGACGATACGAAAGAGAGGTTGAACAGACTAGTAATAGGGGTTGCAACAATTGCGGCGGATGTATTTAGAAAGAGAGGGTCCAGATTGTCTAGCCCGGCTGATTTGTAGGGGTCCAGATTTTGCAGCTCTTTCAATACATCAGCTATCTGAATTTGGGTGAAGGAGAAATGGGGGAGGCTTGGGGGGTGCTGGGCTGTTGACTGGGGTAGGGCTAGCCAGGAGGCTTCTAATGTTAACATACATGAAACCAAGGCTTTTGTGGTTACAGAAGTCAACAAATGAGAGCGCCTGGGGAATGGGAGTGGAGCTGGGCCCTGCAAGCCCTGGATTAACCTCTACATCACCAGAGGACCAGAGGAGGAGTAGGATAAGGGTAAGACTAAAGACTATGAGAACTGGTCTTCTAGTGCGATCGGAACAGAGAAGAAAAGGAGCAGGTTTTTGGGCACGGAAGAATAGATTCATGGCATAATGTACAGACACGGGTATGGTAGGATGTGAATACAGTGGAGGTAAACCTAGGCATTGAGTGATGATGAGAGAGGTATTGTCTCTAGAGACACCATTTAAACCAGGTGAGGTCACCGCATGTGTGGGAGGTGGAACAAAAGGGTTAGCTAAGGCATATTGAGCAGGGCTGGAGGCTCTACAGTGAAATAAGACAATAATCACTAACTGAACAGCAATGGACAAGGCATATTGACATTAGGGAGAGGCATGTGTAGCCGAGTGATCATGGGGTCTAGTGAGTAGCTAGGCGGGCTTGAGACACGCGATTCAGACAGCTAGCGGGCCGGGGCAAGCAGGCTAGCAGAAGGGCCTTAGGAGGACGTCATGACGGAAGAGTCAGTTGTAGCTCCCTCGGGCGGTTACGTCAGCAGACCAGTCGTGATGGATCGGCAGGGCTCCGTGTAGTAAAAGGGTCCAGGCCAATTGGCAAAATAGGTATTGTAGCCCCAAAAAATTGGCTGATGGACCTCTTCAGCTAACAGTGTGATATGCTCTAGACAACTAGCGGGCTGCGGCTAGCAGGCTAGCAGATGGGACGCCGCAACGGAGGAGCCTGTTGAAAACCCCCTCGGGCGGATTACATCCTGTAATCCGAGGTGTGTTGGGTCATGGGGTTGATGATCCTGAGCTTGACTGCCACATCTTGAATTAATGACTGCTGTTCTAATCCTCTTTTATGCACCAGAAATGCAAAGCCACACTCTAGTTTAGAGCACGCTGTTTTTGCACTTTCAGGAACCGGCAGATAAACAATGCAAATAATACAACTTGAGGGAATCTTGTTAGAACATGATGTGGTGGAGATTGACAGATGTTATATGTTTAAAAGCCTCTCCTCTGCATAGAGTTTAAGTCTTAAATAATGTATAGGCACATCTGTCTGTAGGATCTGTCTGTAGGATCACCTGCTGATCAATGAGACCAACTGACCAAGCTGGATTAACATTCATAGTAAAACACCATGGCAATTTTTTTTTTATGTCTAGGT
This sequence comes from Oncorhynchus mykiss, assembly GCF_013265735.2. Taxonomy (NCBI): domain Eukaryota; kingdom Metazoa; phylum Chordata; class Actinopteri; order Salmoniformes; family Salmonidae; genus Oncorhynchus; species Oncorhynchus mykiss. The sequence goes on from NC_048581.1 coordinate 68,503,561, forward strand.
CCGAGGCTGGCATACTGACACAGTCTAATAACATACTCCAAAAACACATGTTTTATGATTTGGTATGCAGTATTCACACAGATAAGTCTGTTGACAGTGGGGGTGATGCTTGCCAGCATCTGATGTCACCCAATCTCCAGTTCCCTGATACTGCCTTCATTATGTCAATGCAGGCAGTATCAGGGAACTGGCCTGAATGAACTTGGCCTGAATGAGATCTGTAGGAAGTTTGTTTGCCTGAGGAAAATGTCACTCTCCTGCAACATTACCATCAATTAACATATCTGCAATGTAGCCCTGATGTAATTAGTCCAAATGAATGACGGAAGAAAATTAAGAAAATGGTTCCCTCGCGTACAGTAATACAATCCACAGAGATAACATTTGTGGAGGCAAAGATGAAGATGTTAGTATATTTTACAGCATTATTCAATAAAGACATTTCACGTGTTGCCCTCCCTGGTTCCCCCTGTCATGACTGTCCTGATCAGGTCAGGTTACAGGAGACCACAACCCTACAGATTATCTCTCAACCCCAACAGAGGAGGAGAGATCTAGGAGTATGAAGATGTGGGGGTTTTATGACACCTCACGCCCCTGGTAAATCTTAGGCCACAGACAAATTCCTTTTGTCCTGTTACTATGGAGAACCAGCCTCAGAACATTAAACATGAAATAAAGGGACTTTGGAACAATGGTTTCCGTCAGCCACAATGGTGGTCATGACGATAGATGGAATATGAAAATGTATGTCATTTTTGTTCCCTATCTATGTCGTACAGTTCACAAATATCAACATATGCCCCACCATTTCCTCTACTAAACACTCATCACACAGACTTGTTTCATGTCTTGTTGTACCTTTCTTTTGTGTGTCTCCTAATTATAATCTCCTCCCCTTTGGCTGGTCTCCACAACGATCGGCACACCTCTAATTGACGCACATGAGCCTAATGCCCTTAACGAGCCATGTGCCCATTACAAAAGGAGCTCCCAGCTCACTGTCAGATCTGTGTCACGCACCTCGGGACAAGATCTGTGACATGCTTTTCACTCCGGAGCAGGGTGCCTGTGAAAGAAGTGATTACTGGGGTGGTGTTGGGGTGGAGCAACTGAAATGGAAGATTCCCTGTGTCTGTGACGCCCACCGTTTGGTGCGACACAGAGTCTTCTCAGTTTCACCACTGGGTCTGTCTGTCCTTTTGAGTTTTGAAGTAGAATCTTTATCTGACAAAGTCATGTAAGGATATGTCGTTTACCCTGTGAAAGCTTTGTGCCAAACTCACCACGGTTTTTCAGATGCCAGCTTATGGCCGTGTTGTAACAGTGTGTAGCAGGGAGATTCCGAGATGTGAGAAGTGTGCAGGAGGGCATGGGACAAAGGAATATGTAGTATCGGTGGAGAAAAACAATTGTGGGGGTGCCCATGTTGTTGGGGATCAGAAGTGTCCGGTGAGAGAGAGACAGGTTGAGGTTGCCAGGGTCAGAGTATAAAGAAGGTGTCGTATGCTGAGGCAGTGAAGAGAGTAGAGGATGATGGGCCAAAGATGAGTAGTAGGTCTAGGCCAATACAAAGTGATATGAATTTGTGCTTCAATAAGATTGTCTTCTTAGCATTCATTGCCGTGGTTATTACCTGGTACCGCATAAATGGAACGCAGTTGCAGAGAAGTACTTGAGTTTACAAGATTTTACTGCAGAAGAGTTATAAGACATTCGCACTGAGCTAAAAGGTAGAGCTGCCGCTTTCAAGGAGCGGGATTCTAACCCGGAAGCTTATAAAAAAATCCCGCTATAACCTCTGGCGAACCATAAACAGGCAAAGCATCAATACGGGACTAAGCTCGAATCGTACTACACCGGCTCCGACACTCCTCAGATGTGGCAGGGCTTGCAAACTATTACAGACTACAAAGGGAAGCACAGCCGAGAGCTGCCCAGTGACACGAGCCTACCAGACAAGCTAAATAATTTCTATGCTCGCTTCGAGGCAAGTAACACTGAAACATCCCTGCGAGTACTTTGAGCATGCGTTGACCAACTGGCAAGTGTCTTCTCTGACATTTTCAACCTGTCCCTGACTGAGTTTGTAATACCAACATGTTTCAAGCAGACCACCATAGGCTCTGTGCCCAACAACCCCAAGGTAACCTGCCTAAAAGAATACCGACCTGTAGCACTCACGTCTGTAGCCATGAAATGCTTTGAAAGGCTGGTCATGGTTCACATCAACACCATTATCCCAGAAACCCTAGACCCTCTCCAACAGATCCACAGATGATGCAATCTCTTTTGCACTCCACACTGCCCTTTTACACCTGGACAAAAGGAACACCTATGTGAGAATGCTATTCACAGCTCAGCGTTCAACACCATAGTGCCCTTACTAAACACCTCACTCTGTAACTGGTACCTGGACCTTCTGACTGGCCTTCCCCAGGTTGTAAGGGTAGGTAACAACACATCCGCCACTCTGATCCTCAACACGGGGGTACCTCAGGGGTGTGTGCTCAGTCCCCTCCTGTTCTCTCATGACTGCACGGCCAGACACTACTCCAACACCATCATTAAGTTTGCCAATCACACAACAGTGGTAGGCCTGATCACCGACAACGATGAGACAGCCTATAGGGAGGAGGTCAGAGACCTGACCATGTGGTGCAAGGAGAACAACCTCTCCCTCAACGTGATCAAGACAAAGGAGATGATTGTGGACTACAGGAAAAGGAGGACCGAGCACGCCCCTATTCTCATGACAGGGCTGTCGTGGAGCAGGTTGAGGGCTTTAAGTTCCTTGGCGTCCACATCACCAACAAACTAACATGGTCCAAGCACACCAAGACAGTCGTGAAGAGGCCACGGGGGGGGGGCTATTCCCCCTCAGGAGACTGAAAATATTTGACATGGGTCCTCAGATCCTCAAAAGGTTTTACAGCTGCACCATCGAGAGCGTCTGGTTGCATCACTGCCTGGTATGGCAACTGCTCGGCATCCGACCGCAAGGCACTACAGAGGATAGTGCGTACGACCCAGTACATCACCTGGGCCAAGTTTCCTGCCATCCAGGACCTCTATACCAGGCGGTGTCAGAGGAAGGCCCTACAAATTGTCAAAAACTCCAGCCATCCTAGTCATAGACTGTTCTCTCTGCTATCGCACGGCAAGCGGTACTGGAGCGCCAAGTCTCACACAAGTGTATCATTTTAAAAGGCTAATTGATCATTAGAAAACACTTTTGCAATTATGTTAGCACAGCTGAAAACTGTTGTACTAACTAAAGAAGCAATACAACTTGCCTTCTTTAGACTGGTTGAGTATCTAGAGCATCAGTATTTGTGGGTTCGATTACAGGCTCAAAATGGCCAGAAACAAATAACTTTCTTCTTCTGAAACTCGTCAGTCTATTCTTGTTCTAAGAAATGAAGGCTATTCCATGCTCAGCACCGGGGCCTCCCACTCCTCTTTCTATTCTGGTTATAGCCAATTTGTGCTGTTCTGTGAAGGGAACAGTACACAGCGTTGTACGCGACCTTCAGTTTCTTAGAAATTTCTCGCATGGAATAGCCTTCATTTCTCAGAACAAGAATAGACTGACGAGTTTCAGAATTTTTTATTTTTTTCTAGCCATTTTGAGCCTGTAATCGAACCCACACATGCTGATGCTCCAGATACTCAACTAGTCTATAGAAGGCCAGTTTTATTGTTTCTTTAATCAGTACAACATGTCTCCGCTGTGCCCACATAATTGCAAAAGGTTTTTCTATTGATCAATTAGCCTTTTAAAATTATAAACTTGGATTAGCTAACACAACGTACCATTGGAACACAGGAGTGAAGGTTGTTGATAATGGGCATCTGTACGCCTATGTAGATATTCCATAAAACATCTGCTGTTTCCAGCTACAATAGTAATTTACAACATTAACAATGTCTTCATTGTATTTCTGATCAATTTGATGTTATTTTAATGGACAACATTTTGTATTTTCTTTCAAAAAGAAGGACATTTCTAAGTGACCCCAAACTTTTGAACGGTAGTGTAGGTTTAGTTGGTGGTGTCATTTTTTATTTTTAATATCACAAAATGTAACGTCAACAACACCACACTCCCACACAATAGGTGGCGGAATGCACAAATAAAATGTGTGAACACTATGATACCAAAGAAGACATCTACCAGAGAGGACGAGGTAAAGCGAGAGGTTTTACTCTGGCCAAAACTGTCCACAAAAATAATATTTGTATGGATGTCAATAAGAGTTGAATTTGGTCAACAAAAATTGTAATTGCTCATTTGCTTATTTGATCGAATATTCGTTTCGTAATGTTTAGGTTGTTACGAATGCACTAATATGCACTAATGACTCAAAGTTCTGGGACACTGTAAAGTCCATGGAGAATAAGAGCACGTGCTCCCAGCTGCCAACTGCACCGAGAATAGGAAACACTGTCACTACCGATAAATCCACAATAATTGAGAATTTCAATAAGCATTTTTTACGACTGGCCATGCTTTCCACCTGGCTGCCCCTACCCCGGTCAACAGCCCTGCGCTCCCCACAGCAACTCGCCCAAACCTCCCCCACTTCTCCTTCACCCAAATCCAGATAGCTGATGTTCTGAAAGAGCTGAAAAATCTGGACCCCTACAAATCAGTCGGGCTAGACAATCTGGACCCTCTCTTTCTAAAATGATCTGCCAAAATTATTGCAACTCCTATTACTAGCCTGTTCAACCTCTCTTTCGTATCGACTGAGATTTCCATAGATAGGAAAGCTGCTCTTCAAAGGGGGAGACACTCTAGACCCAAACTGCTACAGACCTATATATATTCTATCCTGCCTTTCTAAGGTCTTTGAAAGCCAACAAACAGATTACCGACCATTTCGAATCTCACCGTACCTTCTCCGCTATGCAATCTGGTTTCAGAGCTGGTCATGGGTGCACCTCAGCCACGCTCAAGGTCCTAAACGATATCATAACCGCCATCGATAAGAGACATTACTGTGCAGCCGTATTCATCGACCTGGCTAAGGCTTTCGACTCTGTCAATCACAACATTCTTATTGGCAGACTCAACAGCCTTGGTTTCTCAAATGATTGCCTCGCTTGGTTCACCAACTACTTCTCAGATAGAGTTCAGTATGTCAAATCAGCGGGCCTGTTGTCTGGACCTCTGGCAGTCTCTATGGGGGTGCCACAGGGTTCAATTCTCGGGCCGACTCTCTTCTCTGTATACATCAATGATGTCGCTCTCGCTGCTGGTGATTCTCTGATCCACCTCTACGCAGGCGACACCATTCCGTATAACTCTGGCCCGTCATTGGACACTGTGTTAACTCACCTCCAGATGAGCGTCAATGACATACATCCTTCCGTGGCCTCCAACTGCTCTTAATAAATGCAAGTAAAGCTAAATGCATGCTCTTCAACCGGTCGCTGCCCGCACTTGCCCGCCTGTCCAGCATCACTACTCTGGACGGTTCTGAATTAGAATATGTGGACAACTACAAATACCTAGGTATCTGGCTAGACTGTAAACTCTCCTTCCAGACTCACATTAAACATCTCCAATAAAACTGACCATCCTACCAATCCTCAACTTCGGTGATGTCATTTACAAAATAGCCTCCAACACTCTACTCAACAAATTGGATGCACTCATCATGGATATTACCTATTTTAGCATGGACATTGCCATTTCACCATTTTAAAGTAGTCAACTGGGTGAGGATTCCAAGAGTTGGGAGCAATCAACCAATGAAGAAGACTACTTTAAAATGGAGATAGACTCAATGACACTGCCCATTGGCACAGATACAAAGATGAGTCCTCTATCTATCGCTATGGCCTGGTCACACTCGTATCTGCCCTCTCATTGGCTAGAATGGGCCCAACTGATCTCGCCTCCTCCCGTCCAGTGGTGGAAAAAGTACCCAATTGTCATACTTGTGTAAAAGTAAAGATACCTTAATATAATATAATTCAAGTAAAAGTGAAAGTCACCCAGTAAAATCCTACTTGAGTAAAAGTCTAAAAGTATTTGGTTTTAAATATACTTAAGTATCAAAAGTAAAAGTAAATGTATAAATAATTTATTATATTAAGCAAACCAGACGGCACCATTTTCTTGTATTTTTTTTTATTTACGGAGAGCCAGGGGCATGCTCCAACTCTCACACTGTTTAGTGAGTCCACCAGATCAGGCAGTAGTGATGAGTGTTTGAATTAGACAATATTCCTATCTTGCTAAGCATTCAAAATGTAATGAGTACTTTTGAATGTCAGGGAAGTATTTTTAATGAAGTACTTTACACTACTGCTCCCATCTGCCTTCCATTTTTAAGGACATGTACAGGTGCATTAGGAAAGTATTCAGACCCCTTTACCTTTTCCACATTTGATTACATTACAGCCTTATTCTAAAATGGATTGAATACAACATTTTCCTCATCAATCTACTCACAACAAAACAGAAATACCTTATTTACATAAGTATTCAGACCTTTTGTTATGAGACTCAAAATGGAGCTCAGGTGCATTCTGTTTCCATTGATAATCCTTGAGATGATTCTACAACTTGATTGGAGTACACGTGGTAAATTCAATTGATTGGACATGATTTGGAAAGGCACACACCTGTATTTAAAGCCCAGCCTTATCTCAGCTCACTGGTCACCATAGTAGCATCCACCCACGCACTCCAGCAGGTATATTTCACTGGTCATCCCCAAAGCCAACTTCTCCTTTGGCCACCTTTCCTTACAGTTCTCTGCTGCCAATGACTGGAACAAATTGCAAAAATCACTGAAGCTGGAATCTCATATCTCCCTCACTAACTTTAAGCATCAGCTGTCAGAGCAGCTTACCGATCATTGCACCTGTACACAGCCCATCTGTAACTAGCCCACCCAACTACCTCATCCCCATATTGTCATTTATTTGTTTGCTCCTTTGCACCCAAGTATCTCTACTTGCACATCTATCACTCCAGTGTTTAATTGATAAATTGTAATTATTTTGCCACTATGGCCTATTTATTGCCTTACCTCCCTAATCTTACCACATTTAAACACACTCTATATACATTTTTATATTGTGTTGTTGACTGTATGTTTGTTTATCCCATGTGTAACTCTGTGTTGTTTGTGTCGCACTGCTTTGCTTTATCTTGGCCAGGTCGCAGTTGTAAATGAGAACTTGTTCTCAACTGGCCTACCTGGTTAAACAAAGGTGAAATAAAAACAAATATATAAGGTCCCACATTTGACAGTGCATGTCAGAGCAAAAACCAAGCCATGAGGTTGAAGGAATTGTCTGTAGAGCTCCGAGACAGGATTGTGCCAAGGCACAGAACCAGGGAAGGGTACCAAAAAATGTCTGCAGCATTTAAAGCTCACCAAGAACACAGTGGTCTCCATAATTCTTAAATGGAAGAAGTGTGGAACGACCAAGACTCTTCCTAGACCTGGCCGCCTGGCCAATCTGAGCAATCGGGGGAGAAGGGCCTTAGTCAGAGAGGTGACCAAGAATCTGATGGTCACTCTGACAAAGCTCCAGAGTCCCTCTGTGGAGATGGGAGAACCTTCCCGAAGGACAACCATATTCTGCAGCACTCCTCCAATCAGGCCTTTATGGCAGAGTGGCCAGACAGAAGCCACTCAGTAAAAGGCAGTTTGCCAAAAGGCACCTAATGGACTTTCAGTCCATGAGAAACAAGATTCTCTGGTCTGATGAAACCAAGATGGAAACCTGGCACCATCCCTACGGTGAAGCATGGTGGTAGCAGCATCATGCTGTGGGGATGTTTTTCAGCGGCAATGACTGGGAGACTAATCAGGATTGAGGGAAATATGAACAGAGAAGAGTACAGAGAGATCCTTGATGAAAACCTGCTCCATAGCGCTCAGGATCTCAGACTGGAGTAAAGGTTCACCTTCCAACAGGACAACAACCCTAAGCACACAGCGAAGACAACACAGGAGTGGCTTCGGGACAAGTCTCTGAATGTCCTTGAGTGGCCCAGCCAGAGCCCGATCTAACATCTCCTAGAGAGACTTGAAAATAGATGTGCAGCGACACTCCCCATCCAACCTGACAGAGCTTGAGAGGATCTGCAAAGAAGAATGGGAGAAACTCCCCAAATACAGGTGTACAAAGCTTGAAGAATCATACCCAAGAAGACTCAAGGCTGTAATTGCTGCCAAATGAGCTTCAATAAATTACTGAGTAAAGGGTCTGAATACTTCCATTTTGTTTCTATACATTTGTAAACATTTCTAAAAACATGTTTTTGCTTTGTCATTATGGGGTATTGTGTGTAGATTGATGAGACAAAAATGTTTGAATCCATTTTAGAATAAGGCTGTAACATAACAACATTTGGAAAAAGTCAAGTGGTCTGAATACTTTCCGAATGCACTGTATTTACATTGTTTGAGGGGTCACTCAAATATCTTATCAGTATAACAGACATTCTTTGCTTCTGCCCTTCTGCTGCTGGTGAAAATAATCACGACTATCAGGTCGCCATAACACCTGAGCGCCATGCTACCGCTATACAACCGCAATTGAGCAATGCTGCCGCCTGGAGGGGATATGGAGGACAGAGCCAAACGAACGAGTGCTGTGATGCACAATGCCCGAACGTGGCGTGATGGATGTACTGTATGTACTTGTGGTTTTCTCCATACTCCAGTCCTCCCATCTGTGTGAAACAGCAGGAACTGGGATTCATTTGACCAGGAAATGTTTTTCCAATTGTTGAAGTGTTTTTGTTCCTTAGCCCACTGCAACTGCAGTTTCTTGTTTTTTGCTAAAAGTAGCGGAAGGTCGTCAGCTGCCATACCCCATTCGTGTCAAGGTACAACTAGTTGTGCATTTTTTATGGGTCTTTGAGCACCAATGTTGTACTGAAGTGTACTGGACTGTACTGGACTGTACTGGACTTTACTGGACTTTACTGGACTGTACTGGACTGTCCGTGTGTTACTCTGCACAATTTGTGTCTAACTCCTTTGTCCTCTTTCAACAATGACCCGTTTTCGACCACTGGCCTTCCGTTGACAGGATGTCCTTTGGGTGGAGGACCATTCTTGATACACACTGGGAACTGTTGAGCGCGAACCACCCAGCAGCGTTGCAGTTCTTGACACACGGAAACCGGTGCGCCTGTCACCTACTACCATACCCCGTTAAAAAACACAAATCTTCTGTCTTTCTCATTCACCCTCTGAATTGCACACATACACAATCAATTGTCTCAAGGCTTAAAAATCCTTCTTTAACCGTCTCCTCCCCTTCATCTAAACTGATTGAAGTGGATTTAACATGTGACATCAATAAGGGATCATAGCTTTCAGAGCAGGTGTTCTTAATGTTTTGTACACTGTCAAACATAATAGGTAGCCTATGGGTAATGAGGGTATCTTGATTGCCTGAAGCTTTCAATTTATGCCATACACGGGTCTATTTGGGTTTCCTTTTACTGAAAGGAGTGAAGAGGTCACTAATTCTAACAGTTGTGAACATTCTCCACGTGGTGTCCAATGAGCAGAAGTAAACGTTCAGGTGTTCCAGTCAGACAATATCCACTGTCACAACAGTTGCTTATTATAAACTTGACCCAAGTCTTCTCGGGTCAACTGTGCTTTCCTTTTTCTCTCCTCCCTTCATTCCCCAGACACACGTATCATTACACCCTCCATCCTTGCCCACATAATCCTTGTTAGCATTTCATTTATTGACCAATTAGACCAGCACTAATGTCTGCCTTCCAGATTCCCAAGTCATGTCGGTTCCCAAGTCATGTCGGTCTCTATCTCCCTAATCACAAACCCCTACTATATGATGGCAGGGTCTTAATGACAAGTAATTACACAAGCTAAATTTGGGCTTGTCACATTCAACTTGGGAAGTGTGTTTGTGTATCTGTCAACGGGATTTAATTTTGCGTGATTGCACATAAAGCTTTTTAACAGAAGGATCCAGCAATCACCAGCAGGCACTGTTATAGTAAATGAGCCAAAGCCCTTTCACTTCACAGGATCAAGATAGTGATTAAAGGTCAACATACAGTAGATTCACTGCATGCTAAGTACATACAGTACCTTATGTACATTTTACACAGTAATCCTACGGGAGCTTTAGGGACTAATTCTACTGATGGATCTCCCAGCAGTTGAAATCAATCTCTAGCCTCCAAGGTGGCGTAGTGGTTAAGGGCGCTGCACTGCAGCGCTAGCTGTGCCATCAGAGACTCTGGGTTTACGCCCAGGCTCTGTCGTAACCGGCTGCGACCAGGAGGTCCGTGGGGCAACGCACAATTGGCCTAGCGTCGTCCAGGCTAGGGGGGTCTTGGCCGGAAGGGATGTCCTTGTCTCATCGCGCACCAGCGACTCCTGTGGCGGGCCAGGCGCAGTGCGTGCTAACCAAGGTTGCCAGGTGCACAGTGTTTCCTCCGACACATTGGTGAGGCTGGCTTCCGGGTTGGATGCTTGGTTGGGTTGTGTATCGGAGGACGCATGACTTTCAACCTTCGTCTCTCCCGAGCCCGTACGGGAGTTGTAGCGATGAGACAAGATAGTAGCTACTAAAACAATTGGATACCACAAAATTGGGGAGAAAAAGGGGTCAAAAAGAAAAAAAAGACATCAATCTCTAAACACCTGTAGTAGGGCACTGTTTTCTAATCTAAACTGACCGTTTTAGGCTATACACTGCTGCCTGAGAACTCGGAGTGGCCAGAGGCAGAAACTAGAAGGATAAAGTCGAATGACGGTTGGGAGTTTTTTCCTAGTGGGTTGTCACTATTAAAAAAAAGTGCAATAGAGCACAGTGTGTGAATGTGAGAGCATCAAATGACTCAGTCCTGTGGACTAATTTGTAGATTTTTTTTTTGTTAATGCTGAGACCAAGGTCTCTTTTCCAGATGAGCTCTACACATCAAAATACAATAAACACATTCAACTACACATTACAGTTTTTATCAATTGCAGACACATGATTTCTGAAACTGTGGCTCCTTTTTTCTAGACTCTACCCCCAAAACACACACACAACATGCAAAATGTCACACATCTCTTGCAAAACCAAACACTTAATTCAAAACTGCTTTAACTCTTCTCAAAAATGTGTTTTTGAATCAAAACTACACACAAACCATCAAATGATTAGCTCTTATACATGCCAATTACACACAGATGTGACACATGTAAAACAACTACTATCTTGTGTCTTTTGCATGATCAGTGTGCAGTGGAGTCCACGAATTTTGTAATAGCACTCACAAGTACATGTATTTGCACAAATATATACATAATGTATCAGTAGCGTAGCTTAATCAGGACTGGCCCAGGTTCCAAAATAAATGATGGGCCCCTATCACCACACATATTTCCCTTAAAATGTAAATAATTTTGGTGGTAAGCCTGTGTGTTAATATTACTAAGCATTGTAACAGCAGAGCAGAACCTAATCTAAGGGCACATTTGAAGCTGTTAGCAGAGAAGCCGCAATATAGCCAATACATTCAGCACCAGGGACGGCGGTCAGAAATTAACCTGTATAAGTCGATCAGCACCACAAAAACCACAAAGCGGTCAAAAAAACACCCTATCTGCAAATAATAGACAATAGCCTATATTATAAAACACAAATATATAGATCCATCTCTTGACAGAAACACTGAAACACAGCTAATGACCCAGTACATGTTCACTGAAGGTATGCACCGCTCAAAAATGCCAGCAAATCAATCAAGTGGAGCATTCAAGCAGATTGCTTAAATGGCAGCATGCCTTTTAACTATGCGCTCCAACACCTGTCGGCAGAAATTTGCTGCGTTACGCACGCCTCTCAATTTCTGCTTCAATAGTGCCATTGAGCCTCCATTGCTCATATACCAAACAGGCACCCATGTGAATCTGGGATGTCTCATGACATGCTATTTTAGAAGTTAGATGGCGCCAATCTATCACCCCAGTCACCCACGCATCAGAGAAGAATGGGGGTTCTACGATCTCCGAACAGCCAGCAAGGCTCAGAATACGCGCAGTCTAGTTTGGCGGAATAACATAGCCATGTACGTGGTAATTTGATTCCAGCCTTGGTTGTAGTGGTGTAATACAACTCGGAAAAACACAGCCTTTCGTCATCTCTTGGGAATGGGCCAGTAGGCTTACATGAGCCTAATGCAATAACGTACCGTTTAACTTTTGCATCCACATTTGTTGCATAATTCCCCCTGTCAGTAAAAAGGCCGCCTGTCCCACTTCCACCTGTTTCCTCCGCTGCCACGATTCTAGCCTCGCCTTGCTCCTCTTCCTCCCCACCAGGCCCGTGATAGCTTGTCCGGCCTGGCTTGTGCTGAGGGTCGTATCCGCCGATACCTGACAATCTGTATCCTCCTCCTCTGTTCCTTCTTCTGGCACAATGGAACAGCTTGGTCTTGGCTCACTTGACCCGCTAAAGCTGCTGCTGGCGTTGATAAACCTACATTATCTTCTGGCCCCGCTACATTGCTTGTGCTAGCAATGGCTGCACTTGAACTGCATTTGAAAAATGAATATATTTTAACACATTTTGATATCTCCTTTGCTTTCTCATTGTTGGCCTTCCTCTTTGGGGCTCCAATTTTGTGTTGATTACATTGCTGATTTTTAAATCCGTAATTTTCTATTCTCGACTTTCTCTCTTTTTTTTTGCCCCTTGTCTCTTAATAGGTAGCTCAACTGCTGCTTAAAACGATGACAGAAACAACAGCTTTGGAGAGTATTTGCACAATGAATCCCAGAATGCATTTCATTATCTTAACATGTATTGAAACTATTGAATAATATTAATTTGATTTATTGTCATCAATACACTAAAATATCATGCTGACTTATGTAGGGGCAAAAAACATTTTGTTGGTGAAACCATCAGTGGGATCATTTATCATATAGCCTACTTTAAAGAAAGATCTCATCAATTCGTAGACGTGATGGGCGGTGTTCAAATTACATGGGGGGCCGTGATCCAGGCCCGCCACCGGGCCCATGTACTTCTCGGGCCCTGGTGCAACTGCACTGGCTGAAACTACGCCACTGGTATGTATGCATATTCAGGATATATTTACTCTATAAACAGAAATGCAAGGGGGGATGGGGGAATAAAATGTATTTCTTTCTCAAAACATTGTATTTTCATCCAGATTTTGGGATGAACAGGAACAGACAAAACAAATACAGTAGAAGATAGGCTCGTTAGGCTTATTACTATAAAGAAAAAACAATTAGGGTGCATCCTGTCTCCTATTTGGGTTTGGCCACAGCTCCTAATCAACACCACAAGCGATGTTCTCTCTGGCTAAACAGTGGGGGAGATAGCATCTGGAGTGGCGTTTCCAGCCCTGGCACGCCCCCTCGTCTATGTCACCACAGGCCTCCTCCATCCCCTGGAGAATGGGTATGCGTTGGTGGGATTGGCGATCGTATACCTTCCAACCCCACCCCGAAAATAACTCTTCTGTTGGGTTTATAAATGGAGAATATGGTGGCAGGTTGAGCATCAAAACTTGCACATGGTCAATGAACCAATTGCGGACCAAGTGTGTAAGTGATTGTAAAAAAAAAAGTCAAACATACACTATTGTTCAAAAGTTTGGGGTCATTTAGAAATGTCCTTGTTTTTGAAAGAAAGCAACAGTGAAGAGGCGACTCCGGGATGCTGGCACCCCAGTATCTCTACTTGCACATTCATCTTCTGCACATCTACCATTCCAGTGTTTAATTACTATATTGTAATTACTTCACCACCATGGCCTATTTATTGCTTTAACTCCCTTATCTTATCTCATTTGCACTCACTGTATATAGACTCTTTGTTTTCTTTTGTTCTACTGTATTATTGACTATGTTTTGTTTATTCCATGTGTAACTCTGTGTTGTTGTATGTGTCGAATTGCTATGCTTTATCTTGGCCAGGTCGCAGTTGCAAATGAGAACTTGTTCTCAACTAGCCTACCTGGTTAAATAAAGGTGAAATAAATAAAAAAAATAAAAAATCTAGGCAGAGTTCCTCTGTCCAGTGTCTGTGTTCTTTTGCCCATCTTAATCTTGTCTTTTTATTGGCCAGTCTGAGATATGGCTTTTTCTTTGCAACTCTGCCTAGAAGGCCAGCATCCTGGAGTCGCCTCTTCACTGTTGACATTGAGACTGGTGTTTTGCTACTATTTAATGGAGCTGCCAGTTGAGGACTTGTGAGGAGTCTGTTTCTCAAACTAGACACTCTAATGTACATGTCCTCTTGCTCAGTTGTGCACAGAGGCTTCCCACTCCTCTTTCTATTCTGGTTAGAGACAGTTTGTGCTGTTCTATGAAGGGAGGAGTACACAGTGTTGTACGAGATCTTCAGTTTCTTGGCAATTTCACGCATGGGATAGCCTTCATTTCTTAGTACAAGAATAGACTGACGAGTTTCAGAAGAAAGGTCTTTGTTTCTAGACATTTTGAGCCTGTAATCGAACCCACAAATGCTGATGCACCAGATACTCAACTGTTCTAAAGAAGGACAGTTGTATTGCTTCTTTAGTTAGAACAACAGTTTTCAGCTGTGCTAACATAATTGCAAAAGTGTTTGCTAATGAACAATTAGCCTTTTTAAAATGATAAACTTGGATTATCTAACAGAAACTGGGTTAAATCTCCAAGCTGCCAAAAATCTGCCCAGAGACCAATGACAGCCCAGAAAAACTCCCAACTCTCTTGCAGACAGAATGTTATGGATAGCACCGCCCCAAAAAAATGACAGCCAACAAATTGCAACAGATGTAACCTGTCTCCAATATTACATTTTCACTATGTTAAATTGCATCTAACATCGTCCTTTCAGAGGAAAATGATGCTCCCTGCTGGACTCCAATATGAAAGGTTGCAAATAGGCTAATTTGACATCAGTAGCACTAGGCTTGGCAATGGGAACCATAATAGAGTAGCTGCGGCAGTGCCGGGCCACTGACTGCTGTAATGAGAATACTGTGGCTGGGAAAAGGTGCAGGTCAGTTTTCTCTGTAAACGTTGACAAATTGAGAACAGAAAACCTTTGACATTTTATCATGCTAGGGAGTTTCAAAGGTCACCGCCTGCGGGTGTTGCTTTCGAGACACATTTTGCTGTAATAGCTTATTGCACCAGGAAAGGATATGAGGTGCCATGACTTCAGCAACACACACATAATAAAATGACCTCTATGTGAGCCTGTTCATATGAAAGGTCACTGTAGAACGAAGGCACTGTAAAGAGTTTGTTGAACAAATTTTCTCAGAAAGAAATACATCACAAAATCAACTTGTTACCCTTGAGTTACAGAAGGTTGTGGAAATGAACGATCATTATCATGTTTGAAGTGAGGTTCACATATTCCTCTGTTGCATTGCTGTCTGTGGCCTGTCTCTGTGTCATATCTGCGTCCTCCCTTTCTGATGTTTACTTTAATCCTCAAAATCAAGATTAGCTAAAGGATACATGTCTTCAAGGGGATGTGACTGTGTAGAGAACAACCCAAAGCATGTAAATAATAGAGGAAGTAAACAAAGTAATTTGTGATTATATTGCCATCACTCTGTATTGTATAACATCTCGTTACACTGGAGGAGCAAGACTGTCTTATTTAAATGTTAATATCATTCCCATTATTCATAATGCAATGTGGTCTCTGGCATTCTCTGTTCATTTACGTAGCATTGGACATGACAAGCCAATTTACAATGCCTTGGCCAAATTGCTTTAGCATTGTAACACTCATAATAGATCCAATTTATTTCTCAGGTCACAGAAAGCTATTCATATTCAGCACAGTATCTTCTTTCTGTCTGTTCAGTTGAATCCCTGATATCATCTTTGCTATGGGAGTTTTCCTTTGAGCAACTATAAAACTATAGTGCACCGTAACCAATCATCACACATACGTCGGAGAGCGCCTGTGAGCTTCTCCTCTGTTGCCCTTCCCATCTAAGAGGTGAAATGAGTGGAGCATTAAAACAGTAGGAGATGACACCAGTGGGGTGGGAGGCTATGCAGTATTAGTCTTGGTGGAAATGCTTCTGACAGATTACAGCTCTGAGGACACAGAGGCAGGCTTTGTGCTGGTATCTCTGTGACCCTTCCAGGCATCATCACAGAGTGTGGCATGTCACTGAGACACAGAGTCTCTGCTGCTGTATGTCTGCAAAATTTCCCTTGAGATGTAATTCCTCCAGACAGACAGCCCGACCGTCATCGGACTGTAATTCAGCCCCTAATGCCCAATCTCTTCATTTGACATGGTTATAGCTGGTGACACTAATGATCCCTATAATCATTAATGCATTGAAATGGTTCCCTCGCTGTTGGGTGGCTCAACCTTTGATAAGGCTCTGGCAGATCTCAGAACAGAGAATAAAGAGGATTAGCTGATTCATGAAAGCCGTTGTAAAAGAAAGGTTGCATCAGATGATGGTCTTTATTTAGGGAATTTGAACAAAAGCAGAAGCCCAAACACACAGGAAATGACAGCTTGAAGAAAAATCATTTTCAACATCTGTTTAACAAGAGTGCAACTTGTGTTAAGTCTTAGTTCTAAATTAACAGTTCTCTATCTATTTCAAACTGGTGATATGACATTTTCTTTCACGCGGAATAAACATATTATCCTTGTATTAACTCAACATAAGACTCTTTTAAAAGATTAGCATCCATAATAACTATTACAACTACATCTTGCAATATCATATGTCTGCTGATTAGTGAAACAATCGTTCTCTGACTACGGCAACAACAAGGTTTCAGAGCTACCGCAAAATACTATTAATATGCATGCATATTTATATAATGCCAATTACATATCATAAGAGCCCCCCAAAAAAATAGTCCAATAAGTATTAATGCATTCAACTGAACAAAAACAACTCTGAAAATGTGTTGCAAAGTTGAAAGAATTGTGAAGTTTATATCACAATGAGTCTCCTGGTGTCACGCCCTGACCGTAGATTGCTTTGTATGTTTCTATTTATGGTTTGGTCAGGGTGTGATGTGGGTGGTCATTCTATGTTTGTATGTCTAGGTTTTGTATTTCTATATTTTGGCCGGGTATGGTTCTCAATCAGGGACAGCTGTCTTTCGTTGTCTCTGATTGAGAACCTGTTTTCTCACTGTTAGTTGTGGGTGGTTATTTTCTGTTTAGTGTTTGTTGCACCTGTCAGAACTGTTTCGGCTATTCTTTTTGTTATTTTGTATTCAGTGTTCAGTCAGAATAAATAATATGAACACGTACCACGCTGCACCTTGGTCTTCGCCTTCTTCCTCTGAATGCCGTAACCAAAAAAACACTATTCGAAAATTGCCTTAAACACATCCAACACAACTTTGTTTTCCTCCCCCACAAGATTTGATCAATTCATGTCAACACTGCATCTATGTTTTCCCCCCATTGGCCTCCATATCCGATGTCCTCCAGATACGTGCCTCTGAGATTGTGTTGTGAATGGCACATATGAGGAAATGTATGATTTATCAGACAGGGACCAGGCTGTAATCCCAGGTGCCCTGGTGACAGTAGCAGTGTGTGGGTAAAATCACCAGGGAAGCCAATCCAGAAAAAAAATACGATTTTTTTTATAACCTGTGTTGTGATAATTGCTTTGTTTCCTCTATAACCTGTTATTTCATATGCCTTGCCACCATCAGATATAGGCCTAAGGCTTAAACAATAACAAGACACAGTGGCAGAATAAATTCAACCACACCCTTGTTTCATTACAAAACCAGAGAGCAACATCTGTCCGGTGAAGTCCACAAAACATATTGCATATAACAAACATTTACATGACCTACAGCATGGTCAAGCAAAGTAATGTTTCCAAAATTTTCGGACTACTAAACAACTATTGATTTAGAACCACGGAGAGTTACCTTAAGTCGCAAAGAAAAACAGGAGCTGCTGCCACTATTCCAGCACCATTTCAACATCATCTAATCACCTATGCTTAGTCTAATACAGTGACAACTAATGAAATGAAAAACTTTTTAGTCCAGTCTAGAAAAAACATATTGACTCACCCTACTTGTAGAGAAACACAAATACCATCCTCCTCTTTCATGTCGCCTAAACTGTCTATGACTCTGTCATACAATACACACTTTTAGTTTTTGTTGTCCTAGTCTACCTGGCTCACTGGCCGAACATTCTTTTATGGGCAACTGTATACCAGGCCAGCTAGTTAACAATAGCATACTACATCTAGCTACATGTTGAACTTCCATCCTCTCAGGCCAGAGGCACAATGTATGATTTTATGGTTGCATCTGAATCGCCACAATGTCATACTCATTCTGACCAGACAGCATCAGATAGATATGCTACTCATACTGAGACAGAGGTGTGCTGTTTCGTTTGCTCAGATGCTTTCAATGGTGAGATACTTTCAGACTTTTGCGAATTAAAAGGAAATGTATGAAACACACAGAGACGAAAAATGCATTATTCATTTTATTTTTTTCTTGCTCAATTTGTTGGTGAAGCCTGGCTTCACTTGGCAACCATGACAACACACAACCTGGTGATCAGACGGCTGATATTGCACATCCTCCCCTGGCTGATGGCAGAACCTGTTAAAAGGCCTGTCAATGGACTTGCAGCGGCCTGGCAAATCTCAACCTCTTCTATAGGTTATCTTTCCTCTATCCATCCCTCCCCGACTTCTCTTGATGACAGAAAACACAAGCTGGCTGCCTTTGAAAAGTGGACATCATGCTCTTAAATACTAGTCATCCACATCACCTAATTCAAACGTCAGTCCAAATAGTTGAGTGAATAGTGGACGTTCTGAAGAAATTAAGTGTGAACAGGCCTTCAGGGATTATAATGATATTCTTGGAAATGGAGATATGTTTGCACTCTTGAAATTAGAATTTTCTTCAACTTTCAATAGCCATTGTGTGTGTGTGTGTGTGTGTGTGTGTGTGTGTGTGTGTGTGTGTGTGTGTGTGTGTGTGTGTGTGTGTGTGTGTGTGTGTGTGTGTGTGTGTGTGTGTGTGTGTGTGTGTGTGTGTGTGTGTGTGTGTGTGAGAGAGTGCTCGTCTGGTAAAGAAAATAAAAACATACAGCAGTGTTGGCCCAAAGGTATAGGACGTTTTCATTGTGTGTTTGTGTGAGTCATCTCAAGTTTGTGGCCAATGGACCATTTTTATAAAAATTAAATTATTTCTGTGGGCAAGTAATTTCAGAACATATGTTAGAAGTTATGCAGACAATATGATCTGCTGTCCATGGTGCTGAAAGGCCACATGTGCACTGTAGTGTATGTACATTCCCTCGCCACAGCAGAATTAGAGCCACAGAGGGAGTCAGTCTCTCTACCCTAAGGCTGAAATGTGACCATGACAGACTCACATTGGTGAAGTGTGTCTCCCCATCCAAAATCATGTGTATTAAAAGCCACACTTTAGACCAGGGATCATCAAATAGATCCAGCCACGGTCTGTTTTTTCTTGAGCGTATGGTCAGGGGACCGGAACATAATTACAAATCATTTGTAGACTGCCCAAACAGATATAACATTTTACTTATCATTTCAAACCTTGCTTAAATTTCTACACGATCACATTAATTACTGTTGAATATTTTCATATATCTTATGTTCACAAAAAGGGCCAATTTACCAGGGAGACGCATTTTCTTTTATCCAATAAGCAAGATGCAAATGAATTCCAGGAAAGAAGGTTAATCACGTTCAAGTCCCATTTGAAAAGGTCTGGGATGGATGTTGTTAGTTTATAATGGAAGAGCAACATTTAAAAGAACCTGCCTTCCTAACTCACAACATACACCAACCGCCTTGGACATACAAACAGGACCAAAAAAATGTATTCTGCAAAAATATGAATGGATATTATCTGAAAGTACAAGAAAAAGTATTCAAACCATTCTCAACATTGTGGACAGAACTAAACCATGTGCATTGGGCTGGTCACCAAAACTATGTGGCGTCTGATCACATACCACTCTGCAGGATGTGAAGATGTGCCGAGTTGGCTGCTCTGTTCTAGTCCACCTGTTCACCAGGGAATGACCTCCAGACCCAGGTAGGAGATCACAGTAGGACTCATCAGCATCATTGCTCAAACCCAGAGGAGAGGAGGTGAATGGAACATGTTGATGAAAGAGTTATGAAAGGATAGAGGACAGGTTGAAGTGGGAAAAGGGTATCAAGTCAACCTTACCTTTTTGACACGTAGCTTCTTGCCAGCTATCTCCAACATTGAATGATGAGTGCTTGTGTACCATAAATGGGTTATGAATGGCAGGAGAAAAGTGATGCCATTACTCCAGCCATTAAGGAACACTTCACACAGAATGAATGCATCTGATGTTTCATTACCTTCCTCACATATTTTTTACTTCTTTGCTGGGCACAAAATGTCAGCAAATGTCAGCTGTTGAAAATGCATGAGTGATAGGAGGGGAGGATGTTTGCATATCACATTCACCGATAATTGGTTCGCTCTCTATTTCCTCTCTCAGTGAGGGTCATGACATCCTGAGAATGGCTTTGGAGTTAATGGGGGTAATAACATGAAGATGGATTAAGATGCCGAATTCTAAAATAGAAAAAACGTGAGTAGACTAACATTGCACACTGTTGTAATTGAGTATGGTAAATCTGTAGACACAAGGAAGGTTGTATCCCACTCAGAGTATCAAACTAGTACTACTGTAGGTAAGTTTTCCACAAAGTGTATTTACAGATGTATTAAAATTGAGGATGTCTTACTCTCTAACTTCAGTTTTCAAAAAAGTCGTAATGTAATAAATATGGTTCTGGTTCTCTCTAATGTGGTAAGATCTTTGCGTCCCGTAAGGCAGGTTCATAAATATAGAAATGTCATATGTAGCTGTAAATAATGCAAACTAAATTTTTACCTTTATTTAACTAGGCAAGTCAGTTAAGAACACATTCTTATTTTCAATGATACCTAGGAACAGTGGGTTAACAGCCTTGTTCAGGGGCAGAACAACAGATTTGTACCTTGTCAGTTCGGGGATTCAAACTTATAACCTTTCGGTTACTAGCCCAACACTCTAACCACTAGGCTACCCTGACGCCAGGGTAGCTACACAGTGCACATTTACTAGGCAGACAACAGTACAAATGTTGTCCCCTTAAGGTATTACCATCCACAATGACCGCAGTACAATTGTTTTCAAACATGGCAGTACAGTACATCTTCCTGCTTGGTACTTGCATTTGGTTATCAAGTTTATTAAAGTAGTCCTTACATTCCTTTTTAAGTAAGTCTCAGCACGTTTGAGTGACCAAAGATAATAGTTTTCGAGCTCAAGATTCAAGTGTCATTTTGATAAATGTTTTGTTATAATCCGAAGATGATGGATGTGAAATGAACAAAGTGTGAAACTAATTCAGTGTGTTTGTTTAGCAATCCTCTGTCTCATTCATTTTAAAGCAAGGTTGTAACAGCTCAGTTGGTTTTATAGGTTTTTGTTCTTATTATCCATCTGCTATGACAACTTAATTGGGCAGCCAGTCAGTTCAATACTATTCCATGTGTATTATGCCTCCCCATTGCATTTCTCCAAAGTGTTGTGTTGTTATGGTAATTTCCATGAAGTAGATCGCATCTAACTGTTCAATTCTGTCTCTGTCTGTTATTAGGGCCCTAAGCAAAGGCATACAACTTATAATGAATACATCTGAACAATGCTTAATATGGCAGATATATCATTACTGATAGCAAATACTAATAACCAGCATGATCACTTTATTGGGCAAAATAATTATAAATTATAAAACATTCACTGTCTTGTCACTCTGAAAACCAGCTATGTACTGAACAAATCTGACTGTTCTGAAACCTTTGTGTTTTTAGGGGGCCCTGTCTTTCTGTATGTTTTTCTCTGTGTAATTGGGGCTCACGGCCAGATCACCTGTGAAGGCCAGTGGGGAGTACTTGCCATCTGTACTGCTATGGGGGAGTCCAGCCAGCCCACTGGCCACCTCGGGCCACTCAGAACCACCAGGTAGTAGGTCTGACACCTCCACATGTCAACCACTGGATAATGAGGGCCAGACAGCTGGTCGTCTGACAGGATTTGCTACTGCCCCCAGGAAAACTGTCAGAAAGGCCTTCTGCGCTTTTCAGCAATGTGAGTAGGTCTCTGGTCAACATACTCTGGGTTTGACTTTGAAGAGTATACAATGGCACCTACTGCCTGTTTATTGATCAAACCATGATTGGTTTTGTAATATAAGGTGACCTTATTCTGTATTTAATGAATATTGTTAGGTTAGTTCCTCTACCAGCCCAGGCTGTGTCTATAGCAGAATAACTTCACAAGGAATGTTATCCTTACAACAACATTTACTCAGGGGTAGAATGCATATGTACATTTGCAAATGAGATATTCTGGATGTTTTCTCTACTAGTTAGATCTTCAGGCAGCTGGAAGCAAAGAGAAAGAGTTAATTGAAAGAGTGTGGTTGCAGCATTGAACCTATAGATGTCAGTGTTTAAAAGGGAAATTTGACATTTAAATCTCCAAGGGTACATGGAGAATAGAGTAAAACACATTTTTATGAATGATAATGTTGCAGTGTGCAATGTTTCTTGCTTTTCCCACTGGGCACAGATGTCAGTTCAATGTCTAGTTTTGATTTACATTTGGTTGGGTTGTCAACTAATGTGAATTCAATGTGAAATCAACAAGAAATGTCACCCGGTTGATTAATTTTTGCAAATCCAATCAGCTTTCCACATGGTTTCAATGTCATCACACTGAATGTTTTGTTTGAAATGACATGGAAACAACGTTGATTGAGACAGTTTTTTTCTAGTGGGTTGTCACTATAAAAAAAAGTGCAATAGAGCACAGTGTGTGAATGTGAGAGCATCAAATGACTCAGTCCTGTGGACTAATTTGTCGACTTTTTGTTAATGCTGAGACCAAGGTCTCTTTGCAAGATGAGCTCTATTTAATACAACAATACACACCAAAATACGATATGCACATTCAACTACACATCCATATACACATTACAACATACGTTATTGTAAACAACACTATATGAAAATAAAAACACAATCATAAAAAAAACGACACATTCTTCATTAAAATGGTCCCCTAACAGCAGTCTGAAATTCCCTATAGGCACCAATTCCTCATATTTTAAAGATGAAGCCAACTAACGTTCACTGTCAGTTAAAAAAAAAGACATTGAGCCCTTTCCAAAGGATGACGCGAGGAAGGTTGGGTTTGAACAGCACACTGTACGTGAGGTGCAAGTGAACTGATGAGAGTCCTATCTTGAAGCCTACCACCGGCATTGACACACCGAATTGAAACGTGAACGAGTCTTTTGAAATGTGGCAACGAGAAAATGATTGATGTTGAATTAGGGATGCGAGTTTAGAACACACGTAGGGCTAAATTTCCATTAATAAAATGAGAGATCAGATAACTGTTCCAGCCTGATAAATGAGAATGATAATCGCATCCTGAATGTTTTTTTGTTGTCGGCATATGGACATAGCGCGCTGACGGTGCCATTGTGGGACATTTTCCAACACCAAAGGAAGGACACTACATTCAGCAGGTTCTTTATTCATTTAGCACACCAGACACATCATGACTGAGCCTTTTTACATTTCAAGGTGAGTACCATACTAACATTGATAACTGCAGCTCATGAGAGGATGAAATGGAAAAGTTGGGTTATTACTTCGCGCGCTCAGGACGCAGTGAAATTATATACCCGCGCGTCCAAAATAAATTAGCTACATTCTTATAGTTTGAAGGGATTTACATACATGTATATTCTTTCCATATGTATTTGCATACAGGTATATTCTTTCAGCATCTTTCAGGATGTAGACAATGGTAACCATTCCGTAGAAGTCAGGTTAAATTGAATTGCATTTACTGTGATATCATCTCGTTCTCACACTCAGCAAGCAGCTGATGGGGTACCAAGGCATCTAGTACTCATGAGTTCTTTATATAGAGATAGCGTATTCTATCTGACTATCTGGAGTATCTCATATTGTGATACATTTCCTACTGAATCGCTATTTTGTGGTGATGCAAAATCGTGGACATATTTCTCTATAGAGGCATCACCTCTGTCTTTTTGAGGCAGGCACGTTACTTATGATTGACAACTGTCAGGGATTCTGGGCTTAGGCAGCAGCAGCAATAGGCACACACAACCTGAAGACCCTTTCATGAGACCTATCATCATCATTCTCATCATCCTAATCATGCTCAAATGGGCATACATCAAAATGCATCCTCATCAACCAGGTTGTCACCAAAATAATTATAATATAATAGTAGCGTTAAATATTTATTAATGCCAATACTGTTTTCTATGCTTGCTTTCACTTAATACTTCGGGATACTGGTGCACTTGTAGTCAGAAATGCCTTTTCTTTGTATAGGCAACCTACATGATTATCTTCCTAACACATTTCATATTTCGTGGGGCCTACATTACACAAATGCATTTAATACAAGGCTCCACTTTTTTGTGTACATTACAACATTTCTTTCCTAATGCATTTAATACAAGGCTATGTCGAATTTTATGAGGGTTGCCAGATTTCAATTTTGTGGTATCGATTAAGGTATTTGATTGGGGAATGGGGATACATTTTTATGATGGGAAATTATAATGCACACCATAATACACACATGCACACAAACACTTACACACACTCTGTTTGTACTCATGTTATAGACAACTCTTGACTTTTGAATTCATTATTTTTCATAGATGTCGGGAATAGTGGTATAGGAGAGTATGAAATGAATGAAATACCCTAACCCTATGCTATGTTAAATGCCAGCAGCAATTTCCAGTGAGAAAGGCTCAGTCTGAAGCCATTCTGCTATGGGTTTCACAGCCCTATAGTAATAATGCAAATTGTATCAGTATAAAACGGGTTTATTTACAACCTATGGGGTATAATATGTTGGGCAAAGTGGTATAGGAGAGTCTGACGTATAACCCTTAACTTGAGTTCAGTCTTCGCCAATGAGAACCAAGAGGGGCCTAACTTCGTCCTTCATGACTGGGAAAGGCCTCGATTCTAGGCTGTAGAAAATCCTACATCCATCTAATTAGATCAGAACAGGATGGATCAAAAGTTATTCATATTACTGGTTTACATCCTAAAAAAGGATAGTTGTTTTTTTGCTGCATAACACACATATAATTTGTCTACCCATGTGATGTGGATCATTGTCAGGTTATTTTATTTAAGCTTCAGTAACAAAAGAACACCATGGTTGTAATAACACTTTAAACAGGTCGTATGTAAATGTGTAGAATGTGTTTGTTTTGGGTCCACACTGGTAAGTTAACTTATTTAAAATAGACAGTCACAGAGGATTTTCTTCTGAATAACTGGTAAGGGCATAGCACTTTCCATTCAGCTTCAGGCAACTTTGATGTAAGGCTTGATCACACCTGTAGTGACTACTTCTATCCGTCATGCCCATTGTTGCTTATCCATTGTTCACTAGATATACCCAACACAATGTGGAAAAACAGAATGCTTCCCACCACTAGATCACATAACTAGACGTGAGCTGGATGTGATCCCAACGCAGCCACCAATCTAGCAGAAGAAACTGAAAGCTGCAACAGGGACTTTAACCAGGGCTCATATGTGGCGAGGTGAGCTCTAACGGCCGTTGCCATGAAATTTTAACAGGCCTCTGGGCAGAGGCAGTGAGCCTACAGTGCTGGCATATAACTTGTTACAATAGCCTCGCCCATCGGGCTCCCAAGTGGCGCAGCAGTCTAAAACAGAACCCAAACCAGCTGCGAGCGTGCACCATTGTGCATACATTTATTTTGTCCCTCCACACCAAACGCGATCATGACATGCAGCTTAAAATATAAAAACAAATTCTGAACCAATTACATTAATTTGGGGACAGGTCGAAAAGCATTAAACATTTATGGCAAATTAGCTAGCTAGCTTGCACTTGCTAGCTAATTTGTCCTATTTAGCTAGCTTGCTGTTGCTAGCTAATTTGTCCTATTTAGCTAGCTTGCTGTTGCTAGCTAATTTGTCCAATTTAGCTAGCTTGCTGTTGCTAGCTAATTTGTCCTGGGATATAAACATTGAGTTGTTATTTTACATGAAATTCATAAGGCCCTCTACTCCGACAATTAATCCCCACATAAAACAGTCAACCGAATCCTTTCTAGTCATCTATATTGCGATTGGCAACTTTCATAAATTAGGTGCATTACCGCCACTGACCTCGTTCGTCTTTCAATCACCCACATGGGTATAACCAATGAGGAGATGGGAGAGGCAGGACTTGCAACTGTAACGGCTTTCTTCCTGGGAAGGAGAGGCGGACCAAAATGCAGCGTGGTTATTTCTAAACATCTTTAATGAAAGATGAAAACGTGAACACTATACAAAATAAGAAAACGTGGAAAAACCGAAACAGTCCTAACAGGTGCAAAACACAGAGACAGGAACAAATACCCACAAAATACCTAAAGAATATGGCTGCCTAAACATGGTTCCCAATCAGAGACAACGATAAACACCTGCCTCTGATTGAGAACCACTCCAGGCAACCATAGACTTATCTAGAACACTCAACTGAACACAACCATATAGACTACAAAACCCCTAGACAAAACAAGACACATAAATCACCCATGTCACACCCTGGCCTAACCGACATAATAAAGAAAACACAGAATACTAAGGCCAGGGTGTGACAGTACCCCCCCCCCCAAAGGTGCGGACTCACCTAAACCCATAGGGAGGGTCTGGGTGGGCGTCTGTCCACGGTGGCGGCTCTGGCGCGGGACGTGGACCCCACTCCAACACAGTCTTAGTCCGCTTACTTAGCGTCCCTTGAGTGGCGACCCTCGCCACCGACCTTGGCCTAGTAACCTTAACAAAGGGCCCCACTGGACTGAGGGGAAGCTCCGGACTGAGGGACAGCTCGGGACTAAGGTAGATCGGGACTGAGGGGTAGCTCGGGACTGAGGGGTATCTCAAGACTGAGGGGTAGCTCAAGACTGATAGGTAGCTCAGGACTGATAGGTAGTTCAGTACTGAGAGGTAGCTCAAGACTAAGAGATAGCTCAGGCAGGTTGACGGCTCTGGCAGATCCTGGATGAATGGCGGCTCTGGCGGATCCTGGCTGAATGGCGGCTCTGGCGGATCCTGGCTGAATGGCGGCTCTGGCGGATCCTGGCTGACGGGAGACTCTGGCGGCTCATGACAGACGGGAGACTCTGGCGGCTCATGACAGACGGGAGACTCTGGCGGCTCATGACAGACGGGAGACTCTGGCAGCTCATGACAGACGGGAGACTCTGGCGGCTCATGACAGACAGGAGACTCTGGCGACTCATGACAGACGGGAGACTCTGGCGACTCATGACAGACGGGAGACTCTGGCGGCTCATGACAGACGGGAGACTCTGGCGGCTCATGACAGACGGGAGACTCTGGCGGCTCATGACAGACAGGAGACTCTAGCAGCTCTGGTCAGACGGGAGACTCTAGCAGCTCTGGACAGACGGGCAGCTCAGGCAATGCTGGAGAGGAGGAAGGCTCTGGCAGCGCTGGACAGAGGAGCTCTGGTGCCTCTTGACAGACGGGTGACTCTGGCGGCTCATGACAGACGGGAGACTCTGGCGGCTCATGACAGACGGGAGACTCTGGCAGCTCATGACAGACGGGAGACTCTGGCGGCTCATGACAGACAGGAGACTCTGGCGACTCATGACAGACGGGAGACTCTGGCGACTCATGACAGACGGGAGACTCTGGCGGCTCATGACAGACGGGAGACTCTGGCGGCTCATGACAGACGGGAGACTCTAGCAGCTCTGGTCAGACGGGAGACTCTAGCAGCTCTGGACAGACGGGCAGCTCAGGCAACGCTGGAGAGGAGGAAGGCTCTGGCAGCGCTGGACAGAGGAGCTCTGGTGCCTCTTGACAGACGGGTGACTCTGGCGGCTCATGACAGACGGGAGACTCTGGCGGCTCATGACAGACGGGAGACTCTGGCGGCTCATGACAGACGGGAGACTCTGGCGGCTCATGACAGACGGGAGACTCTGGCGGCTCATGACAGACGGGAGACTCTGGCGGCTCATGACAGACGGGAGACTCTGGCGGCTCATGACAGACGGGAGACTCTGGCGGCTCATGACAGACGGGAGACTCTGGCGACTCATGACAGACGGGAGACTGGCGGCTCATGACAGATGGGAGACTCTGGCGGCTCATGACAGACGGGAGACTCTGGCGGCTCATGACAGACGGGAGACTCTAGCAGCTCTGGTCAGACGGGAGACTCTAGCAGCTCTGGACAGACGGGCAGCTCGGGACTGAGGTAGATCGGGACTGAGGGGTAGCTCGGGACTGAGGGGTATCTCAAGACTGAGGGGTAGCTCAAGACTGATAGGTAGCTCAGGACTGATAGGTAGTTCAGTACTGAGAGGTAGCTCAAGACTAAGAGATAGCTCAGGCAGGTTGACGGCTCTGGCAGATCCTGGATGAATGGCGGCTCTGGCGGATCCTGGCTGAATGGCGGCTCTGGCGGATCCTGGCTGAATGGCGGCTCTGGCGGATCCTGGCTGACGGGAGACTCTGGCGGCTCATGACAGACGGGAGACTCTGGCGGCTCATGACAGACGGGAGACTCTGGCGGCTCATGACAGACGGGAGACTCTGGCAGCTCATGACAGACGGGAGACTCTGGCGGCTCATGACAGACAGGAGACTCTGGCGACTCATGACAGACGGGAGACTCTGGCGACTCATGACAGACGGGAGACTCTGGCGGCTCATGACAGACGGGAGACTCTGGCGGCTCATGACAGACGGGAGACTCTGGCGGCTCATGACAGACGGGAGACTCTGGCTGCTCATGACAGACGGGAGACTCTGGCGACTCATGACAGACGGGAGACTGGCGGCTCATGACAGATGGGAGACTCTGGCGGCTCATGACAGACGGGAGACTCTGGCGGCTCATGACAGACGGGAGACTCTAGCAGCTCTGGTCAGACGGGAGACTCTAGCAGCTCTGGACAGACGGGCAGCTCGGGCAACGCTGGAGAGGAGGAAGGCTCTGGCAGCGCTGGACAGAGGAGCTCTGGCGCCTCTTGACAGACAGGAGACTCTGACTGCGCTGGAGAGGAAGGCTCTGGCAACGCTGGACAGGCGAGGCACACTGTAGGCCTGGTGCGTGGTGCCGGCACTGGTGGTACTGGGCCGAGGACACGCACCTCAGGGCGAGTGCGGGGAGCTGCCACCGGAGGGCTAATGCGTGGAGGTGGTACTGGATAGACCGGACCGTGCAGGCGCACTGGAGCTCTTGAGCACCGAGCCTGCCCAACCTTACCTGGTTGAATGCTCCCGGTCGCCCTGCCAGTGCGGCGAGGTGGAATAACCCGCACTGGGCTGTGCAGGCGAACCGGGGACACCATGCGCAAGGCTGGTGCCATGTACGCCGGCCCAAGGAGACGCACTGGAGACCAGATGCGTAGAGCCGGCTTCATGGCACCTGGCTCGATGCCCACTCTAGCCCGGCCGATACGAGGAGCTGGTATGTACCGCACCGGGCTATGCACCCGCACTGGGGACACCGTGCGCTCCACAGCATAACACGGTGCCTGCCCGGTCTCTCTCGCCCCCCCGGTAAGCACAGGAAGTTGGCGCAGGTCTCCTACCTGGCTTCGCCATACTCCCTGTGTGCCACCCCCCAATACGTTTTTGGGGCTGACTCTCGGGCTTCCATCCACGCCGCTGTGCTGCCTCCTCATACCAGCGCCTCTCCACCTTGCTGCCTCCTCATACCAGCGCCTCTCCGCCTTCGCTGCCTCCAGCTCTTCTTTGGGCGGCGATATTCTCCTGGCTGTGCCCAGGGTCCGTTACCGTCCAATTCGTCCTCCCATATCCAATCCTCTTTGCGCTGCTCCTGCTGCCGCTTCTCCTGCAGCACCTTGGGGCGGCTACACTCCCCTGGCTTAGCCCAGGGTCCTCTCCCGTCGAGGATTTCCTCCCATGTCCAAGAGTCCTGTGTCTTTGGCCGCTGTTGCTGTTGCCTGTCACCACGCTGCTTGATCCTGTTTTGGTGGGTGATTCTGTAACGGCTTTCTTCCTGGGAAGGAGAGGCGGACCAAAATGCAGCGTGGTTATTTCTAAACATCTTTAATGAAAGATGAAAACGTGAACACTATACAAAATAAGAAAACGTGGAAAAACCGAAACAGTCCTAACTGGTGCAAAACACAGAGACAGGAACAATCACCCACAAAATACCTAAAGAATATGGCTGCCTAAATATAGTTCCCAATCAGAGACAACGATAAACACCTGCCTCTGATTGAGAACCACTCCAGGCAACCATAGACTTACCTAGAACACTCAACTGAACACAACCCCATAGACTACAAAACCCCTAGACAAAACAAGACACATAAATCACCCATGTCACACCCTGGCCTAACCAACATAATAAAGAAAACACAGAATACTAAGGCCAGGGCGTGACAGTAACGTGATCTGCGTCAGAATTAAAACTGTTTTCTATTTTAGCCCGTGGCAACGCAGATGCTCGTTGGCGTGCTCAAGCAATGCAATAATGGTGCAATAATTGAATAACATAGATTTCAAAATATATTTTGCAACGCTCGCACATGCGACGCGAGCGGTGTAGTCAGCCTGTAAGGCACGGAATCGCAGCGCTAGAGGCATCGCTGTATCACAACCGGCCATGACCGGGAGTCCCATAGGGCCCAGCGTTATCTGAGTTAGGGGAGGGTTTGGCCAGGGTAGGCCGTCATTGTAAATAAGAAATTGTTCTTAACTGATTTGCCTGGTTAAATAAAAACATTTAAAAAGTATATAACATGATTGACACAACCGTAGTAGTCATAATGAAACGGATGGGGGCATGTGATCATGTTTTTTTAAAGTGGCAAAATCACCTTTAAGTAATATCAAACCAAATATGGAGTTGATTTGAATTGATATCAGGTGATGTGGACTTTTTTTTTTTTTAAACATACTCACATGCCCCCATCACTTCCATTCATTATTAGCTTGTGGTGGCTCAGGTTAGCTGAAATATGTAGTGGCTGTTTAAAGAAAACTGAACAATGGATTACAGTTTTTCTTGGCTCATAGACTACTTTCAGGGTGAGGAACCATCTAAGATCATGTTGTAAAATAGTGAACTGCTCCTTTAAGCCTAAACAGCAGCTGCAGTGCAAACTTCACAATGCTATTGACCAAGCTCATCTCATCTTTGTTCTGTCTGTGTGTTTGGAAGGAGGATTGGATTTGTTGCCTTTTAGCCTTTCCTAGTCATGCAAACCAAATGAACCCAGGGCTCTTGGTGTGCTCTCTGTGCTCTCTACGCTCATGCTTATCTCACTGGCCAGTTGGACTGGCATTTATTCAGATGGTCCCACCAGAGCAGTAAAGCTTCTCACAGAGAGAGAGAGATTGACTTCTCTCTGTTGGCTCGCTAATGCCAGGTTAGTAGCTTTATCAGTTGCCTGCTAATTTTAGAATTTAAATAGGTCTTTATTTTAGTTCATTTTTTATTACTGTAGGCCTACTGTCATATAATGAGATTGCGTTTTCCTTTAGAGGTGACTCTGGATTGCTTCTATTACTGTATCTCCATATCATTCTTTGCAATGGTAAAAAGAGGGCTATTTCCTGCAGCATAACTTTCTCTAATCTACTGACCCTGTTTTCATTGCCTCTCATCAGTCATGAGATCTCTTCATATTTTTTGATTTAACATTGCAACACTGGCTAGTGTGTTCTTTACCGAGGTGTCATGATTCAACCTTTTTAAAATGATTATAGATAAACTCACATTATGTTATTTTAGTGTGGAGTACTAGCCTGATCAAATGTTGATATTAAATATGGTTGTTGTGTGATCCAAACATCATCAGGAGCAATGTGGGTCAGCGGCAATGCCCTGCACTCTATTTGCAGTGGTAAGTCAGGCAAATTAGTGTTTGTAAGACAATTACACGGTGTGTGACTGCACATCAGCTCACTACCCAGAGCTGGAGACCCCTCCCGTTGCCCACGGAGAAACTGATGAAACACGACAGCTCAGATGCTATAGCCTGAGGAGGAAGGGGAGGAGGGCCCTCATGTTGGCTAGTGTGTATGTATGTATGTACATATGTATGTACTGTATGAATGAGCGAGTGTACATACTTTTGCGTATGTGAAAGAGGGATCGTCACAAAGACAGACAGAGAAAGAAAGAGTGAGAATATGAGAGTGAGAAAGATAAATACAATCCCCCAAATGAACAAACATGGCCTGTAGCTGTTTTCTTCTCTCCTCCGTCCTCCATCAAGTACCTGATTATTTAGTGGTGTCTGAAAGCCAGCATAGAGGTAAAAAGACTGTACATGTCTATTCAAAGTGTAGAGCGTTTAGTGGAAAGTGTCAGAGGAGAGATACAGGTGGAGGCATACAGTGAGCTCACTTGCCAGGTGGTACCATTGGCAGTACACTGCATGCAATATGGCACAGCGCCTCCAGATTGTTATCTCTATTTTCAATGTAAATGCTGCTGTCACAGTGCTGTTGTACTGGATGTTCTCCTACAGGCTACTTCCATGTTGATTTGCAATCCCTGGCACTTTGTGAGATGGCATTGTGCTAGTGTAAATGGTTGAGCTTTTTAGACAATAGGCGAGAGCCACAGATTCATTGGTGAGAGAAATCAAATCCAATGTTATCCGTCACTTACACATGGTTAGCAGATGTTAATGTGAGTGTAGCTAAATGCTTGTTCTTCTAGAGACCTATGAGGTAATGACGGGACATTGAATAGATGAGCAGGGTTGAGAACTAAGAGATAAGAGCAGAGATAAAGACATATAGTACTCTATAGGAGGGGACTTGGCAGGGTCAAACATGTAATGTGAGGAGGAAGCAATTAAGTATTTAGGGGAACATGATTTGTGCAGTAAGTTAGTCAGTCTCTATGTTTTTATTCCCTGTACCGTGCCACTGACTCGGGCATTAGTGCAGAGTTTCAATGTAGGTTAAAGTTAGGGGCAGGATGGAAGAAGCTAAGCTGTATGAGCAGATCCTTTTATTTGCAGGGCTCTGGCTGTGTCCCACCTCCTTGATCTTATTTACACTGGGGATTAAATGAGGAATGGGTGCTGCCGGTGCACTATAGTCTCCAGGGGTGAAGTTGTGAATAGTAGACACCATGTATTGTCTCTTCTTTTTCCTGTTTCTTTCTGGGCTCCCAGTGATTTGTCAGCAGTGAAGGTAGCAGATGCTCTCTTTGCGTTGTCATTTCTTTGATCGCAATTTTTTGTGCCAGCTACCTCCAACCTTGGCATCCTGATCCCTACACAGCCATATGGGCCAGTAGAGGGAAGCTGAGGAAACATACAGGCTTGTTCTGAATCAGTTGTTGTTGGCTTTGTGTGCGTGTCCATATAAGGGTGTGTGCGAATTTGCCGCTTCATATGTTCTTTCCATTGTACATGGAAGTGCACTTTGTATATTGAAGTCTACTGTCTATCATTTCAGAGAGCAACATCTTTCACTACTATGTTTGACTTTTCTATCCTGAATGATTGATGCCATCAAAGCTTACACAGTATAGCATACTACACACCCAGTCATACTGTAACTGACTGAGATGAATATAGCTGATCTACAGGGACAGTTACAATAAATGTAGGATGTCGTAAGCTGTATTTAAAAAAATACACTCAAGGCAGGAATAGACTAATGTTGTAACTAGCTGGTAATCTACGGGAACAGTGAGAGAGCATATCCAAACAGAACTCTATAGATGTTCCTTGTCCCTGCCCAAACCCCACTGGGGAAGAGAGCTCGTATTTCATTAGCCTTATTCCCTAGTCCCCTCAGCTGTCATGCCAACAGTGCACTCGTAGCCTTGCTCTTTCCCTTGTTCTTTTTTAAGTCCCTTAAATGTCATTACCGATGGGGGTGATTTAGCAGCATACAGACTTGCTCTGTCTTTCACTGAATGTTGAATTATAGAAGACCTGGTATTGCACTTGGGCTGCACAGGTTTTCATCAGAATGCTGGAGGTCACTTTGACTTTCCTCTTTGATTCTCATCATTCATGCAACATGAGCACTCGCTGATTCAAAGAGCCTGTTTCAGGTCACCATTAGTCAGTAGAGATCCACAGTGAAATGTACTGAAGACAGAGCCCAGGGAAGGGAATTGATGAGTGAATCTGACTGGGAAGCTCTATATTTCCATGAGGACTCAGAATTCTGCAGTGTTGCAGCAATTTAAGTTTTACTGCTGTGCATAATGCCAATCATTGTCAGAGGTCACTGATTGTGTTTTGACAATATGCTTGAAGAGATTCCTTTCCCCTAGCTTGGTTCACGACCCTGTGGTTTTTACAACCGTAATATTTTTGGATTGATTGAGTGATGTTTTATGGTTTTTAATGCTTGGTCTCTAAAGCTAGCAGTCTGAGAATTGTTCACTAAACAATACAATTGATATAAAATACATTGAATTCTTATTTTACTCATAACATCAAACAATCCAACAAAAGATTATATCAACTAAAATGAGGAATAGCCTGATGTCAAGGGTGTGTGTACTGGTGTCAGGTGCAGGAGAGCAGAGTGTTGTGAACAGGCGCACACTTTATTCAGGCTGGAGTGAACAAACTGGGTCAAAACCTCCAGAAAAAGGAAATAGCGCGAAAATACACTCACCAAAGCTAATGTACCAAATGAACATACAACGTGCACAAACATGGAAACAGCCTGGCACGTCACAATAACCACATAACAAACAATTTCACACTAAGACATGGAGGGGAACAGAGGAATAAATACATGCAGTGTGATTAGGGAATGAAAACCAGGTGTGCAGGGAACAAGACAAAACAAATGGAAGAATGAAAAATGGAGTGGCGATGGCTAGAAAGCTGGTGACGTCGACCGCCGAAAGCCGCACGAACAAGGAGAGGAGCCGACCTCGGCGGAAGTCGTGACACCTGAATTGATTTGAAGAGGAAAATGGTCACTAAATCTGGTCGAATTCACTGCTTGTAGGCCTGTCCAATAATCACAGTATCGTGTGTTTCAAATGAACATCCATATGTCATTATAGCCATTATAGGGCTGAATGTGGGTTAGTAAGAAGACCAATAAAAGCAGAATCCATAGCCCGGGGCCTGGCCCTCCAATGAGAACACAAATAAGACACAGAGGAGTGATCACAAAACATTTATTTTACCGTAAACCTCACAGGTCCCTCGTGATTAAATCTGACATTAATTTAAAAGTCATCGTTATTAAAGATGGCATTTTCATGTCCTAATTCCTCTACCCCTCACTGTAGCTACCAGTGTCAGCCTCCAGCTCTGGCTCTCTGGCTCGCTCTGCCCCCCCATCTCCAACATGTATGACCTACTTCTGTCTCTGCATCATTGTAAACAGATCTACTAATTGCCTTCATTTATTCATTTGGAAGTCAAGTTCTGTTGGGGCTGGCGTCCTCCCAGTTCATTCATGTGTAATGCTTACAATTTCGCCCTCCCCCTATGACTCGTCCTCGTGGATTTGCGGACCCCAAGACAAAGGTATCCCGTCAGGCTTTGTGATTTAGCCCATGATTAAATGATTGCCATTTTGAGGGGCATGAGACATTTCCGCAGTGTCGCATTGTGCAGACTGACCCAGATGTGGGGACATGACAATATACTGCACATAATGCATCGACATAAGCTCTAGAAGGGATGAAGATGTCTTTATGGTTATATGGATTTGTAAAGGTTTTGTGTGGTGGAATATTCTAATCAAGTGAAATTTAGTCATTTCTTCAAACAATCATCTTTATTCAATATCAATTAATTATTGCAATAAGGAGGCTGGTCCACCCAACACCCTTGAGTGTTGGACCGAGTAACCTAACCTTTACACAAATGCAGAGTTCTTTATATAGCTGACACTAAGAATGCTTAGTCATGGTTGGTTCCACCCCTCCCATGCAGATTTGGGCACCAGAAGCCACTCTGGGTTCATCCTGTCGGTATCTGCCTTAACCCCACCCTGGCTTAGTTTCCCAGATGCAAGGATGATTTTGAGACAATTAGGGATTGTTCTACTCCTAAACTATCTCTAGTAAAACACATTCTTGTCTATGAAACACAGTCTTTAACTCATTTGTCAGCTCAAGCCATCTCTAGTGACCATACGCTCAGATTAGCTAGAGGGAACTAGAGTAGAGACCATAAAAACACAGACACTAGCAGGACAGAAATGTCTTACTATTAGTTAAAAATTAATGGTTATCAATTCATATCAAATAATTCAGGTAAATATGTAATTTTTCTCTCAATTGTCAAAACCCCTCATATTCCACCCTAAAACCTAGGATTGGGGAACACAGATGTACAGCAATGCTCTGTAGGTTTGCTATAACTAGATCACATCCAGTCCTGTCCTTGTGCCTCCATACTGTGTTAATACTCTGTCTTGTCCAGCCTGATCAGACATGGCCACAAGGGACACAGTTTTCATCACATCTGATGAAAGGACACAACTCTATTGTTGCCTCAGTGTGAGAGCACTGTGTCTGTCCTGCAGCCTGAAAGATGGTGTCACAGGGTGTTGACTGTTTCCAATCCTCTCACACGTTATCAGCCTGGGCCCAGCACAAGCCTCAGAGGCTGCTGCAAATGGAACACATTCCTGAGATATAAAGCACAATACGCACTGTGCATAAAGTGCACAGAGGGAAAGAAGGAGACATATTTCTGTGATCATTTAAAATCATGTTTATGTATGGTCACAGACGGTTACCCTCCAATGAATCACACATAATAACACACTGCAGAGTTTATACCAGAATGCCGTGCCAATGTACTCCAATGAAGGCTGAAAACATAGGCACAGCCCTTGGTGGAGGTCTTAAGGTCGAATTAAACATGGTGGCATGGCATGGCATTTTGACTCAGATTGGTGCCCTCCACCCTAGCCTGGCATCCCCAGAGGCCTGAGCATGTTTTTCAATGAGTGTGTGTGAATGAGTCATGTCTGGGGCTAAGGCTGGGGTTGGCAGGAGTGTGTCTGACTGGCAAGGCAGTGTATTCCGCAGGGAGGGCTGTAGCCAGCAAGGAGCTGTCCCTATAATCCAGGGTAAACACAGAGCAGTGTGACTGCATGGCACGCCTCAAACATGACTGAATCCAGCAGAAAATAAATGGATAGACTGCTGTTACTTCCTGCTTCTGGCCCACCTTGTTATTCTCTATAGAAGGTTTGGCTTGATCTTCACAACACTGAATTCACCTCTGTTGGTCTCTGTATTGAGGAACTATGCTGCACCTTGTCGTTTCTATAATATTTGTCCTTAGCTTTACGGTTTCAATTAAAATTGAGGGATTACATATTTTGCACAGACACAGACATAATACTTGAGGCGCAACTAAGATCTTAATGCAAATGATGTTGAGGTTCATAACACTGAAGTTGGTCATATGATTTGGATTGGAATAATTTACAATAACATAATGGCTTTCCCAAACCACTGAACACAGCAACTCAAGGTGGTCTCCCATGATATTGTAAACTGGGAGCTTAATATAGTGTTTGAAATGCGATGCACTTCTGGGGGGCAAAAATGATTTGTGACAATCCATTTGCTTGGGCAACCTGTTAATGGAATTCATTTTCTGCATGTACAACAATTAAATGCTGCATAGAGTCAAGACAGATTACCCTGAAGCCTTCATAAAACAGAGCTACAGCTCACACCTGTGTGAGAATCATGTAACAGGGCCCGGAGATAGGCTAAGACTATTCATAATGACTATTCATAATGTTTCACTACAAAGGCCAATTGAATAAAACATGTTATTATATTAGCATATAAACTAGATAAGGGGTGTCTAGTTACTGCAGATGTGAGAGAGAGATTGTCAGGAGAAGGACATGTGATATCTTTATTCAAATCAAAGGAGAGGGAATGCTTGGTAGAGCTACGGTAGCCAAGGCTCTGCTAGTAGCTAAGGCTCTGCTGGTAGCTAAGGCTCTGCTAGTAGCTAATGTTCTGCTAGTAGCTAAGGCTCTGCTAGTAGCCAAGGCTCTGCTGGTAGCCAAGGCTCTGCTAGTAGCTAATGTTCTGCTAGTAGCTAAGGCTCTGATAGTAGCTAAGGCTCTGCTAGTAGCCAAGGTTCTGTTAGTAGCTAAGGCTCTGATAGTAGCTAAGGCTCTGCTAGTAGCCAAGGCTCTGCTAGTAGCCAAGGCTCTGCTGGTAGCCAAGGCTCTGCTGGTAGCCAAGGCTCTGCTGGTAGCCAATGCTCTGCTGGTAGCCAATGCTCTGCTGGTAGCCAAGGCTCTGCTGGTAGCCAAGGCTCTTCTGGTAGCCAAGGCTCTGCTGGTAGCTAAGGCTCTGCTAGTAGCTAAAGCTCTGCTAGGCAGCTATCTCCAGTCAGCACCGGTTGCTCTCCCTCCCAGGAGCCACAGGATTGACCTTTTATGTGTATCCTGCATAGCACAGCTTGCCAGTGCAGTGACATGTTATTTATTTATCTGGATATAGAGTTTTGATATTTTCCTTGTAACATTTAGATTTGTAACTGACATGTATAACCACCAAAGAACTCCATGATGAAAGGATGGCAACAGAACAGGGCAGCAATGTCGGTGCCAGTAAAGTGTTTCCCCTAGGATTTCTTTCAGCACCGGTGGCAAAGGTGGTATGTGTTGTATGTTTTTTAGAACAGGGAGAGAATACACAAAGTGTGTCTGTCTGCCAAAGGGACCAGAGGAAAAAGGAACACTCCAGTGATTTCTCCCCTGATGTCTTTGAGGCAGGGACAGATGGAGACGAGACACGAGTGGAGTTGGAGAGATCCCAGACACCACTGTGTCAATCCTCCAGTCCTGTCTTTCCTCCCCTTCCTTGGCTCATACACAACATACACTGCCAGACATACTGTTAGTAGTTAGCAATGGAGTGCAGCCATGGCCACTTCTGTCCAATTCTAGGACACACATTACCTTTTATATTTAACCTTTACTCTAACCAGGACCTCTCATTGAGATAAATAATCTATTTTCCTATCTTAAGGGGACCTAGGACCGTGAAAGCAATTCTTTCCAAGCTAAAGGCTTTGAGCTGGCCAAATGCTTCCGTACCATTTCACTGGGAAGATGAATGGTTTGTGAAGCAAAGAGGCTACAGTAGAGAGCTGTTGGTCTGGAATCAGACAGGACAGAGTGTGTGGCTTGTGGGGGCTCCACAGCCTTAGAGAGCCAGCTTGGCTAAGCCTCCAGAGTTGCTGGGACTTAGACGAAAGGAGCGGGTGCAGTGCAGGCAGATGTGGACTCCTAATTTACAGTCCTTTCCTTCGCGCATAGCACTTTTATTACTACTATAATGGACTGGGATGAAGTGAGTGCAAGTATGAAGCCACCAGTTCTCCCTCATCTCTGATCAATGTTCCCTACCCTAGATTAATAAGGAATCATATAAACAGGATGCCTGATAAACGTGCCATTTGTTCCTCCAGGTCCAAAGTGACTAACCAGGTTATCTTGACTAATCAATGTGAGAAATGTTTTAATTTAGACAGATGTGAACTCAAACTAAAGCATAAAACACATGATGATCAGTAGATTGTGAAAATAAAGAAAGTCATACATAACATGATTTTTCAAGGCTTTCACTCTCCTTTCTCTAATCCATCCATCAATCTACTCATCCATCCATCCACTCATCCATCCATCCCATGCATTCCATGCAATATTCTAGAGTCATTGTTTGTCTCCTGGTTGAAACATCTACATAAACTATGCTAATGAAATTAACCGAGGAAACGAAAGGGTTGATGCTGCCTGACTTTGAATCCCTAATGATTCTCGCCATCCCTGGAAAAGGCCTGATTTAATTTAGGAATGTCTGCCGCGCTGGAGAGAGTGACTAATTCCTGGAGGATTCGACTATTTAGGAGAACAAGAGGGAGGGGAGTAAAGAAAACAGGGAACTGGATACATGGAAGCATAATAATGCATTTGGATCCTGCAGATAGGGGAAGCAGAGAGAACACCTCACAGAGAGAATGAGCCCCTGCAGATAGGGGAAGCAGAGATAACACCTCACAGAGAGAATGAGCCCCTGCAGATAGGGAAAGCAGAGAGAACACCTCACAGAGAGAATGAGCCCCTGCAGATAGGGGAAGCAGAGAGAACTTGATTGCAGTGGGATAGAGGTCTACACTGTGAAGTGATTACTGCAATTCCATGTTCCACTGATGTATGTTGTGTCTGAGAAAGCAGAGCAGAAGAACAAGGGTGAAACAGTTTCAAGATGCTATTTTTCAGTGTGATTCTGTGCTGTCTCTGGTCTGTATCTCTTAGTCCTGTCTTTTATAATGGAAAACTCTTGTCATTGTAAAATGTCACCCTTGTGAAATTGGAAGGAGGTTATTCATATAATTATTTTAATCAAAATGTTTTATGAATAAAACCCTGTTTAATGAGTCCTTGCTAAAGGTTTATGAAAGGTTTATTATAACATGTTCGGTTTATTTATCTTCTATTTCAGGATGATGTGAAGACCATTGTTGAGGATATCAACTAGAGTACAGCCTTGTTCATTCCTGCCCTACAGCACTAGACATTTTGCCTGGACTTGCCATCTCTTAGAAGTCCTATGGGGATGGGGACGTGTTTGGATATAGGATGCACTTACTGCCGCTGCACTAAGGAGCAGTCATGGCCCCTGACGTGGTGGCTGTTGGTCATGATGTCCATCTCCCTAGCAATGGGACAAGGTCATTCCGTCAACAATTTCCAGTCAGAGAGGAGAGAGTGGACCCTGAACCACCTGACAGTGCACAAGACCACTGGTGTTCTCTATGTTGGTGCTGTGAACCGGATCTACAAGCTGTCTGCCAACCTGACACTTCTGGTCTCCCACGACACAGGTCCTGAGTATGACAACAACGCCTGCTACCCTCCTCTTATAGTGCAGCCCTGCTCAGAGCCCTTGGCATCCACTGACAACATTAACAAACTGTTGCTCATAGACTACTTCCACAACCGCCTGCTGGCCTGTGGCAGCCTCTACCAGGGAGTCTGCAAGCTGATGCGACAGGACGACCTGTTTATCCTGGTAGAGCCCACTCACAAGAAAGAGCATTACCTCTCCAGTGTCAACCAGACAGGCACCATGTATGGTGTCATCGTGCCCTCCTCGCAGGGCCAGGGCGGCACCCTGTTCATCGGCACGGCTGTGGGTGGGAAGCAGGACTATTTTCCCACCATCTCCAGCCGTAAGCTGCCCCGCGACCCAGAGTCCTCTGCCATGCTGGACTACGAGCTCCACACAGACTTTGTCTCCTCTCTCATTAAGATCCCCTCTGACACACTAGCTCTGGTCCCGCGCTTTGACATCTACTACATCTATGGCTTCGCCAGTGGGAACTTTGTCTACTTCCTGACCGTGCAGCCAGAGACCCCAGAGAATGGGATGCCAGCTGGCAGTTCCCCTGGTGATCTGTTCTACACAACCCGCATCATACGCCTCTGCAAAGGGGACACAAAGTTCCACTCTTATGTGTCTTTGCCAGTGGGCTGTGTACACAAGGGAGAGGAGTATCGCCTCCTACAGGCTGCCCACCTGTCTAAGGCAGGG
The DNA here is from genome assembly GCF_013265735.2 of Oncorhynchus mykiss. NCBI lineage: Eukaryota > Metazoa > Chordata > Actinopteri > Salmoniformes > Salmonidae > Oncorhynchus > Oncorhynchus mykiss. The sequence goes on from NC_048581.1 coordinate 68,545,297, forward strand.
AAGGTATTGGCCAGGTCCTTGAACATCAGTGCCCAGGATGACATCCTCTTTGCTGTGTTCACCAAGGGTCAGAAGCAGTACCACGAGCCTCTGGACAACTCCGCCCTGTGCATCTTTACCATCCGAGACATCAACACCCGCATTAAAGAGCGCCTGCAGTCCTGCTACCAGGGAGAGGGCAACCTGGAATTGCACTGGCTGCTGGGAAAGGACGTGCAGTGCACCAAGGCGGTAGGTACCTGTAGCTAAACCCCTGAAGAGGGCTCTGCATCCAGTCCCTTCATTAACATGCAGCTAGCCTGGGGCCAACCAGCATTGGCTCCTCTGATGTGGCATACATACACATTATTCAGACAGTGGAGCTGACAGGAGAATGTATTTTTTGAAGCTCTTTGATTACCCCACAGCCTTGATTACACTAACAGTAGCCAGAATCCCGCTGAAGAATCCCATTCACCGTTTCTATATTCCAAAAGAGCAGCAGAGTAAGTGGGGGAGATGAATGTACAATGCTAATCACAGGAGTTTTGTATGTCGCTTTGATTCCATTTAGAGGCTCAGGCTCTCTCTCTCTCTCTTTCTCTCTCACTCTCTCTCTTTCCATTTGTGACTGTAACTCTGTATGATATGAGGCTGTCAGCGTTCAGAAAACGGTAACAAGGACATCCATCAAGGTTGTTATTCAGCAACTCTCACCCAACCACTTTGATTCCACCATTGCCTCCAAGATCCTATTTTGCTAATAGTCATATACTGCCTCTTACCCATGGAATCCATCTGTTCCAGTGCAGAAGAAAGCAGAATAGATACTCTCGAGAGGTGCAGGAAATTAAAGTACAAATGTGTTGCCCTAAAAAGTAAGATTTCAATTCTGTCTGACAAGCCATTAGTGGATGTTTGAGGTGGGTTGTGCTAGATGTAACAGGACTGCTTAGCATGCGAGCCTCTCTGATGCTAAATCAAAACCTGACATCTCTGGGACTGTGTATTTGTGTGATGTCAGATCAAGCGATTTAAATCACAGAAACCGTAACAAAACACATGGCGTTCTCCTGTTTGCCATGAGCAATTAAACTGCTCAACAAACACACTGTCCTGGCATTTTTTACAAATGTAACAGCCCCAATAACTTTTGAAGTTGCAGCCTTGAAAACCATGGTAATTGTGTGTAGCGAATATGTAAGGATTTTTACAGCAGTCTTTTTGAGATTTCTTACTCTCATTCTCTTGCTCTCTGTCTCACCCATCTCTCCCTGTCTTCCCCCATCTCTCTCTGCAGCCTGTGCCTATCGATGATCACTTCTGTGGGCTGGATATCAACCAGCCCCTTGGGGGCTCCCAGCTGGTAGCTGGCCTGACGGTGTATACTGAGACCAGAGACAGGCTGACCTCTGTCATCTCCTACGTTTATAATGGCTACAGCGTGGCCTTTATCGGAACCAGGAGTGGCAGACTGAAGAAGGTGAGCATGGGCGATTCTTTCTCCACACCCACATGAAAAATATTATAATATACTATGGTATAAATACTAGTATTCACTGTTGTGTTTTTTCACTACAGTAAATACTGTACTATTTCAGGGACTATACTATAGTATTTACAGTTAACTATAGTACAACTACTGTAGTAAATTAAAATTGTAGTATATACTATAGCAATTATTGTAGTGTTTTTACAGATTGTAGTATACTGTAGTGTTTTTGTGGACTGTAATATTTACAATAGTGTTTTTGTTTTATTATCTTTGACCTAGCAGTGGAGGTTTTCTCCTTGAGGAAACCTAATTGAGAAATACTAAAAGAGCACATTTTCCATAACATATAGGTAGGTAGGTCTGAACGGATAGTTCAGAGCTTCTGCTCTTTTCTATAATACAATATATGGTCTACACATGGCATGTACTGTAGGTTTTTCACTTATGGGTTGCACAAATTGGGATATGGAGGAGGGGAATGGGCAGGGTATATGCAAATTAAATACTGTAGTATTTACTATAGTTAAAAAAGTGTGTTTTTGTCATGTCTTTTGCTGAAAATAATTTAGAAGTATTTTATAATTATTAGATGACGCTTACTTGACACACTTGTCTAAATTGATGGGTCATGTGAAGGAAATGCAAACTCCCCACAGCCACATCTAGCTAAGTGGATGGGTCACTATTCTTCATGAAATACAATAGATGGCCGTAATCACCCCCAGACACACCTGGCTAATTAGATGGGTCATGTAATTATCCGGACGAAGTGGACTCTTTTGTTTAGACATGTAGCGAGCTAGGTAGCTAGCTAGCTAAACAATGAACCAGCATAATCCAAACTCATACTACTATCAATACAAACATTGTCATAGCTGTACTAGGAATCTGCAGGCAGCTACAGCTAACAAACTAGGTTCAATGTTAGATAACTAACAATAGGCTATAACTAGCAATGCAAATGGATTTCTGATTCTAATAATATTACTGCATAGATCATACACGTAACATTAGCTAACGAGCCAGCAAGCTAACATTCGCTAGCTAACTAACAGTACACTTTAATTTGCAATAAAAATTACTTTCTGACTAAATTAGAAACTTAAATCTGAAAATGTAGCTACTCTTACCCATATACATGGATGAACATTTCATGGCAGACTGGAACCATTTAACTCCGTTTTGTTTGTAGATACATCTTGTTTGGCCAGCGTTGTGTCAAGTCACTCCGTTTCACACTAACCGTGTGCAGAAAGTAGCCAGTTTCCAACTGAGGAAACTCTCGAAAGTATATCTAAACGATTCAAGCTTTTCAAAAACATGACTTCACAGTGGACCGGAAGGAGATATTTGGTGATTGAAGGGATTAGTAGAGAATCTCAGACAGGAGGACGACTGGCAAGGAAGGTATGTTTGAGGCTAAATTTAACTGCATGCTGTGAACAGTAGTCTCAATACAGAAATCTTCACAGTAGATAGACCGTTCACTACAAATTATTATCTACATAGCATTAAAGTGACAACATTTACTGATGGCATGTCTACGTTTATATCCTCTGCTTCCCTTGAGTTCTGCTTGCAGTAGGATATTTAAACATATGCTGTACTTAGTACACACCCATGAGCATGCATGCAAAGACACCCGCACGCACACACACATTAACACACACACACACACACACACACATACACACACGCTAACACACACACACACACACACAAAGCGGCAGCTCTACCCTTTAGCTCAGTGCGAATGTTGCCTGTAATCCATGGCTTCTGGTTGGGGTATGTACGTACAGTCACTGTGGTGACAACGTCCTCGATGCACTTATTGATAAAGCCAGTGACTGATGTGTGTACTCCTCAATGACATCGGACGAATCCCGGAACATATTCCATTCTGTTCTAGCAAAACAGTCCTGTAGTACAGCATCTGCTTCATCTGGCCACTCTTTTATAGACCGAGTCACTGGTGCTTCCTGCTTACATTTTTGCTTGTAAGCAGGAATCAGGAGGATAGAGTTATGGTCAGATTTGACAAATGGAGGGCGAGGGAGAGCTTTGTATGTGTCTGTGTGTGGAGTAGAGGTGGTGTAGATTTTTTCCCTCTGGTTGCACATTTAACATGTTGATAGAAATTCGGTAAAACTGATTTAAGTTTCCCTGCGTTAAAGTCACCGGCCACTTGGATCACCGCCTCTGGATGAGCGTTTTCCTTTTTGCTTATGGCGGAATACAGCTCATTTAGTGCGGTTTTAGTTCCAACCTTGCTCTGTGGTGGTATGTAGACAGCTACGAAAAATACAGATGATCTACAGATGGTCTACAGCTTATCATAAGATACTCAACCTCAGGCGAGAAAAACTTTGAGACTTCCTTAGATATCGTGCACCAACTGTTGTTTACATAAATGCATAGGCCCCGTGTCTTACCAGAGGCTGCTGTTCTGTCTTTCCAACAGAGTGTATAACCTACCAGCTCTATGTTCTTAATGTCGTCGTTCATCCACGACTCGGTGAAGCATAAAATATTACAGTTTTTAATGTCCTGTTGGTAGGATATACGTGCTTTCAGTTCATCCAATTTATTTTCTACCTCTTGAACATTAGCTAACAGAATGGAGGGCAAGGGCAGATTAGCCACTCATCGCCTGGTCCTCACAAGGTCCTGGTCCTCTTTTGCCTCAATCTCTGTTTCCTTCTCCAGCGAATCTCCAAGAAAAACTCTTTGTCCAGTTTGAGGTGAGAAATCCCAGTTCTGATGTTTAGAAGCTCTTTTCGGTCATAGGAGACGGTAGCAGCAACATTATGTACAAAACAAATTACGAACAACGCAAAAAAAACAATCAAAATACGTAGTTTGATTAGTTGAGGGTCGATAAGACAGCAGCCCTACCCATCGGCGCCATCACCTGTCACCTCACCTGAGGTGAGTTAGAGGAGTCTCTGGTTACGTAGTAGAAACTGTGGTATGGGGCCTTGGAAGCTAGGCATACTGTAGAATGTTAACTTCAGAGATTTAGGGAAAACCTCAAGGATCATTCAGAAAATGTCCTATTCCTTTGGGCCAACACTGCTGTATGTTTTTATTTTCTTTATCAGACGAGCACACACACACACACACATACAGACACACACACACACACACACACACACACACACACACACACACACACACACACACACACACACACACACACACACACACACACACACACACACACACTTAGAGTGCATTCATCATAGTAGTAATCATGTTTGGTAATAGCATTTGCTAACATACAGCTTGTTCTATGCTAGGAATCAATACAGCTCTCTTAGTAGCAGTGATGTCATGTCTGACTGATTAGTGCAGGGTTGTAATACAGACATCCACCTATTTGGCTCTCACTAAACACGTCCCCCTTTTATTAGGCACTGCAGCACCATCCTGTCTTCGCAGGACAGACACACACTCCGCTTCATCAGCATTCAGGCAAAGTCATGATGGATATGGGCTAATCAATGTCCACTCTCCAGTCTGTCAGTTAGAATCTGCCCAAACACACAGCCACTCAACCCTGAAGGCTGCCAGACGTACTGGCCTTATGTCATTGTATTTTTATTCTCTTAGAAAGAAGTTATGTTTGAAAATGTTATGAATCTTTGTTGCTAGAGTGTCCTTTCTACCATACTGTATCTGGGGCAAAGGAATAAGGGAGACTGTAAGGATACTAGACTAAAATGGATAGGCTAGCTGAAGAGTGCTCCAAGTCTATTATCCATATGGTATGATAGATAGACTTAACACACTTCGCCCATGCTAGTCACATCAGGTCACATTTAGTGGGATTGGCAGGCCAAAGACATGTACTGTGAACTGATCATCTTTCTTACCAACTTCCAGGGAAATGGAAAGCTAGAAGGAACATTTATGTACAGTAATGTTTACCTCTTTTAGAACCCTCCCAAATTGCTTCATTGATCACAACAATCTCATAATCAATTCCATATGGCAATATTTAAAGGGAGAGAAATGTAAGAACATGTTGTGATGTGGGTCCGGGAAGCTGTCTGGCAACTTTCAAACTTCCTTTAACTTTACTCTACAGTCCAATTCATCCCAAACCATCTCAATTTGGTTGAGGTTGGGGTATTGTGGAGGCCAGATCATCTGATGCAGCAATCCATCACTCTCCTTTTTGGTAAAATAGCCCTTACACAGCCCGGAGGTAAAGCACCACCACCCCATCACACCTCCTCCATGCTTCACAGTGGGAACCACACATGCGGAGATCATCCGTTCACCTACTCTACGTCTCACAAAGACACAGCGGTTGGAACCAAAATCTCAAATTTGGACTCATCAGACCAAGGGACAGATTTCCACCGGTCTAATGTCCATTACTTGTGTTTCTTTGCCCAAGCAAGTATTTTCTTCTTATTGGTGTCCTTTAGTAGTGGTTTCTTTGCAGCAATTCAACCATGATGGCCTGATTCATGCAGTCTCCTCTGAACAGCTGATGTTGAGATGTGTCTGTTACTTGAACTCTGTGAAGCATTTATTTGGGCTGCAATCTGAGGTGCAGTTAACTCTAATGAACTTATCCTCTGCAGCAGAGGTAACTCTGGGTCTTCCTTTCCTGTGGCGGTCCTCATGAGAGACCGTTTTATCATAGTGCTTGATGGTTTTTGTGAATGCACTTGAACAAATGTTCAAAGTTCTTGAAATGTTCCACATTGACTTACCTTCATGTCTTAAAGTAATGATGGACTGTCATTTCTCTGTCCTTATTTGAGCTGTTCTTGCCATAATATGGACTTGGTATTTTACCAAATAGGGCTATCTTCTGTATTCCACTCCTACCTTGTCACAACACAACTGATTGGCTCAAACGCATTAAGAAGGAAATAAATTCCATAAAATAACTTTTAACAAGGCACCCCTGTTAATTGAAATGCATTCCAGGTGACTACCTCATGAAGCTGGTTGAGAGAATACAAACAGTGTGCAAAACTGTCATCAAGGCATAGGGTGGCTACTTTGAAGAATCTCAAATATAAAATATATTTTGATTTGTTTAACACTTTTTTTGGTTACTACATGATGCCATATGTGTAGAACATAGTAAAAATAAAGAAAAACCCTTGAATGAGTAGGTGTCCAAACTTTTGACTGGTACTGTATGTGATGTAGTATGCACATTTCAGGACCACCTTTGGCTCATGAATGCTACTTTCAGAACTACTGGCTAAAAATTATACAAAAGTACCGGAGAATCTCTTTAAAGGATGGAATCACAACACGCTACCACTGAGAGATGCAGCAAACCATGCTAAAAGAGCTCTTGAAGGGAACAGGTAAATTGTATTAATTCCTTACTAAGAGTATATGGGGTCATATGACATTCTAAAACGTATTTGTCAGGTTATTTTACTTTCTTGTTTGTATCCAATGTTGGCCTTTAAGATGAACTCCCCCTGTCGGTATCGGGAAAGAAAACACACCGTTGTATTTCCTCTTGTAACGTTAGGTTACAGTTTGGACATTTAAAGAAAGACAACAGAAACACTAGATTAGAAAAGGGCATTTAGCCAAAGCATTAGTAACCTTCCTATTCAGTAAAACAGACTGCCTACAAAGGAAGAGAAAATATATTTTGTGCACATACTCTAAGAGCCATGAAATTACTTTATTTGTGGGGGTTTTTGTTCATATGTTCTGGACCTTGAATGATGTTTCCTACTCATTTACAAAACATTTTCATTATTACATGGCTTAGGTTGATGGGGTAGCAGGCATGAGTTGATCTTTGTAAACTAGCCACTTTTCATCATGTACATTACTTCTACCAGAAACTCTGGCTGAACTAGGACAGCTTCCAGATACTGTGCACATCTCAGCAGCTACCAGCAGGCTCATTATAAAACCAATTAAACGGTCCTCCTCTCATTACGAACTGTGAGGCTTAAGAGAGATTGAGGACCTGATGTAGTCCCACAGGGCCAAAGCCCAAGCAACCCTGTTTTAGATTATAAACTCATGTATAAATGGACTGAAATCAAACTCTGGGCCAGTCAAATAGTCACTATTTCCTCTGAGATAATAAATTGGACCTTGTTCACTGTGGTTGCTCCTGGTCAACTTCCTAATGCCCAGCTTAATACCGCTGGCACAATATCTCTCTGGGCAATTTCGGTTTTATTTCCAATCAGATTTGGAAGTGGAACTCATACAAGCGCTGGTTTCTGTGAATGAAATAGAGAGTGTGTGAAATGGAATGAAAGCTGACTCCACCTTGCGTGGGATTGTGGTAAGAGAGACAGAGGATGAGGGGGCAGGGAACCACAAAATAGATGAAGAGTTACAGAGGCTTTACTGGATACAACTTTCTATTGAGTGACTGGTTAGGGGGATGACAGTGTCAAATCAATGGTGGACAGAGCTGGTTAAATGACAAACGGAGCAGAGTGGACACTGTGATCCTAATGGTCCTTCTGATAGAATCCCCTGACCGTGTCCCTAAATGACTGCAGCGCTGGGGCTGCTTGCCAGGCTTTGGTCTCTTTGTCACAGAAGATATTTCGCCTGTAGGATTCTCCCATCTCAGTCCATGAGGTGTTTTTCTCTATATTCCTCTATCTTTATGGTGGGGACCCCAGCCTTTAGGAGAGGGCTGCTGAATGGAAGGTGGAAGGGTTGATTAATTGGTGCTGTTTTTGAGCCCAGGGGATCCAATCATGTAATCAATTTCTATTGATTCCTGCTGTGTCTGTTGAGAGAGTGTTGTGGGCCTGCCAGTGGCTGTGTGCACTGGCCTAGCATGCAGGGAGATATGCTGCAGTCCAACCTGATCTTGGTGCTGCAGATTTGTACTGTCCAGATAACCAGAATGGAGGATATGTAGTTTATTATGGGCTTCTTACATCTGCCCCCTAATTGTCTATCCCTCTGCAAAGTCTCCTGTCATTCTGTTGTTTTTAGATGAGTATCTTCTTAATATGATAAAGCATTTCCACTTCACAGCAGTTACATAGGTTTAATCAGCCAGTTGATATTATCATGCTGAATTCTAAGCAACCATTAAACTGGAGATAGTATAGCTAATGAGGATCTTTTTTTCTCAGTTGTCCAACTTATTGTTGTCTTTTAAGACTCAGGGTATATCAATTTTCATTTTCAGATGTGATAATAATATACTGTTACTGTATGAAGTCATTCAGATTTCTGACATCACCTACTAATGAGGAAATGTGTATGGATAAAAATGGACAGAAAGGGGTTGGGGAAGGGAATCCAATTCTCTCTTTGTATGTGTGTGCCTATCCGCAAACATGCTTTTAATGCACCCCAAAAGATTGTGCCAAAGTTAAATTAATCTTTAGTCTGGTTTAATTGAAAACTAGCCAGAAACATGCCATCACCGGTAACATAATGAACTAATCCTGGAGTAGGGACAAACATTACAAAGCTGAGCTAAGAGTACAGTACTCTATAGGTTTGTTTGGTCAAAACCGTCACTATTTTATTGTCAAGCATACAGATGTAATTGACCAGCCCTATGTCTGTCTCTCTGTCCTCCAGGTCCGAGTGGATGGGTCTCCTGAGGGCAGGGGGCAGTATGAGACCCTGACCGTGATGACAGAAGGTGGTCCTATCCTCCGAGACATGGCCTTCTCTCTGGACCGCAACTCTCTCTACATCATGTCTGACAATCAGGTGAGGAATCTCCCATTCCCTACTGTAACAGAAATGTTTATAAGTTAACAAGATCCTTTCCTGTGAATATGAATGCAATGATGTACTGTATGTATTTCATGGGTTTAGAGTTGTGATGAAAATAATAATAAATTAATTTATGACTAGCCAACATTATTTGGGCTAAGGGTTATGTGTATAATATCACAATATTACCACAATAATCGAAAAAGTAAAGATTAATTGGAACTCAAGCAAATATCAGAAATATTTGAAATTGTGCTCTCCTTCACACATCGTGGTACTACTTTTTTTTATGTATCTCTCATATTATATGTAAACTCCATGTTGGGGTTGTGTGTAAGATATGCAGGGCATGTTCATGACAGAAGGACACATGCTCTAATTACTCACCCATGTGCACCGACTACGACTAACATGCATCATACATGCCTCACGCATCCAATAGAAAACCTCTAGACTAACATGCATCTTAAACTATGCTACACACTCCATAGAAAACCATTAGAGACATTTCCTTGATTTGTAGGTGTCATATGGTGTTCTCCAGTTGGACAAGCATCACATCAGCAAGCAGAGCACTTGTTGTTGGCTGAAGTCCTCTAGACTCATCGGGAGATAAGAGGGAACAGTGGTAATCACTTTTAACTCAAGTGATTATTCTGGCTCAGTCACATGGCACTGTGTAATGGGATTAGATTTCAGTGAGACCAAAAGCCCTGCTATCATTGCTACACTCACTTGTCTCCCGACTGTTGGAATGTATTTTTAAACTAAACTGAAGGACAAGGAGGCAGAGGGTGTTTGGACAATACAGGCAGCATAAATTTGTTAAATGTGTCTGGAAATATCCTATAAACGTCATGTGAAGGCTCAAATAAGGTTTTTAAGAAATGAGAGAGAAACGGGCACAGGCATTGTACAGAAGTGTCTCTTGATACAAATCAAGGCAGCACTTCCTGGAGTGTGATGGTCAGGAAGAGACAAGACATCACTTATTGATGAGCCTTGGTTGTTCAAGGACAGATATTCTCTCTTCAAGGAGATAGTCTCCCCATTTTGACTGTATTATGAGAACATGGACGCATGTAACCAACAAACCAGGCCATGGCCATGCACTCTCTCTCTCCTAATATTGGAACCATACCCGACTGCTTGTGGCTTTTGGCCCTTAAGAACCAGGAAGGTGAAAATACTTTCTCCCTCTCATTTCAATCAGTCCTTCCTAGAGCTTTAGATAGGAATTCCAGGAGGAGAGGAGCTTGCTTGGCTACTCTCTCAGATTTCCTGCTTTTCCAGCTGATGCCAGAGTAGGGGGATTTGGGGATTTCTCTGAGCCAAACAATAGAGAAATGATGTGGAATCAAGAGCGAGGCACAGACAGATTTGGCTGAGATCAGGCGACCTTCGCAGAATAACAATGAGCCTCTCTTTCTCCTGCCGAGCGCAACGCAGCACATAGGGCAAGCATGATGATGCAGAGTGGAGAGGAATGGAGTGAGTGTGTGAGTGTGTGTAATAGTTTCTGTTTGATGTCCTCGGGTTGATTATTTATTGAAAGATCTATCCCTGCTTCACGTGGAGAAGTATTGTCCAAACAGACACACTCTCTATTGAATTGTAATGGTCTACATCATGGGCAACTTTGATGGGGGTGGTGGCCACAAAAAAACAGAACTCATGAGGGGCCGCAGTGGCATCCCCACTTCACGTGCAAAACATTTTAGGAGCCCCTTTCGTGACAGCAAAGAGAAAACACATTTTTGTTCTAAAGTTAATTTCCAGCAATTCTCATTTTGCCAGAGTAAAACTCACAGATGACTAGTAAAACTCAAACCAAGTTTATTCACCCACTGGGTCATACAGCTGTACAAGACAGACATGTTTACACAAGCACATATACCTTCCTCTTATGCTGAGTCTCCTCCTTGCACATCTGGACAGAGAATACATCTCTATTGCTAGACAGGACTTTAGTGGTGACTGTTCTGTCTCACTTCATCTGACCTGACCTCGGCCCAAATTTCTCACTCCTCCCCAACTCACGGCTGTCCTACCTTATCTGTTGACCGAAACCAGACTGTGGCCCTTCTCCTCTCCATAGGATACCTGATATTTAACAATAACATGTTCTGACAGAATCTAAACTTTCTTATTCAGTAAATTTCCATACCCTCAGTTATAATATGGTAACATGAATAGGAATATTTCAAGTTTAGAAGTTAGTACCCAACAGGTTGGAGGCAAATGTTTGCAGTTTTTAATATGATAACTGATGATTAATATATACATACAGTTGAAGTCAGAAGTTTACATAAACCTTGGCCAAATACATTTAAACTCAGCTTTTCACAATTCCTGACATTTAATCCTAGTAAAAATTCCCTGTCTTAGGTCAGTTAGGATCACCACTTTATTTTAAGAAGGTGAAATGTCAGAATAATAGTAGAGATAATGATTTATATCAGCTTTCATTTCCTTCATCACATTCCCAGTGGGTCAGAAGTTTACATACACTCAATTAGTATTTTCTTGGTCTTGTCGGATTTCTTTGGATTTTCCCATGATGTCAAGCAAAGAGGCACTGAGTTGGAAGGTAGGCCTTGAAATACATCCACAGGTACACCTCCAATTGACTCAAATTATGTCAATTAGCCTATCAGAAGCTTCTAAAGCCATGACATCATTTTCTGGAATTTTCCAAGCTGTTTAAAGGCCCAGTCAACTTCGTGTATGTAAACTTTTGACCCCCCGGAATTGTGATACAGCGAACTTTAGGTGAAATAATCTGTTTGTAAAACAATTGTTGGAAAAATTACTTGTGTCATGCACAAAGTAGATGTCCTAACCGACTTGCCAAAACTAGTTTGTTAACGAGAAATTTGTGGAGTGGTTGAAAAACCTAAGTGTATGTAAACTTCCGACTTCAACTGTGTATATATATATATATATATATATATATATATTGGTCGGCCAGCAGGCCACCAGTTGCCCATCCCTGGTCTACATCATGGGGCCAGAGGTTTAAAGCTGCACCATAACAAGCGTGTCACGTTCGTCATAACGAGGAGACCAAGGCGCAGCGTGATATGAATACATTCCTCTTTAATGAAAGAGAACACTGAACTAAACAAACCAACAACCGTGACGCTACATATAACGAGTGCTGACATGCAACTAACCATAGACAATAACCCACAAAACCAAAATGGAAAATGGGAACCTAAATAGGATCCCCAATCAGAGACAACGATAAACAGCTGTCTCTGATTGGGAACCAATTCAGGGAACCATAGACCTACATATACCTAGATGTACCAAACCCCATAGATATACAAAAAACCCTAGACAAGATAAAAACACACATACCACCCTCGTCACACCCTGACCTAACCAAAATAATAAAGAAGACAAAGATAACTATGGTCAGGGCGTGACAAAGTGTTATTACAGTTAATCACTCAGAGGGAATACAACCTATATTGGCTATAAGGCAATCTCTCAAAGTGCTATGCTGTAAAATGTGAAATCCTCATCCCCCGGTTTCACATTTGCTTGTTTTGTGTGTAACTTAATTTTCAAGAGTACATTTTTGGGGGGGAAACATTAGATAATTAATTCTCCTCTTGATCAGTATAACCAACCTGAAGGCAATAGCTATAACCCAGGTGAAATGTCACATCATCATGCACATACAGTACACATAGTCATTAAACATTATAGGCTGACTGTAGTGCTTAAAGAGCAGGGCTCTCCAACCCTGTTCCTGGAGAGCTAACATCCTGTAGGTGTTTTCTTCAACCCTAATCTAGTGATCATTATTCTATTAATTAGCTGATTGATGAGATGAATCAGGTTAGTTACAACTGGGGTTCAATCTAAACCTACAGGAGGGTAGCTCTCCAGGAACAGGGTTGGAGACCCCTGCTATAGAGGCACCCATGACCCGTCTTGTCAAGGGCTAAAGGCAGAGGAGAAAATGCTTCATATCTGTGCTATTTGTTGAGCTGGCTGGTCTTTTTTTTTGTGTGAGTTTGTTTGGACAGGGAGGGTTATCAGTCTCTGTCTGGGCTTCCACCTAACCCATCATTAGACCTTTTGTTATCCCTGCCAAGGGGTCAGCAGCTGTGAAAACAACAGGTCAGGGAGGAGAGGAGATAAACCTCTAGCCATGTCCATCAGGGCCCTTTGTTCTCCCACCCACCTTCACCCAGCAGATCGATGGGTCAGATAATAAGCTGATGGTTGACGGATATGGTCAGCTGCATTTACATTTAACAGTAATTAATAGAGACAACTTTTAAAGGCAAAGGAGAAATCACATTATTGCAGACAAAGCACTGTTGTGCTTTTAGTGCGTTTGCATTGAAGAGAACACAAATCTCTATAATCTGAAAACATGTGAAATTACAGATAAATCTGAATGAAAGTGGTAGTGATAGTAGGCTGATACGATAAGCCTTACTTTCATAGGCATTACATGTGCCTAGCATCGCTGTAAGGACCGATTCAGACTTAGGAAATGTGTGCATTTCCTATGCACTTTTCAGTATTGAAATTCAGACTTACCTTATTCAGTCACGTAACGCCCTCTGCAGGTGTGGTTACCTTCCGTGCACTGAATACATTTCATTAAACTGCTGAAAACCCTCCTACTTGCTGGCCAACAAATTTTCTCGTGGAGTTTTCATTCAATAGGGTTTTCTGTAGATTTATCTTAAATCATCTCTATAAATACGGTGTACGGTATCGTTGTATATGTATATAAACTCAGCAAAATAAGAAACGTCCTCTCACTGTCAACTGCGTTTATTTTCAGCAAACTTAACATGTGTAAATATTTGTATGAACATAACAAAATAGTGCAACGGAGACATAAACTGAATAAGTTCCACAGACATGTGACTAACAGAAATTGAATAATGTGTCCCTGAACAAAGGGGGGGGTCAAAATCAAAAGTAACAGTCAGTATATGGTGTGGCCACCAGCTGCATTAATTACTGCAGTGCATCTCCTCCTCATGGACTGTACCAGATTTGCCAGTTCTTGCTGTGAAATGTTACCCCACTCTTCCACCAAGGCACCTGCAAGTTTCTGGACATTTCTGGGGGGAATGGCCCTAGCCCTCATCCTCCAATCCAACAGGTCCCAGACGTGCTCAATGGGATTGAGATCCGGGGCTCTTTGCTGGCCATGGTAGAACACTGACAATCCTGTCTTGCAGGAAATCACGCACAAAACAAGCAGTATCGCAACGACGAGACATCCTATAGGGAGGAGGTCAGAGACCTGTCCGGGTTGTGCCAGAATAACAACCTATCCCTCAACGTAACCAAGACTAAGGAGATGATTGTGGACTACATCAAAAGGAGCACCGAGCACGTCCCCATTTTCATCGATGGGGCTGTAGTGGAGCAGGTTGAGAGATTCAAATTCCTTGGTGTCCACATCAATAACAAACTAGATTGGTCCAAACACACCAAGACAGTCGTGAAGAGGGCACGACAAAGCCTATTCCCCCTCAAGAAACTAAAAGGATTTGGCATGGGTCCTCAGATCCTCAAAAGGTTCTACAGCTGCAACATCGAGAGCATCCTGACTACTTGCATCACTGCCTGGTACGGCAATTGCTCGGCCTCCGACTGCAAGGCACTACAGAGGGTAGTGCGTATGGGCCAGTACATCACTGGGGCAAAGCTGCCTGCCATCCAGGACCTCTACACCAGGCGGTGTCAGAGGAAGGCCCTGAAAATTGTCAAAGACCCCAGCCACCCCAGTCATAGACTGTTCTCTCTACTACCGCATGGCAAACAGTACCGGAGTGCCAAGTCTAGGACAAAAAGGCTTCTGAACAGTTTTTACCCCCAAGCCATAAGACTCCTGAACAGGTAATCAAATGGCTACCCGGACTATTTGCATTGTGTCCCACCACCCGCCAACCCCTCTTTTAACGCTTCTGCTACTCTCTGTTCATCATATATGCACAGTCACTTTAACGATACCTACATGTACATACTACCTCAATAAGCCTGACTAACAGGTGTCTGTTTAGGGCCTTGCTACTCTTTTTTCAAATGTATTTTTACTGTTGTTTTATTTCTTTACTTACCTACACACACACACACACACACACACCTTTTTTTCTCGCACCATTGGCACACACACACACCTTTTTTTCTCGCACCATTGGTTAGAGCCTGTAAGTAAGCATTTCACTGTAAGGTCTACTACACTTGTTGTATTTGGCGCACGCGACAAATCAACTTTGATTTGATTTTTTCTAGCTCCACCCCAAATGAATAGCATGCTATTCGCAATTATTTTACTTTTATTTATTCAGGTTCATCTCATTTAAGAGACACTTGGTCTAACCAAGACAAGAG
Source organism: Oncorhynchus mykiss (assembly GCF_013265735.2). Classification (NCBI taxonomy): domain Eukaryota; kingdom Metazoa; phylum Chordata; class Actinopteri; order Salmoniformes; family Salmonidae; genus Oncorhynchus; species Oncorhynchus mykiss. Next base: position 68,560,853 of record NC_048581.1, read on the forward strand.
CAGAGGGGAACAATGTTTGAGACAAATATCAGACACACTGTAACAACTTACAGACATATGTAGTAGACACCATAAAAAAATGCTGTGGGACGTAGACACACATATATTTCAATTACAAACATACTAGATACATAGATAGATACATACAAAATATATCATATGTACCACTGCATCAAGTCCTAATGACGATCACATTCCTCACATTCCTATACTCGTGATATCTCCAGGAGTGATAAATATAATTTTTGTCTTTATCTGTTGTTGTCTAGTGTTGTCTTTTAACTAGATAGGGCCATCTACTTTAAGTGCTTCCTGTCTTCCCAGTAGCCTACCTGGTATGTGAATTGCTGACAGCTATTAACTAGTACTAGCAGATGATTGTTGACACATCACCCAGGATTAAGGGCCAGGGCAATTTGTAACTATTGTTTTTGTAATCAGTGGCTGTATTGGAGGGGGAGTGGTTTCTCCTCTCCTAGGCAATCAGCAATTAGTATCGGGAGGTGTGCTCTTCACCTTTGCAAGAGAGTTAGCTATTAGTATTATTCAGTGGTGTAAAGTACTTAAGTAAAAATACTTTAAAGTACTACTTAAGTCATTTTTGGGGTATCTGTCCTTTTACTATTTATATTTTTGACAACTTTTACTCTTATTCCTAAAGAAAATGATGTACATCCCAGGTAATCACATGCCACGTTTGTATATTATGTGTTATGAGTGTTGGAGTGTGTCCCTTGCTATCTGTAAATAACAAAATAAATGTGGCCATCTGCTTTGCTTAATATAAGGAATTTGAAATTATTTATACTTGTACTTTTACTTTTGATACTTAAGTATATTTAACCAAATTCTTTTAGACTTTTACTCAAGTAGTATTTTTCTGGGTGACTTTCACTTTAGTTATTTTCTATCAAGATATCTTTCCTTTTACTCAAGTATGACAATTGAGTACTTTTTCCACCACTGGTATTAGTACTTCAGTCTCCCCTGTTTTCTCAGCGGCAGCTGTAAGTGGGGGTCTTGTCGCAAAACTAAGATCGTCGCGGAAGCAAAGACGGTCCTGCCGAGGTGTTCAAGGAAGGAAAGAGAGAAAGGCTTCACACCAGAACGGAGCGTGCTCAATTTGACTGGAGCGCAGAGCGAGTTTCCAAAAGGCTGGAGCATTGGCCTTCTCGCTTGCTCCAATTTCACCTTCAGTAGCACCACCTTAGGCATCACTTCACGAGCTCAGGGCATACCCGGCCCAGCATGCAATTGTAGGCTCCTTGTGTGCTGCTATAGCCCCTTGCTTTAGCTACTGTCATGGAGTTTAAAGAAACTGAGAAAACACAGGTGCAAAATCAAGGTGACTTAAAGATGAGGACCAACAGCAAGAGAGTGCTGTAGTGTCCACAACTATGTCATTGTGGAATCTGAAAAGACACATATCCCAAAAGCATGAAGGTGTAATATGTGCACATGCTAACATAAATACATTAAGTGGGTAGCTAGCTAAGTGTGTCATTGTAGCAAAGTTTTTCTAAACAAAAAAATCTGATCTCTTAAAAGCTTTGTTAATGTTTGTTCTATTATCTATACAATGGGCTATCATAGATTTTGGCCCAATAGGCCAGACATGTTACCTCTTTCAAGGAGCTTTCATTTTGATAGGGTTCTTTTCCCAAAAATATTTAGGCTTACTTATAGAAAAAAAAACTCTGCATCCCTGCTCAGCCTGGCAAGAGTGGCCTGAAGGGTGTTTAGTATCCACAGTGTCTATGCAAGCACGGAGAGAGTATTCTCCATTGCTGGCCTGCTCTCCGGGCACGAGCCTGAAGCCACAGCCTCTGGCCAAACTCGTGTTTAAAAAGTGAATTCAAAGGCACTGTAAAATGGGTATTTAATTCTAAGTAAATCACAGACTATATGCACAATTTATAGACTGTTACGCACGCCTCTATGAAGAGGGAACGCAACCCCCTGCTACAACTAAACTCTCCATGAAGCGAAAGAGGTATGGACTGTAGGTGCGAGTAAGAATGACAACATGCAGAATGTGGTACCGTTTTACAAGGACTTTATTCCTGTACACGGTAATATGGGGAAAAGGGGCTGGACGGAACCAAAGCAAAGAAAGTAAATCTCAAAGCCCCCCACACTCCTATCTTACCTGCCTACCCACTACTTACCTAATTTAGCACCACCTGGTGCCCTAACCAAAATACAGGGGGTGGTCCGCCCAGGTCTTACCTAGTGTGCCTAGACAGTGAATATACTACGGGTATATGTATGCCCGCGGGCCTCTTGCCTAAACACTCCCAAGGTGCCTTCCCCTTCCCCCCTGGGAACAAGTGAAACAGAATATTAAACAATTTCACAAACAAACTAAGAAACAAAAGGACATCAAATAAGCTCTACCTGAGCAACAAACTCACAGAACATACCAACAACGAACTCCCAGCAATGAACTCCCAGCAAGATCAACCTCTAGCAAAAATCTCTCTATCACAATCAATCACTCTGCAATGACCTCCCAGCAAAATCTCTCTCAGCAATCCCTACCTCCAAATCTCTCTCTCCTGAACAGAACACTGGCTTTTATATAGCTTCAGAATGAATGTAACTGGAGACAGCTGTGTCTTGACGAGGGGGCGGGGTCAGCTCTCCAATTAGCCCTGGAGTCGACCAATCAGCTGCTTGAGGATTTCAGGAAGCCATTTCCTGAAATAAAACACATGCAAATACACAAACTACAACACATAAACTGGGGAACGTAACATAGACTATAACTGTTTAATACAACAAAATGTTGTTTAAATGGTGAGTGCTTAATGTTCCTGCCAGCCTAGTGTGCAGCCTAGTGTGCAGCCTAGTGTGCAGCCTAGTGTGCAGCCTAGTGTGGCGTACTCGCAAATGCTTCACAATTGATTTCTTTGTAGGCTATAATTTTTAAATAATTGAAATAATAGGTTAATTATAGCCTAAATAATGCATTTTCGGTTCCTTCTTACGCTGCCTGTCTTTTTCAGTGTTTGCATGCTATTTATTACAACATGTAGCCTATTTAAAACAAATGATGAACCCTTCCACATTCACCTCTTCATGTTGTTTATTGGAATGCATTTGGTGCCAATACTTCAAAACCAAATGGTAGTTCCAGGTAGTAACAAAAATAGATGGTTGTTGGTTCAATTGGAAATTTGAATGAATGGAGCGTATTTGGAGCAGCAGTTTTTCCCCCTCTGAGAGAAGAGTGTTTTTTTAGGGGTGCGGTTGGAAAGGAAGTGAAACACTGGACTGCTCAACTCTGCCCACATACTCTGCTCCACACCACTCTCACTTTCGTATCTTACCTAGTTATTTTCAGATCTCATTTGGCTCTTTTGTAGCATTGGCAACTATAGTATGTGTGTGTTTTCTATACCTGTTCACTCCTTTCACTGTAGGCTTTACAGACACTTCCCATCCCTTGGCTGCAACTCTTCTAATTTAGTGTACCCATGTGGAATTCCTGGTCTCTGGCAACGTTTGGAACGGTCAAGAATGCCGAGTTCATCTCAGCCTATGCAGCTCTTCAGTCCCTTGACTTTTTGGCCCTGACGTAGACAGGGATCACCCCAGAGAACACTGCTACTCCAGGTGCTCTCTCTTCATCTGTCTACGTTTTCTCTCATAGTCCGAGAGCATCTGGTCGTCGCGGTGGTGGCACAGGCTACTCATTTCTCCTAAGCAGAGATTTTAAATGTTTTCCCTCTCTTACCTGTCCATCTCCTCATTTGAATTCCATGCCACTCAAGTTTAAAATTGTTGTCATCTACTGCCCACCAGGTGTCCATAGAGAGTTCCTCAATGAGCTCGACACCTTGATAAGCTAATTTCCTGATGATGGCTTTGTACTTGGAAACTTCAACCTCCCAACGTCTGCCTTCGATTCATTTCTTTCTAACTCTCTCTTTCCCCTCGCCTCTTTTGAGCTCACCCTTTCGCAGTCCCCTCCCACTCACAAGGCAGGTAATACGCTTGATCTCATCTTTATTAGAGGCTGTTTGCCTGCTAATCTCACTGCAACCCCCCTCCAGGTCTCCAATAACTACTTTGTTTCCTTTTCTGTGTCGCTTTCCTCCAACCCTAGCCACTCAGCCCCTACCCAGATGGTCATGATCTTCGCTCTCCATCTCCCACTACTCTTTCCTCTTCTATCCTTTCATCTCTCACTTTTGCTAAATCTATCTCCCTCCTGTCTCCTGATTCTGATTCTTCGACCCTACTCTCCTCCCTTTCCGCATCCTATGACTCGGAACATCCCCATTCCTCCCGGCCAGCTCGGCCCTCCCCTCCTGGTCCGTGGCTGAGGGACTCATTGCGAGCTTACAGAACAGGGCTGCGGGCAACTGAGTGAAAATTGAGAAACTAAACTTCCGGAGGACCTATCATCCTTCTACTCCCTCCTCTACCTTTTCTTTATCTGTCTCCACTGCGTAAGCCACTTTCTATCACTCAAAATGTCAAGCTTCTGCCTCTAACCCTAGGAAGCTCTTTTCCACCTCCTCTTCCCTCCTCAATCCTCCACCCCTCCCCCTCCATCCTCTCTCTCTGCATCAACCACTTTGAAAAGAAGGTTGATGACATCTGCTACTCATTCCCTCAGCCTCTTGAGTCCACTAGTCCCACTCATAGAGAACTACCCTACGTCTTGACCTCTTTCTCTCCCCTCTCTTCAGATGAAATCCTGCGACTAGTGAGGTCCGGCCTACCGACAACGTGCCTGCTCAACCCTGTCTTCTCATCCTTCTCCAGACCATCTCAACTCATCCTTGACCACTGACTGTGTCCCCTCTGACTTCAAATTGGCCTGAGTTGCTCCCTTCTTCAAGAAACCAATACTCCTCTGACATAAAAAAAACGACGGTATCCCTTCTTTCTTTTCTTTCCAAAACACTTGAGCGTGCTTTCTCTGACCAACTCTTCTTGACCCTAACCAGTCAGGTTTCAAGACGTGTCACTCAACCGAGATTGCTCTTCTCTGTGACATGGAGGCCCTCCGCACTGCAAAGCTGACTCTCTCTTCTGTTCTCATCCTCCTAGATCTATCAGCTGCCTTCGACACCATGAACCGTGAGATCCTCCTCCACTCTCTCAGGGCTGGGCATCTCAGGCCCTGTACACTCTTGGATTGCGTCCTACCTGGCAGGCCTCTCCTACCAGGTGACGGGGAGAGGATGTGTGTCTGCACCACGTACTGTCACTACTGGTGTCCCCCAGGGCTCAGTTCCAGGCCCTCTCCTCTTTTCTCTACACACCAAGTCACGCGGCTCTGTCATATCTTCACATGGTCTCGCCTATCATTGCTATGTGGATGACACTAAATTACTTTTCTCCTTCCCCTCTTCTGACACCCAAGTGGCATCACGCATCTCACTGTCCATCTTCCAAAAACATCTGAAACAAGTATCTTAAATAATCCCACAGCACACAACCCCTCGCAACACCTCCTAACCTCTGGATAAGAGTGTCTGCTAAATTCCTAAAATGTCAAATGCAAATGTAAATTTGAGTCAACCAAACTTTTAAACTCCTCCAAGGAAACAAGATCCTGGAGTTCCAAGCTGGTCTGGAGATAATTCCAAGACCACGGTGCTAAAACACTGTTTGCCATGATCTGTTCTGATGCTTCAGTTCAAGGTCAGAATACACATAGAGAAAAAGTGCATAAAAAGGGAATTACGTTCCATTTAGCGCACTTAACTCAGGTTGGAACCCCTTCCCCCAAGAGCATGATATAAGATGACGAGGATTGCATAATAGCCAAAGTTGACATTTGCAGAGTGGATTAGAGTTTATGACTGTTGAAAATAACATATTACACCATAATTATAACCATCTATGGTAGAATTCTCTTGCTCGCATCTCTATGTAGCGTGTACTGTAGGTTTGTGCTGTCCTATCAATAAAATAAATGAATAAAGAGACAAATCTGAAGCTTTCATCAAATGACTGCCACATTTTAGTGTGGTAATTAATTGTAGTTACATTTCAAGGGATTTCTAGGGCTGTAAATGTGTGGGAAATTGCGGTCCTCAAACAAAATGTTGTCTGCTGACAAATGTCATCTCATTGTGATTCATAGCTTTGCCTGCATGCTCAGGTAAAATTCGATGGACAAATAAACTCACATCATGTGAGCTGAACATTAAATCTGAGCAGCACCAGAGGCATACTGTTGGCACGGTAACAGCAAGAACAATCTGTCTGTCTGCACATTCCCCTTCTTAGCTAGTTTTGGAGAGGCTAATGTGAGTAGGGCTGGTTGGGAGGATTACTCTTTCTGTGTCAGATTTGGACGTAGAGCCTGTCCCCCCATCCCTTCTAAAATAATTTAGCTTTTTCTTAAAAAAAGAAAAAGTGATTTTGCGGAGAGCAGCAGATAATCTGTTTTGCCAACATAACTGAGAGAGAACCCATTTACGCTATCAAGAGAAGCGGAGACGCTCTAATCCATAATCCACTCTTCATTTGTGATTGCTTACATCGGGAAATGACTTGCATGGTCCGTCAAGGGGGAGAATAATAACAAAGTATAAAGTAGCAAAGCTTCAACCTGTTTGTGTATGCACGGGCTGGCGCTGCCCACTCAACAGCAACGTCTATCACAGCGACTAATGGGAGCGTATGCTTTGCCTGGCGTCCACACAGAGAGGTGGCGGTGTGTGTATATGTGTGTGTGTATCTGTGTGTGTAGGCTGATCCAAGCTGTGAGCACACCCATGGATATCAGGCTTATCTTTGCTGTGGCTTAACTCATTTCTTAGCCTGTTTGCCAGAGCTACTTCCTCTGTTGAACCTAGGTTGAAGATGACAAAGGTTAAGACAACATGATTCTAATATCCAATAACTCTTTGCAAAATTGAGACCAGTGTTGCTAGTTAGCAACGATGCTAATAGTTATCAATGATTCTGGTCCAATTAATTAATTTATTTCTGAAAGCTGCCGTGTGGAATTATTATATTGTCTTAACTTTGTCATCTTCAACCTAGTGCTGAATCCCCCACAATCAATTAACGGAATAAATCAGATTTCACATACTACCAGGCTTTTCCCCATTTCCTTAGATCATGTTTACTAAGTCAACAGGGACACTATTTCAATGGATACATTACATACTGTACTACATAATGTATCACACACAATTATCCAGCTAAACAAATAAGGAAGCAGTTATATAGAGCAATATGTTTTACACTAATTGTAAATGATGTGCTGTTCATGTGAATGTCGTAGGTTCCATGGTCTATGTTAAGCGTCTAAGCCTTCCTCTGGTGTGTTGTAGGTGACCCAGGTCCCAGTGGAGGCCTGTGAGCAGTATGGGACCTGTGGAGAGTGTCTGAGCTCTGAGGATCCTCACTGCGGCTGGTGTGTCCTGCTCAACATGTAAGTCCACTACTACACTATTCTCAGAAGGCACAATGACCATGTTTTAAAACACAAATCACATCATTTCCCAAGAAAAAAGGAGTAAGAGGTCATACAAGCCCTCAAATACAAAATGATGCTACTGAGCACACAGATAACAGCCTGTCTGTCACTGCTGGTATGGAGGGGCAGAATGACTGAGATAATGGGGACAGAGCACAGAGGGATTACAGACAGAGAGTAGTGCAGAGGGTAACCAAATGGACTGCTGCAGTCTCTAGAACATTTAGGACTGTGAAAGAGGCTTATCTTCGACATCTTAATTATCTGACCGCCAGGTTAGTTTACGTAATAGAACAGGACAGAGCAGAAGAGATTCAGAAGATTCAAATCCAGGCAGTGTTTCTGAAAATACACCGAAACAGACCTCAGAAAGGATTAATGCATTATAATATGGCATTTGCATTTCAGCAATCTCTACGATCATCATTATCTAAATTGCAGCTCTTGGAGAGCCCTCTCTATGTTATCACCCCACTTGACTAGCAAAACACAGAACATATTTATCCTAATGACTTTATTCCTCATCTATTTTCATAAGTGCATTTTCTGCTCCAATTCCCATGATTATACTTGTATGTATGCCACTTCCATGAGCATACATACTGTCTAGCTATTATTCACTGTCTAGCTACTGTTCACTGAATGGTTTCCTAAGTGTAATAATCACCTTGTCTCTTTACAGTAAAACTGTTAGAAAATGTGACATACAGTCACTGTATGTTCCCACCCAAAGCAGGTTGAGGTAAAGCACCACGTGCCATATGTGTGTGTGTGTGTTTACATACACCTTAGCCAAATACATTTAAACTCAGTTTTTCACAATTCCTGACATTTAATCCTAGTAAAAATTCCCTGTCTTAGGTCAGTTAGGATCACCACTTTATTGTCAGAATAATAGTAGAGAGAATTATTATTATTATTATTATTTATTTCTCCTTTTGTTTCCTTTTCATCACATTCCCAGTGGGTCAGAAGTTTACATACACTCAATTAGTATTTGGTAGCATTGCCTTTAAATTGTTTAAATTGTTTAACAAATGTTTCTGGTAGCCTTCCACAAGTTTCCCACAATAAGTTGGGTGAAATTTGGCCCATTCCTTCTGACAGAGCTGGTGTAACTGAGTCAGGTTTGTAGGCCTCCTAGCTCGCACACACTTTTTCAGTTCTGCCCACAAATTTTCTTTAGGATTGAGGTCAGGGCTTTGTGATGGCCACTCCAATACCTTGACATTGTTGTCCTTAAGCCATTTTTCCACAAGTTTGGAAGTATGCTTGGGGTCATTGTCCATTTGGGAAGACCCATTTGCGACCAAGCTTTAACTTCCTGACTGATGTCTTGAGATGTTGCTTCAATATATCCACATAATTTTCCATCCTCATCATGCCATCTATTTTGTGAAGTGCACCAGTCACTCCTGCAGCAAAGCACACCCACGACATGATGCTGCCACCCCCGTGCTTCACGGTTGGGATGGTGTTCTTCGGCTTACAAGCCTCCCCCTTTTTCCTCCAAACATAATGATGGTCATTATGGCAAAACAGTTCTATTTTGGTTCATCAGACCAGAGGACATTTCTCCAAAAAGTACGATCTTTGTCTCCATGTGCAGTTGCAAACCGTAGTCTGGCTTTTTTTATGGCGGTTTTGGAGCAGTGGCTTCTTCCTTGCTGAGCAGCCTTTCAGGTTATGTCGATATAGGACTCGTTTTACTGTGGATATAGATACTTTTGTACTTGTTTCCTCCAACATCTTCACAAGGTCCTTTGCTGTTGTTCTGAGATTGATTTGCACTTTTCGCAAGTGCGTTCATCTCTAGGAGACAGAATGTGTCTCCTTCCTGGCTGCATGGTCCCATGGTGTTTATACTTGCGTACTATTGTTTGAACGTGGTACCTTCAGGCATTTGGAAATTGCTCCCAAGGATGAGGTCTTGGCTGATTTCTTTTGATTTTCCCATGATGTCAAGCAAAGAGGCACTGTTTGATGGTAGGCCTTGAAATACATCCACAGGTACACCTCCAATTGAGTCAAATTATGTAAATTAGCCTATTAGAAGCTTTGAAAGCCATGACATAATTTTCTGGAATTTTCCTAGCTGTTTAAAGGCACAGTCAACTTAGTGTATAAATTGACCCACTGGAATTGTGATACAGTGAATTATAAATTAAATAATCTGTCTGTAAATAATTGTTGGAAAAATTACTTGTGTCATGCACAAAGTAGATGTCCTAACCGACTTGCCAAAACTATAGTTTGTTAACAAGAAATTTGTGGAGTGGTTGAAAAACCTAAGTCTATGTAAACTTCCGACTTCAACAGTATATGTGGTGTGTTAATGTCTAAGAGTCTAGGACAGGAGAACAAACAGCACTATCAGGCCTAACATGGAGGGGGAGATGAAATAAAAGGGAATGAAAGGGCGCCTGAGATGAAATGGGTATCCAGGGGCACTTCAATTGATAAGAAGCTAAGAGGTTAGTATATATTCTCCCTATGGATACTGACTGTATCAAGGAGCCAACAGGAACAACAACCATCATTGGGTTTCCATTCTGCCTTCATTGTCTTGTAATTACTGTTAAGGTCTCTGTGCGCTTTGAAGGCTCCCATGAGATGTCACCCTCGACCACATCTGAGAGTCCATTAAACACTGTCTCATCCCACAGTGGACATTACACATGTGAAAGAGAGACACGCTCTATTGTTAGATCCCCGTCAAAAGGAAGTGTGATCGCTGAGAGATGCAACCTAGAGAGCCTCTAATTCTTTTAAAGGCCCAGTGCATTCAAAAACGTGATTTATCTGTGTTTTATATAAACTGAGTATACCAAACATTAGGAACACCTTACTAATATTGAGCTGCAACCCCCTTTGCCCCCAGAACAGCCTCAATTTGCCAGGGCATGGACTCTACAATGTGTCAAATGTTCCACAGGGATGCTGGTCCATATTGATTCCAATGCTTCCCACAGTTGTGTGAAATTGGCTGGGTGTCCTTTGGGCGGTGGACCATTCTTGATACACACAGGAAAAACAGTTGAGCGTGAAAAACCCAACAGCGTTGCAGTTCTTGACACAAGCCGGTGCGCTGGCACCTACTACCATACCCTGTTTAAAGGCGCTTAACTATTTTGTCTTTCCCATTCACCTTCTGAATGGCACACATACACAATACATTTCTCAATTGTCTCAAGACTTTAAAAATCCTTCTTTACCTTGTCTCCTCCCCTTCATCTACACTGATTAAAGTGGATTTAACAACTGACATCAATAAGGGATCATAGCTTGGATTCACCTGATCACACCTGGATTCACCTTATCAGTCGTGGAAAGAGCAGGTTTTCTTATTTTTTCGTATTCTCAGTGTATATTTCCATACTATGAGATTAGAATAATATTGTGAAAATTATTATAATTTTATTTTTGTGTTAGAGCTGTTTAAAAGGACCGTGTGAACTTTCAGCCTGTTTTAGTGGGATGGAGTTTTGGCATAACCTGTAAATTAGTAAATATACCGATAAGAAAGGGAGTTTCAAACCTCTCTGCCAATCTATTTTCAGATTCCCCTCCCCACTCAGACCACTCCCAGACTTTTGCTAAGAAGCTAATTTTGTTTCTTTTAGACTATTTTAATTTAACACAATCACGGTAAGGTACTTAATTGTTACTCCGAAATGATTTTATATTGAGATAAAAATGGTTGCATTGGGCCTTTAAGTGCAATGTTTGTGTGTTTGTGTGCATTTTGAATGTCTAAATCTGCACGTCCCAAGTTACCACAATTTCTCATTTGAAGAGATCTTCATAGTGGTGGCACAGGGCTACTCATTTCTCCTAAGTGAAAATGTTCTATTTTCCCCATCTCTCTCTTCATTTTAATTCCATGTTGTCGCTGTCACTTGTCCACTAAAGCTTAACATTGTTGTCATATATCGCCCACCAGGTGCCATTGGAGAGTTCCTCAATGAGCTTGACACCTTGATAAGCAAATGTTTACAACGATGGCTTACCACTCATCGTACTGAGCAACTTCAACCTCCCACTCCTTTCCTCTTTTGAGCTCACCCTTTCCCAGTCCCCTCCCACTCTCAAGGCAGGCAATGCTCTTGACCTCATCTTTACTAAATCCTGTTCACCTACTAAACGTACTGCAACCCACTTGATATTTCTGATCACTACTTGGTTTCCTTTTCTCTCCCTCTCTCCTCCAACCCTACCCACTCAGCCCCTACCCAGATGGTCCTGTACATCAATCTTCACTCTCTCTCTCCCACTACTCTCTTCTACTCTATCCTATCAACTCTACCTTCTGCTAAATCCCTCTCACTACTGTCCTGATTCGGCCTCTTTGACCCCACTGACCTCCATTTCCGCATCCTATGACTATCGCTGTATCTTTCCTCCCGGCCGGGTCGGCCCTCCCCTCCTGCTTCGAGGCTGAGTGACTCACTGCAAGCTCACAGAATAGGATGCCGAAATGTATTAACTAAACTCACGCACATGGAATTGTTCCAAAAGCCGATCTGTAACCCGCCAATAACATCAATTTATTTCCATAGTAGTAGGCTGTTAGGCTATTCCCATTCCCTGCTTTATATGGCCTGTTTAAGGCCTAAATGTCTCACCGCCCACAAAGCTTTATTGAAGTAGTAGCACAATTCAACACAACAAGCTTCTGGGTTTATAAAAAATATATATAATCTTGATTTGAAACGTTTCCTACTCACAACATGATTGTTCTGAAGCGCGGGTTGTAAGAATATTTTCATTCGACCAGCAATCCGATTTTTTGTGGGTCAACTGTGGGGAACCGTGAGTATCTGACGTGATGCAGGACTCTACCTTCAGGCTATGCTCAGACCTTACACTCCATCCTGAGCACTCCGTTCTGCCACCTCTGGTCTCTTGGCCCTCCCACCCCTACCGGGGGTCAGCTCCCGGTCAGTTCAGTCAATGCTCTCTCTGTCCTGGCACTTCATTTAAAAAAGAATGTGTATTTTCTACTAGTACTGATTTGCTGATAACTACAGGTAACTGACAAAATAAAATAAACATCAACAAAAAGTGTCTTAATAGGGCGTTGTGCCACCACGAGCCAGAACAGCTTCAATGCACCTTGGCATAGATTCTATAAGTGTCTGGAACTCTATTGCAGGGATGCGTTTTGTTGATGGTGGTGGAAAAAGCTGTCTCAGGCGCTGCTCCAGCAAGTGTTCATTTGGGTTGAGATCTGGTGACTGAGATGGCCATGGCATATGGTTTACATCGTTTTCGTGCACATCAAACCATTCAGTGACCACTTGTGCCCTGTGGATGGGGACATTGTCGTCAGCATTTTTATGCATGACCCTAAGCATGATGGAATGTTAATTGCTTAATTAACTCAGGAACCACACCTGTGTGGAAACACCTGCTGTCAACATACTTTGTATCCTTGATTTACTCCTTGATTTAGTGTTTCCATTAGTTTGGCAGTTATCTGTACTTTATTGAGGGAAAATGTACTTACCTCAGCTGTGATATGTGGTTGTCTCACCTAGCCAATTAGATGAATGCAGTAGTTGTAAGTCGCTCTGGATAAGAGAGTCCGCTAAACGACTAAAATGTCAATGTAAAATGTTAAGTAACCCTTACACAAAACACTCACTGCTTAAAATCCATTTATCCCATCGTACAACTGGATTTCCTTCGGCAGAGCAGACCAATTTCCTTAAAGGAAAATACCACGCCAAAACTATCTTGGTATTTGTTTCATTAGTCCAGTGTTGATACAGTCCCTAATTGTTTTGCATGTCAGCAATCAAGTTTTCAATGTATGGAACTTTCAATATGCAGAAAGTGTCACAGTATGATGCGTTTTGCATTGATGTTGTTTAGATGTTCCTTAAAGGAAAATGTTTATCTCACACCGGTGAGAATGAATAATGTCCTGGTTCCCATCTACAGGTGTGCCAGAAGAGACCAATGCCAGAGAGCAGAAGAGCCCTTCCGGTTCGCCACTGATATTGAACGTTGTGTGAAAGTTATCGCTCACCCAGACAGCATTGCCGTGTCAGCACACAGTGTGCCTGTAAGTCAACAGTTAATTATTTACTTCTGATCAAACTGATTCTGACATGTTCTGAGTCTTGATGGTGGGAAGAAGTCCTCAGTGTTTCATGATAGACCCGACTGTTCCAACCCAGCTATCTCTCTCTGCTCCTCTCCTATAGCTCCTGCTGGAGGTGAGCAATGTACCTGACCTCTCAACTGGGATCACCTGTTTATTTGGAGAGCAGACCGAGGTGGAGGGCCATGTCAATGGCAACAGAGTCATGTGCCTGTCCCCATCTGGCAAAGAGGTCCCACACATACCTGAAGGACAAGGTGACAAAATATATAGCTCCAACATAGAACGTATTGCTCTGTGATCCTCAGTGATACATATGTGACTCTTTTACAGAGGACCAGCAGTCTGAATAAAGCCAACTACTATACTACCAATCTCCTCCCTTCCCTCTGCTTTTCTCCATCAGACTGGTTGGGTGTTGCGCTGCGTCTGAACTCTAAGGAGACAGGTCAAATGCTGGGCAGTACAGAGGTCAAGTTCTATAACTGCAGCGTGCATCACACGTAAGTTCATTTCCCGGCCCACACGTTATCTGATGCATTCAAAAGATAGTAGGGCCCAACCTCATTAGGACATTGATGCGGACAACCCCACTTAAGATCAGGCAGATAGGTAACCCCTAAGTTCAAATGACCCATCCATTTTGATTTAGGTCAACCTAAGGCAGATAACCCCGCATTGTTAGCTTGTTTAGTTCTACTTAGTGTTTCTAGACTGGTTCCCTGAGGAACAGTGTACATACTGAGTAGTATGAGTACATACACCTAAACATAGTTCCCTGACCGTGACTTACAGGTCCACTTTAACATAATAGAAATACAGTCCAAAGCCAAATCATATCCGTTTGATCAAAATGAGGTGTCCATTAGCAAACTGGTCAGAGACAGTAGCTAGCTGTGATTAATATTTAAGTCTAAACAGCCTCCCCCTCCCCACTCTGCCTCACACAGCACAGCACAGTACAGCAGCATCACATCAGCCTCCATAATGAATTATCCTGTGTCTGAAAGGACCTGGCAGGCCAGTTCTATGTATACAGAGCTGTTACAGAACATACTGACTTACTGTGTGCTGGTGCCTAATACTGCTCTCTCTGCAACACTGCTGTATTAACAGTATGTGTTAGTAGTACAATGTTGAGGAAACAGCCTAACCTCTCCATGAACTGTATAATGTTCAGTTAACTGTATGTAATTAGGAACTTCCGTTCTCTAAGAGCATGTGCTTGGCCACAGAGTCTCTAGAAGCATTGGGATGTCTGTTGGCTGGTTAGTCATATGATGTGTGTAACATGTCCATCTGTCCCTCTCCTTGCACTGCAGGTGTCTGTCCTGTGTGAACAGTACCTTCCGCTGCCACTGGTGTAAATATCGCAACCTGTGTACCCACAATCCTTTCAGTTGCTCCTTTCAGGAGGGCCGGGTCAACACCTCAGAGGTAGCTACATGGCTACTGATAAACATACACCAGATTAACAGTATTTTCTTGTATAATGCACATGAACCCATGCTTTCATTCATCCATATTTCCAGAACATGTTACTCTTTAGGCAATCTATCTTTATAATTTAATAGACCTTGATAGACCCCTGCTGAGGTCCTTTGACTCTTGGAATATGTTCTCTAGGACTGCCCCCAGCTGCTGCACTCTGGGGAGATCCTGATCCCAGCAGGGGAGGTGAGACCCATCACCCTGAGGGCCCGGAACCTTCCACAGCCCCAGTCTGGCCAGCGGGGGTACGAGTGCGTGCTCCACGTCCAGGGAACCAACCACCGTGTCACCGCCCTGCGCTTCAACAGCTCCAGTGTGCAGTGCCAGAACAGCTCGGTACTGGGTGACCCTCTCTAACACTCCCCCTGGCACCAGCCTCAGCCTGGTTGTGCATTGTCCAGGACCATTATCTGTAGTCTAGTGAATTACATCTGAGCTAGTCTCTGAGAGCATTCTGAATCTGATCTCATCCCACTGAGATGAGCTCAGGTTTGCCATGTCTTGATCAAATAAGAAGTAGGTTGTCTGCAGCGGAATGACTAAAACATTTAATTTATGTCTGAAACCAAACGTTAGTGTCATTCAAAGGTGCATCTAGGTCCACGTAATAGGGACATAATAGGTTAACGTCTCAGATAGTCGACAGTGAGGATGAGTGTCAGACAGTGCTGTATAGACTACATGACACACAATCCATTTTTAATGCATCTATACCTCACTCTCCTATTTCACGTCCAGTAAAAAGCCAATTTTCCTCAGCACTAGATGAACAGCCTCTCCATTCCCCGCAAAGTCCTGTCCCAATATGGCCATGCACAGTGGAGAGGAGCAGACAGTGATCATAGAAATGACAGGTGGTTAAAAGCCTCATCTCTCTCTCTTCCTCCCTCTCCCACCCCTCTTTCTCTCCCTCTTCCTACCTCTCTCTCTCCGGCAGTACATATATGAGGGTGTGAGGATCAGTGACCTGGCAGTGGACCTCTCCATCATTTGGAATGGCAATTTCATCATCGACAATCCAGATAAGATTAAAGGTGCCTCTGCCATCCATCACTGTCTGCCATGGCTGAGGAGTGGAAAGCTCTTACTCTGGGATGGATGGGGTTTAGCCCATGCCAAGGCTTTCACTCAGCCTTGGGAGAACGTTCACATGGCACTCTCTACTGTGTTATTAGTCCTAGCCAATCATCTGGGCTGTGAGGATGGACTTTTGTGTTTACCATTTTGATTTCTCACTAACTCTTAGATCTCTCCATTATCCTGCTTGAGTGTGTATTTGGTTTTAGAATAGTGCCATTCAATATCTAAATACTGTCAAATTTACACTGACTGTACAAAACATTAGGAACAGCTGTTTTTTTCACAACATAGACTAACCAGGTGAAAGCTATGATCCCCTATTGACGTCATGTAGATGAAGGGGAGGAGACAGGTTAAAGAATATTTTTTAAGCTTTGAGACAACTGAGACATGGATTGTGTATGTGTGCCATTCAGAGGGGGAATGGGCAAGACAAAACATGTAAGTGCCTTTGAACATGGTATGGTAGTAGGTGACAGGTGCACCAGTTTGATTGTGTCAAGAACTGCAACACTTCTGGGTTGTTCACGCTCAACAGTTTCCAGTGTGTATCAAGAATGGTCCACCGCTCAAAGGACATCCAGCCAACTTGACACAAGTGTGTAAAAGCATTGGAGTCAACATGGGCCAGAGTCCCTGGGGAATGCTTTTGACACCTTGTAAAGTCCATGCCCCAGTGAATTGAGGCTGTTTTGAGGCCAAAGGGGGGTGCAACTCAATATTAGGAAGTGTTCTTAATGTTTTGTACACTCAGTGTACAAGCACTGAATGTAATTCAACTGCGGTCCTCCTGTATTCCACAGTGCACCTGTATAAGTGTGGTGCCCAGCGGGACAGCTGTGGCATGTGTCTGCGGGCTGAGAGGAAGTTCCAGTGTGGCTGGTGCAGTGGAGAAGGCCGTTGCACCATGAGGCAGCACTGCCTGCCCATCAGCCCCTACGCCAGCCGCTGGCTCGACGTGTCCACCAGGAACGTTAAGTGTACCAACCCACGCATAACTGAGGTTAGTCAGTCACACCCTTATCTTTTACAACTAACCCCTACTTTAACCTTCACCATTATCCATCATATGGCCTTAGTGATAAGAGGCCATCTCAGAAATAACCAGTAAAAACCATTGAGATCAGTCCTTAGACATAAGCAAGACTGGTGGTAGCTTGTGGAATAGACACCGGCTGGAATGCGGTTTTAACGAATCAGCATCGAGGATTGTATAAATAAGACTATATCAGACATACAGCTTGTGCCAAATTAATGCAACCTTAAGTTATGCCCTATGCACCCTATTTTGTGGGTGGCAATGAGTGTTCTTGGCCCCAACACACTGTTCATTTTTTAGAATGAGAGAGACACAGTAGGTCAGACAGCCACAGAGAATTACTGCTCCAACTTCAAAGAGCCATGAGCCTTTGAAGTCCCTGTCACATTATTAGTGTTTCAGTGGCAGTCTGGGAGTGAATTGATTCAGACCCGGACTGCTACTGCCTGCTGCTGGGAACTGGGAGAGCACTGCTCAACAGGCCTGAAGGCTCTTTGTGTGGTCAAGCCATTTTAGATAGAGCCTCTGCATAGTTGTTTTTGTGCATAGTGATGCAATGCATTAATCTGTTATCATGTATTGAAAATATTACACTACTTGTGTGCTGCCACCATAAATCTGTTCCTTCTCCATGCCCTCCTTGCCTTCCTGTAGGTGAGCCCAGTGGCAGGGCCTCCAGAGGGGGGAACACTGGTCACCATCCAGGGCCTGAACTTGGGCCTGTCCTTCTCTGAGCTGGTGGGCAATGTGGAGGTGGCAGGGGTTCAGTGTACCCCACAGGAAGAGGGCTACATCACTGCAGAACAGTAAGAACTAAAACGTAGAGATGCACCCAGACTCCACATAGCCTTAACACCAAAACCTAACCCTAGCCCTAAACCTAACCCTAACCCTAAAACTAACCGTAGCTCCTAACCCTAAACCTAATTCTAACCATAACATTAATTCTAACCTGAACCCTAACCCCCCTAGAAATTGCATTAGACATTTTGGGGACAAACAAAATGTCCACAGTTGGTTTTGTTTGTTTACTACTCTTGTGGCAACTTCTGGTCCCTACAAATATACAGTTGAAGTCAGAGGTTTACATACACCTCCGCCAAATACATTTAAACTCAGTTTTTCACAATTCCTGACATTTAATCCTAGTAAAAATTCCCTGTCTTAGGTCAGTTAGGATCACCACTTTATTTTAAGAATATAATAATAGAATGATTTATTTTTGCTTTTATTTATTTCATCACATTCCCAGTGGGTCAGAAGTTTACATACACTCAATTAGTATTTGGTAGCATTGCCTTTAAATTGTTTAACTTGGGTCAAACTTTTCGGGTAGCCTTCCACAAGCTTCCCAAAAATAAGTTGGGTGAATTTTGGCCCATTCCTCCCGACCGAGCTGATGTAACTGAGTCAGGTTTGTAGGCCTCATTGCTCGCACACGCTTTTTCTGTTCTGCCCACAGATTTTTCTACAGGATTAAGGTCAGGGCTTTGTGATGGCCACTCCAATACCATGACTTTGTTGTCCTTAAGCCATTTTGCCACAAGTTTGGAAGTATGCTTGGGGTCATTGTCCATTTGGAAGACCCATTTGCGACCAAGCTTTAACTTCCTGACTGATGTCTTGAGAATTTGCTTCAATATATCCACATAATTTTCCAAAATCATGATGCCATCTATTTTGTGAAGTGCACCAGTCCCTCCTGTAGCAAAGCAACCCCACAACATGATGCTGCCATCCCCGTGCTTCACGGTTGGGATGGTGTTCTTCAGCTTCTAAGCCTCCCCCTTTTTCCTCCAAACATAACTATGGTCATTATGGCAGAACAGTTCTATTTTTGTTTCATCAGACCAGAGGACATTTCTCCAAAAAGTACAATCTTTGTCCCCATGTGCAGTTGCAAACTGTAGTCTGGCTTTTTTATGGTGGTTTTGGAGCAGTGGCTTCTTCCTTGCTGAACGGCCTTTCAGGTTATGTCGATATAGGACTCGTTTTACAGTGTATATAGATACTTTTGTACCCGTTTCCTCCAGCATCTTCACAAGGTCCTTTGCTGTTGTTCTGGGATTGATTTTCACTTTTCGCACCAAAATGCGTTCATCTCTAGGAGACAGAACGCGTCTCCTTCCTGAGCAGTATGACGGCTGCGTGTTCCCATGGTGTTTGTACTTGCATGCTATTGTTTGTACAGATGAACGTGGTACCTTCAGGCATTTAGAAATTGCTCCCAAGGATGAACCAGACATGTGGAGGTCTGCAACTTTTTTTCAGAGGTCATTGCTGATTTCCTTTGATTTTCTTCAAGATGTCAAGCAAAGAGGCACTGAGCTTGAAGGTAGGCCTTGAAATACATCCACAGGCACACCTCCAATTGACTCAAATGATGTCAATTAGCCTATCAGAAGCTTCTAAGACCATGTCATCATTTTCTGGAATTTTCCAAGTTGTCTAAAGGCACAGTCAACTTTGTGTATAATCTTCTGACCCACTGGAATTGTGATACAGTGAAATAATCTGTCTGTAAACAATTGTTGGAAAAATTACTTGTGTCATACACAAAGTAGATGTCCTAACTGACTTGCCAAAACTATAGTTTGCTAACAAGAAATTTGTGGTGGTTGAAAAACTCCAACCTAAGTGTATGCAAACCTCCGACTTCAACTGTAGTTAAACACGTCCACACACACAGACACGTCCACACAAACACACACACACACACATACTATAACTAATGATGAACATAAAGATATACAGGTTGCAGCAGGCTTTCTTTAGTGTGCTGAGGAGTAGAGAGCAGAGCTGTTTTGTGTGCCGTTGTGAGGCTGACGGCACTGCTGTAATTGAAATGCGCCGCATGTCACTGACTGCAGAGACAATCTGTTAGCCATGTGTTTCTCTCACAGCCATGTAATTCGATTGGGCCATGGATGAAGGGACCTTATTTATATCCTTGTATAAAAAAGGAACATGCCAGCAGAAAAACTGAAAACTCTCCTGACAGCAGAGGGTGGAGAGAAGAGGACTCATTGGGTCCTGTTGTCGGGGTGAAAGGTTTATCCCTAAGACTTAGCAATACTTTTCTGTGACTATTAATTTAGACCCCATACAGTGCTTTAAAACATGTCATTACAAACATAAATGTTATTGTAGGTCAGTTTGTATAATGACTTATTCATTGCGTTCTACATTATCTTATTGACCTGACAGGCTAACTGATTTATCGAGAACACACTGTTGCCATGGTGATGGAGGTAATGGTGGGTAGTGGATGTGGTGGAGTTTATTATTGCTGTTATATTGGTGCTTTTGGTTTTTCATTAGGAAGAGAGATGGCCCTCCATATTGAACTACCACTTCTATGAAAGTCTGCTTCAATCACATTGTCTAGAGAGCAACAGAAAACAGCACTTTTTCTTCAATTGAAAAACGTGAACAGCACAGTAATCCCTTTATCTCCCTCCTTTCTCTCTTCCTCCCTCCTTTTCTCCCTTTCTCCCTCCTTTTCTCCTTTTCTCCCTCCCTCCTTTTCTCCTTTTCTCCCTCCTTTTCTCCTTTTCTCCCTCCCTCCTTTTCTCCTTTTCTCCCTCCTTTTCTCCCTCCCTCTCTCTCTCGCTCTCCCTCTCTCTATCTATATTTCTATCTATCTCTCTCTCTATCTCTCTCTCTCTCTGTGTGTGTGTGTGTGTTCTGACAGGATTGTGTGTAAAATGGCCTCTACGTCTCAGGGAAGTGCACCTGGTCCAGTCCAGCTATGTGTTGGTGAATGTAGACCAGAACTACGAACTCAGTCCTCCCAGCTCTACTCCTTTGAGGTATGATCTGCATCTTAAACCATACATAGAACACATCTCTCTACCACAGTATTATTGCTTTGGAACAGTTTGTTCTCATACACTATCATATGAGTCATCAACAAAAAGTCCACAAAGTAGCATAACATGTGGAATATTGCGAAAATTATTTTTTCATAGACCCCTACCATGGTGGGACTGACCCCTGGCCGAGGGCCTGAGTCTGGGGGCACTAAGGTCACCATTGTGGGGGAGAACTTGGGTGCTGGGAGCAGTGTGAACGTTACCTTTGGAAACCAGACTTGTGAGCTGTACAGGTGAGTGCACAGGAACAAGCCAACCCGAGAACACTCTACTGAAGCTCCTACAAAGACCCTTATATAAAAGTGGGGACTTGATGAAAGTGCCTGTGGAAAGGCTGAAAGCCAGGACAGTGCATTGTTTTCTACTCTTATTTTTAGAGATCTATTTAAAGATCAAAAAGGGTCCTCATTGTGAGTCTCAGGAGGGTGAAGAAAAGGCACCATTAGCTAGAAATCCTCTAATTACTATGTTTCATCTCTAACGAGGGAGGGGCAGACCATAATGCTCACTTGCCCTGCATTGTAATGTGCATAACTCACTGTAGTAGAGTTAAGATTCCCACCACGGTAAAGAGCAGGTACAGACAGAATCAAGGGAATTGAACCCTATTGGTATTCCTTGTTGGTTTTCCCAGGCGGACCATGTCGGAGATCGTGTGTTTCTCGGCACCCTCTGTGACGGGCGCCACCCTGGTGCAGGTCAGTCTCAGTGTAGATCTGGCCATGGTGCCAGGAACCCTGGGCTTTGAATACATCGAGGATCCCACAGTCCAGCGCATCGAGCCAGAGTGGAGCATCACTAGGTACAACAAACCTCCCAGCTAATAAGTTGTGTGTCCAACCTGATATTTTGATAATATTTTGATAACCTCCTATTTATGCCCCCCCACCCACCCCCTCCATTTGGTTCATCTATATATTACTGAAGAATAAGGTGAGTGAAGGTGCAAGGAACCACAGCAGCCTGCTCTGCTGGCCTTCCAGTCACATATTATGCATGATGGTTGGTGCAAGGCTGTATGTGACTTGACACGGAGACAGCCAGCCAGGGAGAAGTGGTGCAGCGGCATGGCTACTGGCTTTCCACTCTGTCAACTGACAGGGGATTTCACAGACTTATAATCAAAGTCCCATCGTCTCATCATCTGTGTGCAGTCGCACCATGTGGCCACCTAGGCTTAGGTATCCTTTGAAGTGTGGGAATGATTGGATTCGTCTCAAGCTGACTAGACAGATGTGCCCCTTTTTCATTTAGTTTCTCTCTTCTCTTCAGGTGGGTCTCTATTCCCACACTCTCAAACATTTTGGAGCTCTACATGATATCGCGGCTAGTTTGTTTGTGTTAATGGCATCCACATATATGTAGCACAATCATGTAGCTTTCATGAAATGCCAGCCATGGATACCTGATAGATGAATAAATAGGAAGCCAGCTGGCAGAACCGTTCAATCTGGCCAGAACAATTAGATGTTTTCTTAGTACCAAAGCACAGTTCAATGCAAATTAGGTGCTTTTGATAACGACAGGAAGCAGAGGAAACTGTTTATCTTGGCTCACCTATTCTGAGGCTTTTGATAACGACAGGAAGCAGAGGAAACTGTTTATCTTGGCTCACCTATTCTGAGGCTTTTGATAACGACAGGAAGCAGAGGAAACGGTTTATCTTGGCTCACCTATTCAGAGGTGTTTGATAACGAAAGGAAGCAGAGGAAACTGACAGTTTATCTTGCTCACCTATTCAGAGGCCAATATGGATGTGTATATATGTGAGTGCGTTGTGTTTCATAGTGGACACACTACCCTGATGGTGACCGGGACCAACCTGGATGTGGTGCAGGAGCCGAGGGTCAGGGTCAAGTACGCCGGCCACGAGTCTGTCAATGTGAGTCTGTCCACTGATAACATAGTAGGATATCTCTTTCTCCTGTCCAGTATCTTGTATAGTACTGATAAATGGTGGCCAATTATAATTTCAAAACTTTTGACAAATATTTATCTTTGCATGTCTGTCACTGTCTGTGGATCTTTCCCCAGGTGTGTAAGGTGCTCAACACCACCACGATAATCTGCTTCGCTCCCTCCCTGAAGGCAGAGTACGCACTGGAGCAGGAGTCAGTGAAACACGTGGAAGAGTTTGGTTTTGTTTTCAACAATGTGCAGGCCCTGCTCACCTACAACAGTACAAGCTTCATCTACTACCCTAACCCTTACCTGGAGCCCCTCAGCTTGTCTGGGGTGCTGGAGCAGAAACCTGGCTCCCCCATCATACTCAAGGTAAGACAGCCCAGCCCAGCCTAGGGCAGCCCGTAACTGTAGCACAATTGTCATTAGATGATGAGTTCTATCTACTGACCTGATGGATGTGGGGTTTCCCTTTCTGTGTTGCAGGGGCGCAACCTGGTGCCCTCAGCATCTGGAGGGGCCAGGCTGAACTACACTGTGCTGATCGGGGACACACCCTGCTCACTCACCGTCTCTGACACACAGCTCCTCTGTGAGCCCCCAAACCTCACAGGCCAGCACAAAGTCCTGGTCAGTCATTCTGTCTGTCTAAGTCCAGATCTAGATAAACTATTAAGTAAAATGCAGCTTGACCAAGGTCAAACAAATGTATAAAAGGAAACTATTGTTCAGTATGGTTTCCCTGTCTGTTAAAGTCTATTTGATTTATGGCCTTTGTACATGTGTGTTTATGGTTTATTGCCAATGTACAGGTCCAGGTGGGTGGTCTCCACATCTCTCCTGGTGCAGTCCACATCCGCTCAGACAGCCTGCTCACCCTACCCGCCATCTTCAGCATCACGGCTGGAGGAGGCCTGCTGCTCATCATCGTCTTCATTGTCCTATTGGCCTACAGACGAAAGTCGCACGAGAATGACCTCACTCTCAAACGCCTGCAGATGCAGATGGACACCCTGGAGTCTCGGGTGGCTCTGGAGTGCAAGGAAGGTGAGTCTGACCAGCACGTAATCAGACAACTGAGAAAAATATAATGCTGATAACTCCCAAATTGCTAGAATACGGACTAAATTCCTCCAATCATTCTCATTCTTTGTAATTGTGCCCAGCGTTCGCTGAGCTGCAGACTGACATCAACGAGCTGACCAGTGACCTGGACAGGGCTGGGATCCCCCACCTGGACTACCGCACCTATACCATGAGGGTCCTCTTCCCTGGCATTGATGACCATCCTGTACTCAGGGAGCTGGAGGTAACCAACCATTACCACCACTACAAACCTGGCCACACCTGACCCCTTGTCATCTACTTTAACTGTTAATGATTTGTAGAATCAGAATATCTAACCAACACAACCAATATGGCATACATAGGTGAATCATTTTACAATTGGGAGACAAAACGGATCATAAGCCCGACGCAAGATCCCTCTACTCTCTAACTGAGGGTTATGTGTGTGTCTCTGTGTGTGTAGGTGTCTGGAAGCGGGCAGCAGGGTATGGAGAAGGCCCTGAAGCAGTTTGCCCAGCTGGTGAATAACAAGGTGTTCCTGCTGACCTTTATCCGTACTCTGGAGCTCCAGCGTTCCTTCTCCATGCGTGACCGTGGCTACGTGGCCTCGCTCATCATGACTGCGCTGCAGGGACGTCTGGAGTACGCCACCGACGTGCTCAAACACCTCCTCTCTGACCTCATCGAGCGCAACCTGGAGAGCAAGAACCACCCCAAACTACTGCTGCGCAGGTACAGATAGATAATGCTAGAGCAGACAGGTGAAAGACAGGAGCAGTGACAGTGGAGAGAGGGAGAGGGAGAGGGGAAGGAATGCAGTGTAGACAGCCATTGTCAGTCTGACTTATCCTCTGTGTGCCAATCATGAAACATTCAGCCGTAGCGCACGTTTCCTCCCCTCTACCTTGCTTTCTTCTGCACATTGTTTTTCCAGGACTGGGAGAAGCCTGCTAAATCCTTCATAGGAAAGTTTGGGGGAGCACTCGGTCTGAGACACACTCATTAAATATAGGGATAAGTTAACATGGGAGGCAGCAAGGCTGACCTTGTTAGCCCAAACATTCTGCACTCATGAAAAGACAATGAAATGCAGGCAATGAGAAAGAAGTGACAGCCAGGTATATAAGTATGATGGACAGAGCATGAGCAAGTTAGGAGGCTGCAATGCAGATATATGGTTAACTCTAAAGGGAGGCAAAGGGCTAATATTTAACAGTTATCTTTGACGTTGGATTGCTTTATCAGATATAAGATACACGTATGTTTTTAGTGTGGTATTTGTCTATTGATACATAACAAATCAGTTAATCTTGCACACACAGCATTTGATGATGGGATGAGTGCTGCTGACACAGAGAAAGGACATAATTATGTCATGGCCCAAATAGGTTCTATTCTATAGCAGCGGCACTCCGGTTTTGGTGTGTTAGTCCTCTGAGACCATGCAGAGCAGCATGTTACTTTTACATAAACATTGTTTGTTTTTTAACCTCTTAATAAGCATTTTGTCTATCTACATGATCAGACCAATCTACCTTTAGACATCTACCTGTTAAAAATGTATCCGTCTGTCTCTTTCTTGCAGAACTGAGTCAGTTGCAGAGAAGATGCTGACAAATTGGTTTGCCTTCCTACTTCACAAATTCCTTAAGGTAATATCAATGACTTGGAACCACTGCAGATGTCAGCTTGATGTATTACTGCAATCCTCTAATGATTGTTATTGATTATACACCTGATGGATTTCTATGTGCATTTGGATTACACTTGTGCCCCATGATGTGTGTTATGAATATGTTTTATGAACAATGTAGAGCAATAATGTTCACCTCAGAGGTCAAGCAGGTCTTATTGGTCTCTACAAATCAATGCTAAGCAACTTGGAGTTTAGAGTTGATGACTCATGCTCTGTTCTCTGAATCGCAGTCATACGGGGGTGAATAGCTCACAGGCATGTCTCTCCTCTCCTGCCTCTCTCAATCCTCTCATCCTCTGTTCCTCCCTGGACAAAGGAATGTGCAGGTGAGCCTCTCTTCATGCTGTACTGTGCCATCAAGCAGCAGATGGAGAAGGGACCTATAGACTGCATCACCGGGGAGGCGCGCTACTCCCTCAGTGAAGACAAACTCATCCGCCAACAGATTGAATACAAGACCCTGGTGAGTCAACATACCACACAACAATTTGTCTTAGATGTCAGATTCCATTAAAACCACTTGGAATATTTTCTCAGTTACCACCATGATAGTGGAAAGCTTGCCTACATGTCGTTCTGCCCCTGAGCAAGGCAGTTAACCCATTGTTCCCCGGGTGCTGAAGACGTGGATGTCGATTATGGCAAACCCCCGCACCTCTCTGATTCAGAGGGGTTGGGTTAAATGCGGAAGACACATTTCAGTTGAATGCATTCAGTTGTACAACAGACAAGGTATCCCCCTTTCCGCTTACAACACAGCTGGTAGGCAATATGCTGTGCTCTGTAAATATCAACTCATGGTGCCCTTATGTTAAACCGCTGAATAAGGGAGAATTATTTGCTTGATAATAAAACAGTAAAGAGCCAAAAGAGCCAAATAATATTTTACATGCCTTTCAGTGACACAATCAGCTGAGAATTTAATGAGATTATTTAACCAGGGCCAGACAGTTCCGGTCTTTGCTTGGCTACTGGGGGAAATGGTCTGTAGCTAAAGCAGAAGTTGGGTGCAGCAGCAGTGTGCCTCATCCCCCAGGCTGAGAGCAGCCCAGTGACAAGATGACACCTCTCTGATCGCCCTGTCGGAGAGGTTGTGTTTCATTACCCGTTTAGTGCCCTGCTGGAGCTGGCAACCCAGCATCCAGCTGAAAGTGTGAAATTACATTTCTGGCCAAAGCTGTGAAAGTGATGGCACACAATGAGAGACTCCTCCATGCAGCCAGTAGACCAGTGTATAGAGAGGGACAGTAGGTAGTGCTGACATCTCTCTCTCTCTCTCTCTCTCTCTCGTCCCTACTCAGACTCTGAGCTGTGTAAACCCAGACAATGAGAACAGCCCTGAGATCCCTGTCAAGGCGCTCAATTGTGACACCATCACCCAGGTGAAGGAGAAGATCCTGGATGCTGTCTGTAGGAACATGCACTTCTCCCAGAGGCCCCGCGCTGCAGACATGGACCTCGGTGAGTCAGACTGGCTCCAGTCGGAATTCATGGATGACCTACAATAACTGATAATGAGATAAACAAGTGATTTTTCTCTGTCTGATTGTTTGACTTATTGAGGGACTCATAGATGTACCCCTGTGTTTATATCCCCAACAGAATGGCGCCAGGGGAGGACGGCACGTGTGGTCCTGCAGGATGAAGACATCACCACTAAGATTGAAGGCGATTGGAAAAGACTCAACACCCTCATGCACTACCAGGTCAAGCCACTCACTCCCCAATCCCCATCACACAGTTCACTAACATGAATGTACAGTATGTTGTCCTCACTGCTTCCTCTGGCCATAGTAAACCAAACTGATCCAACTCTTTCATCTCCTGTATGAGTCAGCTGCTTCCTCCTACAGGTAAATCATGGGGGGTGTTCATAACAGCTCCAAATAGTGCACAAGTATAAACACATTACAGTCAATCTCACTCTATACCCACAAATGCTCTGACTCTCCAGCTGGGGTGTAAAACATGTTTGTATGAAGCCAAGAGACAAATACATTCAGCCTTGGCTGCCACACCAGGAGAGAGGTTTGAAAGATGCGTAATGTGTTGATAAAATCTATCAAGGATGTGAACAATTTTCCTCAATTACTTTTAGTCTCTCTGGTGTGTACCTGGTTCTGTGTGACAGCTGAATCTGCAAAGCAGCAGTGACTTCTGCTCATGTTGGGAGCCTGCTTTACTGCAAAAGGCATGCACATAGCATAAGTGAGCAGACCCCATAGGACATTTCTCAGCATGAAATGGGTATCACACAAAGCATCATCCATGGCATTTATAGCATAGCAAACGATATCTAAAAAAAAATTGTCCTTGCTAGATCACTGCAAATGCATGTTTTATTTTACAGACTGTACTATCAAGTTCATTATATATCTCAAATATTAAATTATATAACTCCTATAGGTCTCATCGGGCTGGATTCATCACATCAATGTTTCTGTAGAAATCATTCTGACCCAATAATGTTGAATTGGGACTTGGTCAAACTGACATAAACCCCTGTTTTTCTCCTGTGAATCCTGCAGGTGTCAGACCGCTGTATGGTGGCCCTGGTGCCCAAGCAGATGTCCTCCTCAGCCAGCTTCCCACGCAGCATTAGCCGATACGGTCAGTCAGTCAGGGCTGCCCTGGAGCCACCATCACCACCAAACCACTCACTTACCTATTCATTATTCCACCTGACCTACTGATGTTCCTGCTCATGTTTTGAGACCCTCCGTCTGTCTGCAGATGTACCGTTCCGCTCCAACCCCAACAGCCCTGACAGCCCTCACTCCCGTGTGCCCATGCTCACCCCGGACATGGAGAGCGGGGTGAAGGTGTGGCACCTGGTCAAGAACCACGACCACGGGGACCAGAAGGAGGGCGAACGCGGCTCCAAGATGGTGTCAGAGATCTACCTGACCAGGCTACTGGCTACTAAGGTATTACCTCACCCTCTCCCAGAGCATCTTAGCAATTACATATTCAGTAGGTATGTTCCAACGATATGGTGTGCTTTTAACATTGCTGTGGTTTTTTGTTAGGGTACGCTGCAGAAGTTTGTCGATGACCTGTTTGAGACTTTGTTCAGCACCGTCTGCTGGGGTAGTGCTCTGCCACTCGCAATCAAGTACATGTTTGACTTCCTGGACGAACAGGCTGACAAGCACGGCATCCATGACATGGACGTTCGCCACACATGGAAAAGCAACTGGTGAGGGAGCGCAGATTTAATATGCTACTTGAAAGCAACGGCACAAAATAATGAATTTATACTGATTGTCTTAATATGTAGCCTGTTTGGAAAATTGTATTTCTCGTCCTCTCTCTGCCCCAGCCTACCTCTGCGCTTCTGGGTGAATGTGATCAAGAACCCTCAGTTTGTGTTTGACATCCACAAGAGCAGCATCACAGATGCCTGTCTGTCTGTTGTGGCGCAGACCTTCATGGACTCCTGCTCTACCTCAGAGCATCGCCTGGGCAAGGACTCACCCTCCACCAAGCTACTCTACGCCAAGGACATCCCCCACTACAAGAGCTGGGTAGAGAGGTGAGATGTGTGTGTGTGTGTGTGTGTGTGTGTGTGTGTGTGTGTGTGTGTGTGTGTGTGTGTGTGTGTGTGTGTGTGTGTGTGTGTGTGTGTGTGTGTGTGTGTGTGTGTGTGTGTGTGTGTGTGTGTGTGTATGTGTCTGTGTGTGTGTGTGTTAGTTGCATCACTCAACTGTGATGTTATTAATTAGATTCTTAGTTATTATTTCCCACTGAAATGACTGCGGTAGACAGACTTTATTAGCCAGACTACCTTTATATCTTACAGTCACACTTGGGCTGACAGAACAGCTCTAACCCCCAGCCTTGATGGCTGCCGACAGTACAGTGTGTGTCTGTCTCCCTCTAGGTACTACGCAGACATAAACCGCTTGCCTGCCATCAGCGACCAGGACATGAATGCCTACCTGGCCGAGCAGGCCCGCCTTCACTCCAATGAGTTCAATGTGCTCAGTGCCCTTCACGAGATCTACGCCTACGTCAGCAAGTACAGCCAAGAGGTAAGGCCCTATACTTCAATATCGTTACACATTATAGTAGGGGGGCACGGTGCCATTCAGAACATATGCATCTAGATTCAAACTATTATCAAAGTATCCCTTAGCCTGTCTATGTGTAGTAACAGGAGGGAATTTGCAGCACAAAGTACAGTAACCTTGTGTTTCCCTGCCTGCTTTGCTGATTTCATGTTTGTCGTGTGTGTGTGTGTGTGTATGTTTGTCGTGTGTGTGTGTGTATATTTGTCGTGTGTGTGTGTGTGTGTGTGTGTGTGTGTGCGTGTGTGTGTGTTTGTCGTGTGTGTGTGTTTGTCGTGTGTGTGTGTATGTGTGTGTGTATGTTTGTCGTGTGTGTGTGTGTGTGTGTGTGTGTGTTTGTCGTGTGTGTCTTTGTCGTGTGTGTGTATGTTTGTCATGTGTGTGTGTGTATGTATGTGTGTGTGTGTGTGTGTGTGTGTGTGTGTGTGTGTGTGTGTGTGTGTGTGTTTGTCGTGTGTGTGTGTGTTTGTCGTGTGTGTGTGTGTTTGTCGTGTGTGTGTGTGTTTGTCGTGTGTGTGTGTGTGTGTTTGTCGTGTGTGTGTGTGTGTGTGTGTGTGTGCGTGTGTGTGTGTGTGTGTGTGTGTGTGTGTGTATGTTTGTCGTGTGTGTGTGTATGTTTGTCGTGCATGTGTGTATGTTTGTCATGCGTGTGTGTATGTTTGTCGTGCGTGTGTGTATGTTTGTTGTGCGTGTGTGTATGTTTGTCGTGTGTGTGTGTGTGTTTGTCGTGTGTGTTTTTGTCATGTGTGTGTGTGTGTTTGTCGTGTGTGTGTGTGTGTTTGTCGAGTGTGTGTGTGTGTGTGTGTGTGTGTGTGTGTGTGTGTGTGTGTGTGTGTGTGTGTGTGTGTGTGTCAGATCATTGAGGCCCTGGAGCAGGATGAGCAGGCCCAGAAGCAGCGGCTGGCCTACAAGGTGGAGCAGATCATCGCAGCCATGTCTGTGGAGAGCTGAGACAGACATACAGATGTGTGTACTCAGAGGCACACTGACATGACAAGGCCCAGGACACAGGCCACCAGCTGTCAGCAGAGCAAGCACACCCAACAGCCGCAGGTAAAGTAAAAGGGAACTGCAGAATAATTCCGCCTGAGTGCTCAACAAGGGAAGAACATGGATAGACAAGCAAATTCACCAAGTACTGCTGTTCTCTTTCTGTTGGCTGCAATGAGACCACATGTGGAGGCAAAGACAAAATAATTGTCTGTTTTTACTTCAAAAACAAAATACATGTTTCTAAGTATGAACTAATGACGTACATATGATAGCCTTGGCCTTGGACTGGCATTTCCACTTCAGTGGACAAGTCTAATAAGCCTTTATGAAAGCGTATGAAGGCTTTATGAAAGCGTATGAAGGCTTTATGAAAGCGTATGAAGGCTCTATGAAAGTGTATGAAGGCTTTATGAAAGTGTATGAAGGCTTTATGAAAGCGTATGAAGGCTCTATGAAAGCGTATGAAGGCTTTATGAAAGTGTATGAAGGCTCTATGAAAGCGTATGAAGGCTCTATGAAAGCGTATGAAGGCTCTATGAAAGTTAGAATTTACTCTGAGATTGGGTGGCAGTAAAATGTTATCCTGAATCTCCATGTCATCCAAGGTAGCATCATTTTTTTTTGGGGGGGGGGGGGGGTACCTCTCTGCCTGACACTCAGCTTTCCAGACACACAACGCTATTATTACAGGTTGAGGGTTCAATTCATTTTTGCATACTTTGGGCTGGATCCAACCAAATCTGCCTTAGCAATGGTTACACAGTTACACTGCCTACTGCCTGTGTAAACATGTGCCTAAATCTGGACACTGGGTGCATGGCGAGTGGAGGTAATCTGGTGCCCAAAATCTTTCTGCAAATCTATTTATGCTATTGTGTAAATACTGCAGAGCATATTTGATTTAATTAGTTCATCAGAATTCAATACATTATAAACAGAACACATCTATATAGAAAGCCATTACAAATATATAATTTATTTAAAATGATCACTTCAGTTTGTTGACCTCTTAGTGCCAAAAGTTTATCATACTAGGCGTACATGCCCTGTAGACAAAGTAGGAATTATATATAAAATTGTTGCATAAGGTGGTCGGTCCTAAGTTATTAAGGCACTCTGACAGACGTGAGGGAAGTGAGGGAAGAACTAGATTAGCAGTGACCCAAAGAAGCCAAATGCTGCTTTGGGAATCATTCCATAGAGCTGGAAGATTAATGACAGCTAACTACTTCCTGTGGGC
Source organism: Oncorhynchus mykiss (assembly GCF_013265735.2). Taxonomy (NCBI): domain Eukaryota; kingdom Metazoa; phylum Chordata; class Actinopteri; order Salmoniformes; family Salmonidae; genus Oncorhynchus; species Oncorhynchus mykiss. The sequence goes on from NC_048581.1 coordinate 68,592,869, forward strand.
CAGATCATTTTCATCCTGGTTAATGAGACTTCTCAGCCATCAGTCATTGTTTACACTGAACATGATACTTGAATTACATTAGATCTTTGTGTAATATTTTCTGAGAATCCTCAGGCTTCCGCATAGCATGCTTTTAAAGGTGGACACTCAAGATTCCAGTTGCATCAAGTAGTCTGTATCATTCTTTTAAATGTCCCATTAATGTTATTACAGAATGAGATCAAAATGACAGAATAGCCATTTAAATGGTTTGATTTTCACATATTCAATGACTCATAATGTTTGCTGCTGCATTCATTGAGTGCAATCTTAAAGATGGTCATTATAAAACTGGACACTCCAGAGGATGGCTTTAATCCAGGGTTTGTGTTTATCTTTATCTGCATTGAAGACATTTATATTACACTCCTGGTGATATCTCCGTTATTCTACAGTCATTGTAAAACAGTTTAAAAAACTAAGAGGTTAAAGAAAAAAAGAAAAAACCTGTCATGTCCTGTTTGTGTAAAAAATGAAATGTTACAAATATTCCCTCCCACTATTATAGCTACACTGTTTCCTGTGTGACGTTTTGATGATGATCATTTAGAAATGTGTTGTGCAATAAACTGTAAGACATTTTAACATGGAACCTTTTTAAAAACAATATTTTATTGTATAAATATTGTACATACAAAACACTCCTATTTTGCAAGCAAATGATTCACTTTGTACTGTTGCTATACATTAAAAAGTCAACTTGAGGAAACACATTTGTCTGGATTCTTTTACAGCAATAATGTGTTTTTGAATTAGCATGAATGAGTCATAGCTAGAATGTGAGAGCCTTGAGGATGTTACTAGTAGCTTACAGATATGCATATTATTTTGGCCAATATTTTGAACCAACAGAATAGATGGCATTGACGCCGACCTGGCCCATCTCCCAATCCTCACGATGAAGCTAACATGCAGTGGATTATCCACTCAAGCATTTTATGTTTCATAATTCATGGCCGCTCCACTCTGTGTTCCCATTCTCACACTGGAGCCAATGTCTGATGCTGTTATTAGGGAGGTGATTTATCTGTCTGCCGGCTTAAGCAGCCCTAGACAACCCAGCCATGTAGCCTACTCTACTCACCGTGCTTAGGCCGCATTAGCATGCAACTTGAATAGTGTTGTAAATTGGTATCGGACAGGGCCCTGTCTCTGGACAGGGCTTCCACAGTCTGAAGTCCGAGGTCGACAATGATCTCCGGGATATTGTCCTACTCTTGTTCATTAATCTGGGTAATTGCTAACATTGATTTAGCTCCATCTCCATTATTACTGATGTCTCTATACCTCTGAAATAAGTCTTCAACAGAGTGAGTTTGGAAAAGTAAATTCCAACTTCAGGTCTGTCTTTTTTCTAAGAAAATGATCCTGGGTATGTTATTGAGCTAAGATAAATCATTTGAGCAAATGAAGAGTGATTGAATTCTCAGTCTCTGAAACCAAATTTTGGGAAAATAGCTTGAATCAAATTGGAGCCACAAACTTTTAAATTGGAGATAGTCCTTGACCACTTGTCCTACAGCCAGCATACAATTCTACAGTATGTAGGTACAATAGAGGGGCACTTAAGGGTACTTACCATAAGAGTAATTCATTATTCATACTAACCCTATAGGGCTCTATGTAAAGGAGTTGGGGAGAGGTATCTTACCTTTAAGACTCTATAATGTACCTGTTCTTTAGAACTGACAGCCTCACTCCTTTGTCTGTCAGAGAGCCTCACTCCTTTGTCTGTCAGAGAGCCTCACTCCTTTGTCTGTCAGAGAGCCTCACTCCTTTGTCTGTCAGAGAGTCTCACTCCTTTGTCTGTCAGAGAGCCTCACTCCTTTGTCTGTCAGAGAGCCTCACTCCTTTGTCTGTCAGAGAGCCTCACTCCTTTGCCTGTCAGAGAGCCTCACTCCTTTGCATGTCAGAGAGCCTCACTCCTTTGTCTGTCAGAGAGCCTCACTCCTTTGTCTGTCAGAGAGCCTCACTCCTTTGTCTGTCAGAGAGCCTCACTCCTTTGTCTGTCAGAGAGCCTCACTCCTTTGTCTGTCAGAGAGCCTCACTCCTTTGCCTGTCAGAGAGCCTCACTCCTTTGTCTGTCAGAGAGCCTCACTCCTTTGTCTGTCAGAGAGCCTCACTCCTTTGTCTGCCAGAGAGCCTCACTCCTTTGCCTGTCAGAGAGCCTCACTCCTTTGTCTGTCAGAGAGCCTCACTCCTTTGTCTGTCAGAGAGCCTTCACCCAGCAACTAGCAGCCAGCTCACCTCCCTGAGAAACACTGGGGAGCATCATTAGAGCTCACACCTTCTCGACCCACAGACAGACAGACGAGCAGCCGACAGGGAGTCCTCTTATTTGGCATATGTATGGCTGGCCAGAAACAGACTGGATAGATTCACAATACAGTAGAGCAACAAGAAACACTGTGGCACTTTAATCACAACCCAACAACCCTACAATCTGAGAGCGCTTTCCCCCTGCTTGATAGGAACATAAGTAAATCCTATTTGATTCAATCCACAGCCACAATCTGCCTGCTTTAATAGTCCTTCAGCTCGGTCTTCTCCCTCCATAGCCCTGGCTACAGTATGTTTGAGCCAGGGAAAGCAAGACCTTGCTCTCGCTGCAGATCTTGGAAAATAATTCCATTCTTCGTTGTAACTGCAGATAATACTAAATGGAGTCTCTTTGGATCCTGAGCAGCAGAACAGTCAATGGAAAGCGTAGCCAATTATCTATACACACATTTTTAAATATATATTTCTGACTCAATAGCTCATCTCACTTTTTCTAACTCGCATTATAAGTTATGCAGGTGCACATTTACAAACACACAGATTCTGCTATAATGTAGTTGAAATGAATTGTTTATGAAATGAAGGGATTAGAATAGCCATCACAGTCAGTGTTGTTGGATAGATGGACAGTCTTTTATCTACAGTAGACTGTCAGACCTGCAGTTTACTGTTCATTGCTTGTTATTCTCCTGTCTGGTGCCCTCTTCAATATTCATAAACCAGTCATATCTCAGGTGAGAACAAGGTGGTTAGTCAACCTAACCTTTTCTCACACACTAATCAATTTGACATAAAAGTCATATTTGCAAAAAAGTAATGTACCCTAGTCAATAAATAATTTTCATGCCAGCATTGAGATTGCTACAAATGTTTAGTTCTTAGGCTGGGAGGTGTACACTGCATGACAGGCATCTTTCATCAATGCCTAAAAAGTGTGTTTCAATTAAATGGCCATGTATCAGAGAGCACTTCATAAAAATGTATTGATCCATCGTCTGTGAGAAAAAAACAAGGCTGGCAGAAACAGCTTTTGAGTGAGGAAAATACTGTAGAGTCCTGGGTAGAGAGGAATTGTGTCATGGCTGGACCCATTATTTTCTAAAGTCTCAATTAAGTGGTAGACTAATGATTGGACTTACTGCAAAACCACATTTCAGTGCATTTGTATTCCATTTTTTCATTCTAGCTACATCAGATAATGTTATTATTGGAAACAATATAAGATAAATACTAACTCTCTATATCACCATATGGCATCTCTAATTGAGTAATGATTACATATTCCCTAAAATACATATCATTTTGTTGCCATTTTGTAGTATTAAGTATAGTATTGACAAAACATAATTCGCACACACTGTATCATTTATTATATGAGCAAGTCTGATGGCGCCATCTCCTGGTCAAATCCATCATCATATACACAGGATGGAAAAAAACAACTAAGAAAGGTATATAACAGGGGTATTCAAACCTTAAAGGCTCTGCATGGTCAATCCGACATCTGCATTGGCCGTGCAGCATTTACGATGATACGGCCTCTGCCATAAGTCAGGACATTCATACTTCTTGCACTTCAGGAAGTTGTCAAGGAAGTGAGTTTGTGCTTATACAGGACCTCTCGCCCTCACCTACTGTCAACCAATCATGTCAATGTGGAGCTATATGGAGCCCTCCGCTTTGTTACAAAATTTGGGTGACGCACGGCGATGCGGTAAGGAGCTCAATTTGGCCTCTGCATGCCTTCGGAAGCACCGCAGTTGCGTCACACCATCCATACGGTCCCTCTGACCACCTTTTCGGATCAAGCATGAATTGCCTCTTACCCTAAGATGTCTGGAGCCTGATGGTTTTATATTCTACCTTATAACCACCTGGTGTCCCAGGTCTAAATCAGTCCCTGATTAGAGGGGAAGAATGACCTGGTTTTGAATACCCCCACACTGTGGCATGCTCACGTAACCTTTATTGTAACATTCTGAACAGAAGGTTCTCTTCGCACTAGCAATAAAGCAAAAGGAAGAATGCAACAGCGTACTGGTAGTTGACATGAGTTGCACTGGATACATGTCTGTGTATGTGTATGTGTGTGTGTGTGTGTGTGTGTGTGTGTGTGTGTATGTGTGTGTGTATGTATGTGTGTGTGTGTGTGTGTGTGTGTGTGTGTGTGTGTGTGTGTGTGTGTGTGTGTGTGTGTGTGTGTGTGTGTGTGTGTGTGTGTGTGTGTAAATGCATATGCCAATGTCTGTGTGACAAAAAAGTGTCTGTCTCATCACTGAGGGTTGCCTGATGGTAGAATACAGCAGCTGAGCTGCACATGGTCACATAGCTATAAGGTTAAAGGTATTGTGTGTGTGTGTGTGTGTGTGTGTGTGTGTGTGTGTGTGTGTGTGTGTGTGTGTGTGTGTGTGTGTGTGTGTGTGTGTGTGTGTGTGTGTGTGTGTGTGTGTGTGTGTGTGTGCGTGTGTCAGAGGAAGGGACAGGGAAAGAGATGGGGATCTTCATCTATTTTGCACTGTCAACATTTGAATGATTTAATTGAAGATTTGCCTTGTACCGTGCATTCGGAAAGTATATTCAGACCCCTTGACTTTTTCCACATTTTGTTACTTTACAGCCCTATTTAAAATTGTTTCAATAATTTTTTCTCCTCATGCCCAGAGCATGATGCTGCCACCACCATGCTGCACTTTCATTAGACCAGAGAATCTTGTTTATCATGATCTCAGTCCTTTAGGTGCCTTTTGGCAAACTCCAAGCGGACTGTCATGTGCATTTTACCGAGGAGTGGCTTCTGTCTGTCCACTTTACCATAAAGGCCTGATTGCTGGAGTGCTGCAGAGACTGTTATCCTTCTGGAAGGTTCTCCCATTTCCACAGAGGAACTCTGGAGCTCTGTCAGAGTGACCATCGGGTTCTTGGTCACCTTCAATGCTGCAGACATTTTTTGGTACCCTTCCCCAGATCTGTGCCTCGACATAATCCTGTCTTGGAGCTCTACGGACAATTCCTTCAACCTCATGGCTTGGTTTTTCCTCTGACGTGCACTGTCAACTGTGGGAGCTTATATAGACAGGTGTGTGCATTTCCAAGTCATGTCCAGTCAATTGAATTGATCACAGGTGGACTCCAATCAAGTTGTAGAACCAACTCAAAGATGGATCAATGGAAACAGGATGCACCTGAGCTCAATTTCGAGTCTCACAGCAATGGGTCTGAATGCTTATTTAAATAAACTATCTGTTTTTTAGGTTTTATAGATTTGCAAACATTTCTAAAAACCTGTTTTCACTTTGCCGTTATGGGGTATTGTGTGTAGATTGATGAGGGAAAAATGCATGTAATCCATTTCAAAAAAGGCTGTAATGTAACAAAATGTGGAAAAGTCAAGGGGTCTGAATACTTTCCGAATGCACTGTATAGTCTAGTCAATGTACCGTTACTGAAGAAATGTTGACACGGCTAGAGGAATAGAGGCTGCGTTTTCAAGCTCTTTAAGCTAAAACAGATGTGGCCAACAGTCAACATACTGTAAACAAATAAAAGCTGTATGAAGCAATGTCTATGCAATGCCTCAACCATGGTGTAAATGTAAGGAGGAGAAATGCCTTCCAGATTGACTTCTCACAATCTTTAGCGAAATGCACACTGTCTATGTTGGTTACCTGGGCTGAGACAGTAGCAGACCGGGCTGCAGCACATCATCATCGAGAGAGCGAGAGAGCGAGAGAGCGAGAGAGCGAGAGAGCGAGAGACTTCAACTATTTGCACATTGTTACAACACTGTACATAACCAATAATATTTGGTATTTGGCATTTTACTAGGATCCCCATTAGTTGTTGCAAAAGCAGGACCTACTCTTCCTGGGGTCCACACAAAACATGAAACATGTTACAGAACAATACAGAACATTAATCGACAAACACAGCTCAAGGACAGAAGTGCATACATTTTTTTTTAAAGGCACACGTAGCCAACATATCAATACATACACGCAGACTATCTAGGTCACGTAGGGGAGAGGCGATGTGCCGCGAGGTGTTTCTTTATCTGTTTTTTTAAACCAGGTTTGCTGTTCATTTGAGCAATATGAGATGGAACGGAGTTCCATACAATAATGGCTCTATATAATACTGTACGCTTTCTTGAATTTGTTCTGGATTTGGGGACTGTGAAAAGACCCCTGGTGGCGTGTCTGGTGGGGTAAGTGTGTGTGTCAGAGCTGTGTGTAAGTTGTCTATGCAAACTATTTGGGATTTTCAACACAATGTTTCTTATAAAAAGAAGAAGTGATGCAGTCAGTCTCTCCACAACTCTTAGCCAAGAGAGACTGGTATGGATAGTATTTATATCAGCCCTCTGATTACAATGAAGAGCAAGACGTGCCACTCTGTTCTGGGCCAGATGTAGCTTAACTAGGTCTTTCCTTGCAGCACTGGACCACACGACTGGACAATAATCAAGATTAAACAAAACTAGAGCCTGCAGGGGTTGCTTTTTGGAATGTGGTCAAAAAAATCTCTTTATTACGGACAAACCGCTCTCCATCTTTACAACCAATGAATCTATATGTTTTGACAATGACAGTTTACAATCTAAGGTAACGCCAAGTAATTTAGTCTGCTCAACTTGTTCAACAGCCACACTATGCATTACCAGATTCAGCTAGAACTTAGGAAATTATCTGTACCAAATACAATGCACTAAGTTTTAGAGATGTTCAGGACCAGTTTATTACTGGCCACCCATTCCAAAACAGACTGCAACTCATTAGCTGTGGTTGGTGATGCGAATGGACACACATGCTTTGTTTAATGCCAGTGGCAGGTCATTATAACATTTGAAGTGTTTATATTCTTTTAAAACTTTTGTTAGTGTAATGTTTACTGATTGTTTATTTCCCTTTTGTTTATTGTCTATTCCATTTTCTTTGGCAATGTAAACAGACGTTTCCCATGCCAATATAGCCCTTTGAATTGAATTGAGAGGGAGGGATAGAGAACAGAGAGAGCGAGAGACAGAAAGAGCGAGAGACAGCTAGAGAGCTTGACAGCTAGAGAGCGAGAATGCTAGAGAGAGAGACAGCTAGAGAGAGAGAGACAGCTAGAGAGAGAGAGACAGCTAGAGAGAGAGAGACAGCTAGAGAGAGAGAGACAGCTAGAGAGAGAGACAGCTAGAGAGAGAGAGACAGCTAGAGAGAGAGATAGCTAGAGAGAGAGAGACAGCTAGAGAGAGAGACAGCTAGAGAGAGAGACAGCTAGAGAGAGAGACAGCTAGAGAGAGAGAGACAGCTAGAGAGAGAGACAGCTAGAGAGAGAGACAGCTAGAGAGAGAGACAGCTAGAGAGAGAAACAGAAACAGATAGAGGAATTTGCCCTGGCACTTCCCATTGCCGTTTCACAGAGGAAAAAGAGTATTCTATGCATTTACGGTCATCTGAGATGAAGTCATGATGCAATGGAAACCCAGAAGCCAGTGAATGCCTCTATCTAACAGTAGTGAATGTTTTACTTCTGTGACATGGACGCTGTCCCCCAGCTGTATCCCAATATACCCAGTTACCCATGCTGCCCCATCCGATGCAGCCCCCCGGGACGAAGGCAAAGCTCAGGCTAAGAAGCAGCGAGAGGCCAACTACCCACCTCAGTGCCCCATTGTTTTTCATTGAATGTTACTAATGTGGGTTTGGGTAGGGGGGATGGCTGAGAGGGAGGAAATGGGGTGATGGTAGAGAGGGGGATGGAGGTCAAAGCAGGGACAGGGGACCTTCGGTATCATGTTACAGGCTTGTTTTTTCAAAAACAAAAATAAAAATGTATAGGAAGGTCTTAAAAACTCCAGTTGGCTTCGACTGCCTTTGGGGGAGGGGAGGGGATTGGAGCTTTTTACAAGTCATTTAGCATACCTCTAACAGTGGTTCCAGATGTTGGATGTGCATTGTATATAAGAACAGGGGAGAAGAACTAACAGTAAACCAAAGATCCACAAGGGGAGGGAGAGGAGTGTTGTGTACCCTGTATGGGTGTGAAAGCTTGAGGCATCTCCAGCAGTGCTTGGCCCTGTTGTGCTGCTGACAGAATTGGATTGGTTGGTGTTGATTGATGGCCTGGATGGGGACATCGGCAGCTAAAACTTTCTGGGATGGATTTAAGGTCTTTAGCATAAGAAGAGGATCACACCACTGTTTCAGCTAGCACCTTAAAGCTTACCTTACCTTACGGCATCTGCATAAGCCCATTACAGACAAATGGCCCACAGTCTATTGTCCTCTAATACCTTCCATTGTGTGCAGAGTGACTGCTTCCCTCCAAAAGCCTTTCAGGAGTCCACAACAGAATTAGACTCTAACTGTGAACATCTCCACTATGAACCATATATGTTTCGTAATAGCCACTAATGATGCTAGATGTTTCCTTTTATGACAGGCATTGTAAACTTTGAAGTTATTAATGAACCAACATTATCTATATAATACATGCCAACAAAATAAAACTACTCAGAAATATTGGAAGATTTCTGCAGAACTTTTTTCAAACTACATTCAACTATACACCAAACACAAGTTTAGAATCCCAACACACAAGTCCATTATTTTATTCTTTCTTTTTTCCCCTCCTCTGCCATGCTCCTTCTCTCCCCCCATCCACCCAGTAAGGCGGGGCCACAGAGGAAGGATTAAAGTAACCAGTGAGAGAAGGGGTGTGGAGTTGGGCCTCAGCGAGGGAGGGCAGCCATATAAAAGTGCCAGAGCACAAGCAGCACTTTATCCGGCCCATCTCACTCACGGTAAGAGGAAATCCTAAACTTGTCTGGTCCACCGCTGCTTCCCTTCTCTCTCGCTCACACACCCTGGACGCTCACACACCCTGGACGCTCACACACCCTGGACGCTCACACAAACAGGAGGAGAATGGCAGTAGCAGCATCCACACAGAGAATGAATGAGACCCACAAAATACTGGCATTCACTTTGTTTCTCATCACCATCCTCTTTCACGGTAAGTAAAAACTCATACATCCAGACTCCTCAAGCTGAACTTGAAAGAAAGCATGGGAGCGGTCAGGGGTGGGGTTCAGTGGTTGTCTCAGGCTGAACACAGAGATTTTCATGTTATCAACTTTATACAACGGTATCAACATGATCTTCACTTTCATGAAAATAAACCCATGGTTTAGCAGTGTGTAATAATTTATAAATGCAGGATAACTTCATGGAATCCCCCCCACCCCATGATTCTGAAAGGGAAAAGTTACTTTGTAGCATAACGTAGCAAACAAAGGGACCAATTTGAATATGAAACCTGCAGTCATTGTGCAGCTGAATCTTGCATGCATAACCTGCGCCTATTTATTGCCTATGGGAACGCTCTCTCCAAATTGTACTACTTCTCAACAATGTGACCCTTTCAAGGCCGCGGGGCTGACTTGCTGTACTGCAATGTCTGCTATTTCATTGACTATATGCCAATGTTCTACTATAGCTGGGAGAGCTGTGTGTGTTTATAATTAGCAGATGGTTGTGTGTGGATGTATGGGGTGGGTGTGGAGGGGAGGGTGGAAGTTGAGTGAGGAACTTTTGGGTATAAAATGTGGGTGGGAGTTGTGCTTGTGTTGATACAGCAGGGGCCGTAATAAGGCACCCAGGGGTAAAATTATGTCAATTAGAGACTCTCTTTGTGTTCACCTAGAGTGTCGACTGGTCTTGGCAGAATAGCAGCTATTATCTGGACCATAAACACTGGCCACATGCCTGATGAGAGGGTTAAGTACAAGATTGGGAGGTTTTTCTTGCCATCTCCATCTGATCACATTTCCAGAAGAGACTACAGTGTTGATTCAAACCAGGTTGTCTGTAGTGACACTCCTTAGCACTGAGATGCAGTGTCTTAGACCACTGCGCCACTTGGGAGCCCAAAAAGTTAACTCAAAACATTTGTATTTGTTCTGCCAGCAACACTAAACTGGGGCGGCAGGGTAGGCTAGTGGTTGGAGCGTTGGACTAGAAACCAGAAGGTTGCAAGTTCAAATCCCCGAGCTGACAAGGTACAAATCTGTCATTTTGCCCCTGAACAGGCAGTTAACCCGCTGATCCTAGGCCGTCATTTAAAATAAGAATTTGTTCTTAACTAACTTGCCTAGTTAAATAAAGGTAAAAATAAGAAAAATGCACATTCATTAACATTGCATCAACAGCAGTTATTTATGTTCTCCCTAATTGCATTAGTCTTTTGCTGTGGTGTGGGAAGAAATATTGACATAGTAAATTGCTTAATCTGAAAGTAATGCAATGTTTATTAGATTTATTATAAATTATGTAATTGGTATTGGAAGCACAAATCTATTCCTATAAGTAGAAGGCAGCTGGTTCTGCTATGATCTGTGGAACACATGCATGTAGATTAATGTTGAAGAGTAAAAATGTTATGTTTCCACATATCTTAAGAGAATCTTGCATCTGAAGTTTGTGTGGACACATGTTTCATATCATTTACCATTCAATGAAAAGCTGGACATCACAACACCATGCCAAGCTAGCTGACAAAAATGAATGGTAGCAGAATGCCTCACAGTTATCCTAAACAGTAGGAGGGAGAATGCATGGGAGCAAGAGGTGGTAAAGCAACGGGAGAAGCAAGAGAGAGAAAAGGAGGGAAAGCAACAAAACAGTCTATAGTTTTCTTAAAGTCTATTTCCTGAGAAGAGACTTCTGCTTTCTAACAAAGTCCAACTTACTGTATACCATTTGTTTTATAGCCGGATGCTCCGGTCAACTTTAGAAATCTGGGAGAGGGCTGTATTATGTAAGCACTGTGCAGAATTACTGTAGTACTGTGGATTAAGTCAGAGCTAAAAGACAGATGTTGGCATAGCTGCAGTACAGTAGTTAAGGTGGAGGGGCTTTTCAGAGATGGGTTTGGAGAATGGATTCAAGAGCTATAGCCAAACAGCAGAATGAGGGGAACTACTAACATACTGTGGCACTCAAAAGTTAATGCAATTGTTAATGCAACCTAACAAAACAGAGTATAAATGGATTTAATTTCAGCATCACATGATGAGAGTAAATTTACATTTGAGTAATTTAGCAGACACTCTTATCCAGAGAAATCAGGGTTAAGTGCCTTGCTCAATGGCACATTGCCAGATTTTTCACCAAGTCAGCTCGGGGATTCAAACCAGCAACCTTTCAGTTACTGGCCCAACCACTAGTCTACCTGCCTCATGCATGAATCACAATTGGAGTAGAACAACCTAGTGTTCTCAAGTGAAGTTTCTAAAATTTCGAGAGGTTGTGTTTATAAACAGACTACAAAGGATTTAAGCCATATGCTTGTCCCTGGTTTTAGGAGGCTTACTAGTTTGAGGGAACTCGACCTGACCTCAGGACCCTGCAATTATGTGAATCATAGATATTGTTTTAGCAACATCTACTGAGCACTCACACAGGAACATGTCCAACGAAGAAGCCACTCCTCTCATAAAGTAAATAACATTATGTCCTGGGCTGAAAACCCAGTCCAAGTCCAGCACCTGTGGAACAGGAACAATCTATTTTGTATCTTATAAGGCCTGTAGAAGGACAGGTCATCCTCTTTGGGTTCCCGAGTGGCACAGCGGTCTAAGGTACTACATCTCAGTGCAAGATGCATCACTACAGTACCTGGTTTGAATCCAGGCTGCATCACATCTGGCTGTGATTGGGAGTCCCATAGGAAGGTGCACAACTGGCCCAGCGCTGTCTGGTTTTGGCCGGAGTAGGCCGTCATTGTAAATAAGAATTTGTTCTTAACTGACTTGCCTCGTTAAATAAAGGATAAATAAATATTTGTTTCTGTAAGATTGCTAAATCACACTGTTTCAAGTTGATCGTTACGTTTTTGTAGTCTGTTTTATAGTTGTTTCTAACTTTGTGAAACAATCTTTGTGTGGGAGAGTGGACATGTCTTTCCTTTACTATCTGTGGTGATAAGCAGAATAAACATGGACACTTAACATTAGATAAGAAATGTATCATTCTAAATAGAAAAGCATTCTGTTTATGGTTGAGTCTACGGTTGGTTGGCTATGGTTGAATCTACGTTTCCAGATTAGTGTCTTGATGTTGTCTAGTTTAGTCTGGACATGGCTGTTATTCAATACCACCTCCAGAGGCATGGTAGTAATTTGTCTGCAGGAGATTTGAAATCTCCTTGTGATTCTCTCTGAACTGAATCAATGTCCAAACTTTTACTGATTTACTCCTCCCAGACAGGAACAGTTAAGGTAATGTATACAGCAGTGAACCTGTAACAGACAATCTGTACAGTGAAATACATACACAAGTAGAAACAGATGAGTCCTGACTGAAGTCCCCAGCACTTGGCTGTCATAGCCCCAGGGTGGGATGAGAGCTTCTGACTAAAGTCCCCAGAACCTGGCTGTCATAGCCCCAGGGTGGGATGAGAGCTCCTGACTGAAGTCCCCAGAACCTAGCTGTCATAGCCCCCGGGGGGGATGAGAGCTTCTGACTGAAGTCCCCAGAACCTGGCTGTCATAGCCCCAGGGTGGGATGAGAGCTTCTGACTGAAGTCCTCAGAACCTGGCTGTCATAGCCCCAGGGTGGGATGAGAGCTTCTGACTGAAGTCCCCAGAACCTGGCTGTCGTAGCCCCAGAGTGGGATGAGAGCTTCTGACTGAAGTCCCCAGAACCTGGCTGTCATAGCCCCAGGGTGGGATGAGAGCTTCTGACTGAAGTCCCCAGAACCTGGCTGTCGTAGCCCCAGAGTGGGATGAGAGCTTCTGACTGAAGTCCTCAGAACCTGGCTGTCGTAGCCCCAGAGTGGGATGAGAGCTTCTGACTGAAGTCCCCAGAACCTGGCTGTCGTAGCCCCAGGGTGGGATGAGAGCTTCTGACTGAAGTCCCCAGAACCTGGCTGTCGTAGCCCCAGGGTGGGATGAGCCATGGGTGCAGCACTGGATCTTGATTAAAAACATGAGATCCTCCATCCTCTTTCTGGGTTTAATGCCAGGGCAAAGAGGGCTGGGCTGGTTCTGTGACAGAGACAGAGTTTAGATAGCAGGTCAGGAGTCTAGAGTTGCAATACTGTGTTCACCTCCCGAGGGACTGAGGTTCAATGTCCCATTCCTCAGCCACTAAAAGTGGCACTTTCAGACACAAATTCCTCAGTTGTACTTGGAGAGTTGTACTATAGAATCATACACAAGATAATTGCCAGTAGAGTGAGGTTTCATTCAGCATTGTAACTATTAGTGAGAACAGGACTTCAATACTGAACACAAAAGAGAGGGAGAACCGTATGATCACTGTGGAAGAAAATAAATTGTTTCCTGAGAATGTTACCCTGGCTTTGTGCTTTGGTGGCACTGTGTATGGACAACTATACATGGAGGGTGTCAGAGGGGTGTTATGACAGACATGGGTGGGTTATAATGAGGGTCTGACACGCAGGGTCACCCGGTGCCCCTTCTCCCACACACCCCTCTCATTCCTCACTGAGCCACCCTTCACACATATCCTGTTGGAGGATATGTGAGGAACATTCCAAACATATATCGCTGATGCAAAGAAAATAGATATGTCAGTCCAGTTTATAGAACCTTTCTTGTATAGAGGAGACTCCCTTATTTTAAATATGTGAATTTAGCTTTATAGACAGTGGAAAAAAAGGTTTTGGCTAAAGCAGCATTTTATTTGTGGAATTTGAAGATTAATGAGACAGTTTGTTTTAGAGTTTGTGTGTTTGGCTCTCCTTGTGCAAACACTATCTCATGTGGTTACCATTGCACACTATGTGAGAATTGTGGTCCACTCGTGCCTGCAGACCATTATCATCTCACTAAGCCCTGTGTCACAGTCCAAAGCCTACTCTGCCCTTGCCCCTCCAGCAGCAGAGAGGAGTAGCCTACTGTATGGGCCAGTCTGGTTGTATGTTGCTGGCCATGGGAAGACAGGGCCACTACCCAGCTCTGACTGTGATGTGTTGCGTTGCGTGGGAGGGATGCGCCTGGAGAATGCATATACTTCTCACCTCTGTAGATCCTGGGGATAAGAAGTCCACAACTGGAGGAGGGTGGGTGGAACAGATGGGGGGTTGCCTATACGTTAAGCTGGCTTGTTCTCCTCCAAGGCTGCTGCTGCCGGCATTCCCCCATCCAGAACTCCCTTGAGACGAGTGAAAGCCAGAGGATATCCAGACCTGTCAACCTGACCATCTGCTGGGGAAATCTCAGAGTGCAGGGTAGTCGAGGCCGTTGGAATAACATCTGGAGCGGAGTGGCTATAAAGGCCGGGGGGGGGGGGGGGGGGGGGGGGGGGGGGGGGGTTAAGTGGCATGGTTCAGGGCTTCACATTAGTGCTCCATGCAACACATAAAGAATAGGTAAGAAGAATAAAGAGAGGGGTAGATAGACAAAGGAGGTCTCAATATAAGGAATGGATGCAGTAAATCATAGACAGGTTAGCTATAGCTGTGGTTCCTGTTCCTGGGTAGAGGGCAAAGGAGAGGTCATCCTGTGAGAATCAGAGGAAGTGTTCTGTCTGATTGCTAACCTCCTGCTCTTAGCGGCCTGGCAGCTCACCCCACAAGACCCCACTGTATCCACTAAATCAAATCAAATCAAATTGTATTTGTCACATACACATGGTTAGCAGATGTTAATGCGAGTTTAGCGAAATGCTTGTGCTTCTAGTTCCGACAATGCAGTAATAACCAACAAGTAATCTAACTAACAATTCCAAAACTACTACCTTATACACACAAGTGTAAAGGGATAAAGAATATGTACATAACGATATATGAATGAGTGATGGTACAGAGCGGCATAGGCAAGATGCAGTAGATGGTATCGAGTACAGTATATGCATATGAGATGAGTATGTAAACAAAGTGGCTAGTGATACATGTATTACATAAAGATGCAGTAGATGATATAGAGTACAGTATATACGTAGACATATGAGATGAATAATGTAGGGTATGTAAACATTATATTAAGTAGCATTGTTTAAAGTGGCTAGTGATATATTTTACATCAATTCCCATTATTAAAGTGTCTGGAGTTGAGTCAGTGTGTTGGCAGCAGCCACTCAATGTTAGTGGTGGCTGTTTAACAGTCTGATGGCCTTGAGATAGAAGCTGTTTTTCAGTCTCTCGGTCCCAGCTTTGATGCACCTGTACTGACCTCGCCGTCTGGATGATAGCGGGGTGAACAGGCAGTGGCTTGAGTGGTTGTTGTCCTTGATGATCTTTATGGCCTTCCTGTGACATCGGGTGGTGTAGGTGTCCTGGAGGGCAGGTAGTTTGCCCCCGGTGATGCGTTGTGCAGACCTCACTACCCTCTGGAGAGCCTTACGGTTGTGGGCGGAGCAGTTGCCGTACCAGGCGGTGATACAGCCCGACAGGATGCTCTCGATTGTGCATCTGTAGAAGTTTGTGAGTGCTTTTGGTGACAAGCCAAATTTCTTCAGCCTCCTGAGGTTGAAGAGGCGCTGCTGCGCCTTCTTCACGATGCTGTCTGTGTGGGTGGACCAATTCAGTTTGTCTGTGATGTGTACGCCGAGGAACTTAAAACTTACTACCCTCTCCTGTAAAAGGCAAGAACAAAGTGGTGCACAAAAAAACTGCAAAAAAGCTTTAGCTGATCAAGCTCGTGCCAACTTACTGAAGATAACCACATCAGTAAAGCTACCACCACCTCATCCTTGACTGACGAAACACCATGGCAGGTGGAAGCTAGTAGGCCTACTTATGCAGCAGCTGGTACTAGCAGCCTAACAGTCCTGACAGAGACCTCACTGCCCGGGCACGCCAATAACAGTGGCCTTGCTTCTCCTCTTCTTCCTCCCCTCAGTTCCTCAAGTGAGAGGAACTCACTTCTCCTCCTCCTCCTCTGCCTGAAAATCAAGCTGATGACTGCCAGAGACACACCCGCGCTCATGAGAGCAACACCCCTTCTATGAACACGGGTAAACCTACGAGTGAAGAGACGGATAGCCTCGTCAGCATGGAGTCCGAGTTCCAATCTGTAATATACACTAATGTTGAGTTACACCCCTTTTTCCCCAAGAAGAGCCTCAATTTGTCAGGGCATGCACTCTACAAGGGGTCGAAGCATTCCACAGGGATGTTGGCCCATGTTCTCCAATGCTTCCCACAGTCGTGTCAAGTTGGCTGGATGTCCTTTGGGTGGTGGACCATTCTTGATACACATGGGAAACTGTTGAGCATGAAAAACCCAGTAGCATTGCAGACACACTCAAACCGGTGCACCTGGCACCTACTACCATACCAATCACCCAATCACCCTTTGAATGGCACACATACACAATCCGTCTCAATTGTCTCAAGGCTTAAAAATATGGATTTAACCTGTCTCCTTCACTTCATCTACACTGATTGAAATGGTTTTAACAAGATACATCTATAAAGGATCATAGGTTTCACCTGGAGCATGTTTCCATTTATATTTACACTCTACCATCTAAATACTGTATATAGCTATAGATAGGCTAGTAGGCTAGACTGCATTGTCTGCATAATGAAACAATCCATAGTAAGCTATTGTTTTGACAGTGGACTGATTGTATTATTTGGCATTAAATGGGACATTTAAAAAACGTTTGACTTCATATTCATCATCTCCAGCACCACCCCATCATCAACATATGAGAAATGAGTTTTGTAGTAAAAAAAAAAATAGAAGAAGATAAGTGTTTGCGGTGACATAATTTTCTGTTATTATTTTTTTAACCTTTATTTAACTAGGCAAGTCAGTTAAGAGCAACTTCCCATTTTCAATGACAGCCTAGGAACAGTGGGTTAACTGCCTTGTTCAGGGGCAGAACAACAGATTTTTACCTTGTCTGCTCAGGGATTTGATCTTGCAACCTTTCAGTTACTGGCCCAATACTCATACCACTAGGCTACACTGGTGTGCATCATGTGATTTAAATCAATTATGAGTAGGCATTGCCTACTAAATTCCTACTAATTGGTTGATGATGTCATTATCTTCCTCTATTATTTTTACTGCAAAACATAGAAACGTGCCATTTTCACATATATTGATATTGGGGTGGTGCTGGCGATGATGAATATAGGCCTACAGGACAGTTGTTGTATATAAAAATGTAAAAATCTATTGGTTACTGATTACTATGCTGTTTCATTGAAAAATCATTTAACAATCTGCAATGTTTGAATTTCCCACTTTAATTACTCAACAAGTATATACACTACAGTTCAAAAGTTTGGGATCAATTAGAAATGTCCTTGTTTTTGAAAGAGAAGCAAATTATTTGTCCATTAAGATATCATCAAATTGATCAGAAATACAGTGTAGACATTGTTAATGTTGTAAATGACTATTGTAGCTGGAAACAGTTGATTTTTTTCAATGGAATATCTACATAGGCATACAGAGGCCCATTATCAGCGACCATCACTCCTGTGTTCCAATGGCACGTTGTGTTAGCTAATCCAAGTTTATAATTTTAAAAGGTGAATTGATCAATAGAAAACCCTTTTGCAATTATGTTAGCACAGCTGAAAACTGTTGTTCTGGTTAAAGAAGCAATAACACTGGCCTTATTTAGACTACTTGAGTATCTGGAGCATCAGCATTTCTGGGTTCCATTACAGGCTCAAATTGGCCCAAAACAAAGACCTTTCTTCTAAAACTCATCAGTCTATTCTTCTTCTGAGAAATTAAGGCTATTCCATGCGAGAAATTGCCAAAAAACTGAAGATCTCTTACAACGCTGTGTACTACTCCCTTCACAGAACAGAGCAAATTGGCTCTAAGCAGAATAGAAAGAGGAGTGGGAGGCCCCAGTCAACAACTGAGCAAGTACATTAGAGTGTCTGGTTTGAAAAACAGACGCCTCACAAGTCCTCAACTGGCAGCTTCATTAAATAGTACCCGCAAAACAGCAGTCTCAACGTCAACAGGGAAGAGGCGACTTCGGGATGCTGGCCTTCTAGGCAGAGTTGCAAAGAAAAAGCCATCTCAGACTGGCCAATAAAAAGAAAAGATTAAAATGTGCAAAAGAACATAGACACTAGATAGAGTAAGATTGGAATAAAGTGTTATGGACAGACGAATCTAGGTTTGAGGTGTTCGGATCACAAAGAAGAACATTCGTGAGGAGCAGAAAAAATTAAAAGATGCTGGAGGAGTGCTTGACGCCATCTGTCAAGCATGGTGGAGGCAATGTGATGGTCTGGGGGTGCTTTGGTGGTGGTAAAGTGGAAGATTTGTACAGGATTAAAGGGATCTTGAAGAAGGAAGGCTATCACTCCATTTTGCAAAGTCATGCCATATCCTGCGGAAGGCGCTAAATTTGAGCCAATTTCCTCCTACAACTTGACAATGACACAAAGCACAGCTCCAAACTATGCAAGAACTATTTAGGGAAGAAGCAGTTAGCTGGTATTCTGTCTATAATGGAGTGACCAGCACAGTCACAGGATCTCAACCCTATTGACTGCCCATCAAGCCAATCCAACTTGTGGGAGGTGCTTCAGGAAGCATTGGGTGAAATCTCTTCAGATTACTTCAACAAATTGACAACTAGAATGCCAAAGGTCTGCAAGGCTGTAATTGCTGCAAATGGAGGATTCTTTAATGGATACACAGCTCGCTGGTCACCATTGCATCTCCCACCTGTAGCACACGCTCCAGCAGGTATATCTCTCTAGTCACCCCCAGGACCAATTCTTTCTTTGGCCGCCTCTCCTTCCAGTTCTCTGCTGCCAATGACTGGAACGAACTACAAAAATCTCTGAAACTTGAAACACTTATCTCCCTCACTAGCTTTAAGCACCAACTGTCAGAGCAGCTCACAGATTACTGCACCTGTACATAGCCCACCTATAATTTAGCCCAAACAACTACCTCTTTCCCTACTGTATTTAATGTATTTATTTATTTTGCTCCTTTGCACCCCCATTATTTTTATTTCTACTTTGCACATTCTCCCATTGCAAATCTACCATTCCAGTGTTTTACTTGCTATATCGTATTTACTTTGCCACCATGGCCTTTTTGCCTTTACCTCCCTTATCTCACCTCATTTGCTCACATCGTATATAGACTTGTTTATACTGTATTGTTGACTGTATGTTTGTTTTACTCCATGTGTAACTCTGTGTCGTTGTATGTGTCGAGCTGCTTTGCTTTATCTTGGCCAGGTCGCAATTGTAAATGAGAACTTGTTCTCAACTTGCCTACCTGGTTAAATAAAAGGTGAAATAAATAAAATAAATACATAAATTTATATTTGGTTGTCAAGCCTACCGCTTATGTTAAGCATAATGCTTATGTTTCACAAAGCTATAGATTGCTAGCTGGTGGCAAGAATGTACACTACCGTTGAAAAGTTTGGGGTCACTTAGAAATGTCCTTGTTTTCCATGAAAACATACATGAAATTAGTTACAAAATGGATAGGAAATATAGTCAAGACGTTGACAAGGTTATAAATTATGATTTATATTTGAAATAATTATTGTGTCCTTCAAACTTTGCTTTCGTTAAAGCAAAGCAATAGGCTACTACAAGCATTAGCACCAAATTATCTAACAGCCTATCGACGGGAAGATACATAAACATTGCAATTTCAGAACCATGGACAGCTATCAGAGCGCCCAAAATCTGACTTTGTGGGGCGGTTGGGTTCAGAGAAACTGCGCTACACCAGTGCTGCCATGTTGAGGTTAGATTCTTGTTAAGTGGGTTTGTGTGTAGAACACCTAGCTGATGACTGATGGCTGGTCAGACAGTGATTAAGGCTGCTCAGGCTTTAATGGCCATGCTGGCCGGTTTGTTAAACAACATGGCTCTGTTTTAAACTAAGCAACCAGGTGTTATCAAATCAAATTAAATTGTATTTGTCACATGTGCTGAATACAACAACCTTACAGTGAAATGCTTACTTAAAAGCCCTTAAACAAGGATTTAAGAAGTTAAGAAATAAATAACAAATAATTAAACAGCAGCAATAAAATAACAATAGCGAGGCTATATACAGGGGGTACCGGTACAGAATCAATGTGCGGAGGCACCGAGGTAATTGGGAGTGAACAGGGAGTACAGGAGGGGACTGAGCATGCACCCCTGAGGGTCCCCCGTGTTGAGGGTCAGCGTGGTGGATCTGCTATTACCTACCCTTACTACCTTGGGGCGGCCTGTCAGGAAGTCCAGGGTCCAGTTGCAGAGGGAGGTGTTTAGTCCCAGGGTCCTTAGCTTAGTGATGAATTTTGTGGGCACTATGGTGTTGAACGCTGAGCTGTAGTCAATTAATAGCATTCTCACATACTGTAGGTGTTCCTTTTGTCCAGGTGGGAAGGGGCAGTGTTGAGTGCAATAGAGATTGCATCATCTGTGGATCTGTTGGGGCAGTATGCAAATTGGAGTGGGTCTAGGGTTTCTGAGATAATGGTGTAGATGTGAGCCATGACCAGCCTTTCAAAGCATTTCATGGCTACAGACGTGAGTGCTACGGGTCGGTAGTTATTTAGGCAGGTTACCTTGGTGTTGTTGGTTACAGGGACTATGATGGTCTGCTTGAAACATGTTGGTATTACAGACTCAGTCAGGGACAGGTTGAAAATATCAGTGAAGACACTTGCCAGTTGGCCAGCGCATGCTCGGAGTACACGTCCTGGTAATCCGTCTGGCCCTGCATCCTTGTGAATGTTGACCTGTTTAAAGGTCTTACTCACATAGACTATGGAGAGCGTGATCACACAGTCGTCCGGAACAGCTGATACTCTCATGCGTGCTTCAGTGTTACTTGCCTCAAAGCAAGCATAGAAGTTATTTATCTCGTCTGGTAGGCTTGTGTCACTGAGCAGCTCGGGGCTGTGCTTCCCTTTGTAGTCTGTAATAGTTTGCATCCAACGAGAGTCGGAGGCGGTGTAGTACGATTCGATCTTAGTCCTGTATAGACTATTTTTGTTGTTTGATGGTTTGTTGGAGGGCATAGCGGAATTTCTTAAAAGCTTCCGGGTAAGAGTCCCACTCCTTGAAATCAGAAGCTCTACCGTTTAGCTCGGTGTGGATGTTGCCTGTAATCCATGGCTTCTGGTTGGGGTATCTATGTACATCACTGTGTGGATGACGTCACTTAGTGATGAAGCCAGTGACTGATGTGGTGTACTCCACAATGACATCGGAAGAATCCCAGAACATATTCCAGTCTGTGCTGTTAAAACAGTCCTTTAGCTTAACATCTGCTTCATCTGACCACTTTCTTATTGACCGAGTCAGTGGTGCATTGAAGTCCTCGGCTACTAGGAGCGCCGCCTCTGGAGCGTTTTCCTGTTTGCTTAAGGCCGTATACAGCTCATTGATGCTGGTACTAAAACCTCACTCAGTTTGTGGTGGTATATAGACAGCTACAAATAATACAGATGAAAACTCTCTTGGTAAATAGACTCTGGTTGGCTGGCTCTTTGGGCTGTTATGTACCTAATACAGAGCTGGTAGCAATATGCACATAAATTATTTACAATGACAGAGAGGTAGCTCGTAAACACAATTAAATTGTCACAAAACACACGTGACAGCTATAATAGTTGCTAGTCTAAGTATACCAGTGTGAGACCTCCTTCAGTACTGTTGACCCACCTGTTTGCGTGGCACGCTGACTGTTTTGCACTTGTGGCACTTGCTCTTCATACTGATTTAGCAAGTCCAATCAATGCAACACACTGCATTTAGCATACTGCAACAACTGACTATACAAGTTAAATTCCACAAGTAAACAGGGTGGAAAGACAGTCGGAAATGTCCAACCTGGTGATACAGTAGCTTATCCAAACCCAGCCCAATTATGCAACATTCAGTTCTGTCTTGGACAAAGCTTCTGTGGGTTTAACCAGAAAACAACATTGTTTAACTGCATGGGGAAAAGGCAGGGAGGGAGGAGAGAGTCTTAATGAGATTCACATAATTTTGGCAAAGCCACGTGGATGAGGTAATGCCGTTGTGTTAGAGGAGAAGGCTAGGGGGGGGGGGGGGGGCAAAGCAAATCAGTAAACATGTTCAATCTCAGGAAAAAGGGAGTCAGGCGCACAGCTTATTAAGATATTTCATAGCAAGATCTTTGCCCAGTTTAGTTTATTAAACATACACTGCTCTGTATGGTATGCACTGCATTAGCACTGCTCACATGAAATATAGTTGCTGACAAGACTAGAAAATAATATGACAACAACTACATTATAAGTTTTGTACTTGATTCAACCCACCACTACAGTACTTGAAAAGATAAAATGACACATCACGTTGTGTAAAACAAGCTTTTACCTCAGAGGGCCTGATAGGTAGAACTATGGCTATTTTTTAAATCAAATTATGGTTTCGACATCACTGTGCACCAACAGTTTTAGTAAAGCAGCAGTATATTTCAGCAGGGCGTTCGGCTGTTTAACAGGCTAGCTAGATGGAAACTTAATTCACCTAGATTACTTGATGTTGTGTATCCCACTGACTAATGAGGCTGAACTGTTGTTGGGAGGCACAGCTCTCCCATTACTTCTTTGCATGTGAGAGCTGGGACTGAGATGGAGTCAGTACCAAAGCCCATCAGTCTAAAAGACATGGCCATCGCCAAGTAAGAGTATCAGTGGTCTATCAAGACGCCCAGTCAAAGCACCCACTTACAGGCACATACGGGCACAAGAGACTTACATACACAGTATGACTTCACCCTGGTGGAGGATAAATGGGTGTTATAATCACACACTGGGGAGATATCCTTACCCTCTTAGCATTGAGTGGCATCTCTCTTATTGCATGACACCTGGCAATGAAAGACTTTACAGTCTTCTGATAGTTAAGCATTGAAATATCAAATTCTTCAAGGTTTTAGAAATTACAAGATTGTTTTTGAGAGTGTGAAAGTCTGCAGTTATTATATTTATCTACATAAGTAGCTATGAAGGAGGAAGAAATCATCACATTCCTCGGTCCAGCTGCATAGCTAACTAGGTATGAGGAAATGGATGCACATACTAAGACTTTAAAGAGTAAATTACCTAGAGGCCCATGTATTAAAGCCAGTGTGCTTGCTGCATAGCTCCCATAATGTCTGTCATTAGACCAGAGAGAGATTTCCCTGGGGGGCTTGTACCCACCATCCCAGCGGGAGTGTGTCAGGGGTCAGGCCAATTTGCAGGCGAGGACAAGAACATTTATTTGCACAGGCTGAGCTGAGGAGTTACCCCACAGTTGGGCTATTAATTACAGTCCCTTCCTTATTGCTGCATGGAGCCTAATTGATTTCAGGTCAGGCCCTGGAACGTATTAGAGACGGACTGCATACCTCCAACACAAACACCTCAGTCAAGATTACATTCACAGCCAATGAGATCTCCCCCCCTGGGATCACTAGTAATACCAGACTATATGGGTGTGGCAGGATTGCTATCAGTCCTGTGAGTCTAAGTGCTAAGTCAAGTCAGTTTGCACACGTCTATTAATGTGGTGCTATAGACCTGGACACAGGTGTGGGATCAGTTGAACATAGGACAATGTCATATAAAGGTGCAGACAAATGACCATGTAGCTTGGTGTAAATGAGAATAGCAGCTATTAAGCTTAGTGAGGTAGAAGACTCTTTCAGAAAGGGACATCACTGCTGTGACAAAGTTGTCATGGTTTCTACAGTATGTATTGGCATGCAAGTGTTATAGCGCAAGTTATCCCTTTGTTGTTCTCTTCCAGGTGGTGTAGTTGCACAAGATGAGAGTGAATCAGATGTTGTCACTGGGCCCACACAGCCAGTTGATGTTGCTGAATTAATTCGTGGAGACGACATTGACACCACACAACCGGCAGATGAAGGTAAGAAACGGATCCATTAGAAGATGATCTCCACAGAGCCACTATTGGTGTTGCTGTATTAATATACCGTCCTAGGCTCATCCTATCAGCTTTTTGTCATAAATGTTTAAATCAAGTGGACACAGGGGTGCAATGCACCTCAAATCTGTGGGGACACAAAGTACTTGAGGATGTCTGGGGGGTGGTCCTTGCCCCCCCTCCGGAAGTTGGAGAATTTGGCATTTTTCAAACACCTGCAATCTAGAGCCATAATCATTATGCTTAATTCTATTTAAAAATGTATATATTTTTCTGCATATCTAAGCATACAGTTGAAGTCAGAAGTTTACACACTTAGGTTGAAGTCATTAAAACTCGTTCTTCAACCACTCCACACATTTCTCGTTAACAAACTATAGTTTTGGCAGGTCGGTTAGGACATCTACTTTGTGCATGACACAAGTCATTTTTCCAACAATTGTTTACAGACAGATTATTTCACTTAACATTCACTGTATCACAACTCCAGTGGGTCAGAAGTTTACATACACTAAGTTGACTGTGCCTTTAAACAGCTTGGAAAATTCCAGAAAATTATGCCATGGCTTTAGAAGCTTCTGATAGGCTAATTGACATCATTTGAGTCAATTGGAGGTGTGCCTGTGGATGTATTTCAAGGTCTACCTTCGAACTCAGTGCCTCTTTGCTTGACATCATGGGAAAATCAAAAGAAATCAGCCAAGACCAAGAAAATACTAATTGAGTGTATGTAAACTTCTGACCCACTGGGAATGTGATGAAGGAAGTAAAAGCTGAAATAAATCATTCGCTCTACTATTATTCTGACATTTCACATTCTTAAAATAAAGTGGTGATCCTAACTGACCTAAAACAGGGAATTTTTAAACGGATTAAATGTCAGGAATTGTGACAAACTGAGTTTAAATGTAGTTGGCTAAGGTGTATGTAAACTTCAGACTTCAACTGTCTGGTGGTTATTTTATGCTTGATAGCCTGAAATGGCTTCTTGGTAGCTAGTTATGAGGTTGGGAAATGTGGAACCTCTGGCCTAGCTAAAGACAACTTCATAAAATTGCTAGGTGGCTAGTAGTATTACAGAGAAACAACAACAACAAAAATAATAATAAAATCTGAGGGGGCACGTGCCCCTGTGCCCCCTATGGTCATGATGCCTCTGACTGGACATAAAACACTAAGAAAGAGACTTTTCTTTTCTTTTCAGAAGCAGATAAGCCCCAAGTCCAGATCATTGTATTCCCCAGTATTCCTGGCCTGGATCTGTCAGGCTTCTTACATGACACCACAGCGACTCCAGTCACCAAGGGGGTAGTGGAGACCACAGACATAGGGGAGGCCACAGTGGAGGCTGGTGAAGCAGGAATCACAGACCCAGATGACAACCAGGAGACCCAGGCTCCCCAGCAGTTTCAGACCTCCCAATCCAGTGACACTGTGCTCATCCCAGAGGTGAGCCTCGAGTTCAGTGACAATGCCATCCAAATCGCCAATCCAAGTTCAGAATGAACGAAACACACTCTAGTCTAACTGAAGTTGTCTGGTGTCTCTCTACAGGCTGATGTGATGTGTGTTGATAAAGAAGCTGTCCAGGACAGAGATGCAGTGAATCTGAAACTCAAGGCCTCATCCAGCTGTGTAAGTAATGAGCACACCACGTGTACGCACACACACACACACACACACACACACACACACCTCACTAAAGGAAAAGCCAACTTTTCCTGATGTGACATACAGGAAACCCTCACAGCAGTGTCCACTTCAGTTCAAACTGTATCGAGGGTAGTTTCAGGGTTAAAAACGTTAGCGGAAGCTGAGAGTCAGAGTAAGATGTTATAGATGACCGACTCCTGAGGCAAAATCATAGCAAATTGCCACTTTCAATTTGCCCCTTATCAGACCAGTGCACATTAGCTAAGCAGGAAATTCCTATTCATTAAGCTACAGTGATTAAAACATCTCCCGTGGGCAGTGAACAAGAAGGCTAGTGACACACCAGCCCTTCTCCTCCCTAGTTATGCCTGCCAGGTGAGGAGGGGGAGCAAAAAGAGTTACAACCCAAGACATGCCTACAGGAGAGAAGAAGAGGGAAGAACGTGTTCAAAGTGTTGGTGTGAAAGGTGGGAAGGCGGTGGTGGGGATACTGTTGTAGCGTGTGTACAAAAGGGATTCCTCAGCGTCTTGGGGCAATGGCTGCTGGGCTAACAGGAATTCCGCTCTGTGCCGGCCAGGGAAGTGAAGGGAAGTGGCGTCTCGCTTTCCTCAACTGTGTCTGTCTGCCAGGCTGCCTGTCGTCTGGAGCTCCAGCTCCGCTGATTTCAGTCGAGATAAAATTGTATTAAATAATGCCCTGAAATAATGGAGTCCTTGGTGATATCACACATCAAGAGGCATGTGTAAGAGTCTTGAATGGGACTTAGCTCCCCCCTCTCCATCTAGGCCTGCATGAGAAAGCCCCTTGCAGCATGGCATGTAATCAGTGACACACTCACTCCTACACCAGGCTATGCTTTATGACTTGATTGGCTTCATCTGGGTTAGACACCACATCCCATTTGTGAAGATCCATGTATGTTTCCAATTATATGAAGATCATATATACTGTAGATGGGTTTTTAAAAATATGTTTTTCAATTATTAACAAATTACTAAATACTTAAAGAAATTATAGAATGGAAACATCTTGAAAATTTTAGAAAACCCGCCATGCTATGCACTGACTACACAAGACAATTAAGCATCGGGGGCAGGACCCAAGAGACTGCATCAGGGATCAAGAAACAGCTGAGAACGACGTGAATAAAACTGTTTTAAACTTAAAGATGAGAATTCGTGTGCTTTACATGCACTGTATTGAACATGCTCTGAGTGCCGTAGCAGATGAGGCCTTGAGAGCGATCCTGTTTCCTTAGCTTTGTAAAGAAGCCAGCTGTCCTATCTGGGGCTGGGATCAAAGGTTTGAGCAGAGCCGTCTGTGAGTGCTAGTGGCTGTTTTTGGACCATGTTAAATAGGGTGGAGTATTGCAAGGTTGTGATATAATTTATCGGGTTAAGGGAGAGGGACATGGGAGGGGGGTGTGGCCCTTTTGTGGTGTACATTTCCAAAGACCCATAGTAACTGTGTATTCATGAGAATGTATATTAGAATGTATATTACCACATTTCTATGTGAACACATTTAATTTCTGTGTGAACACATTTCATTTCTGTGTGTACACATTTCTGTGTGAACACATTTCTGTGTTCACACATTTCTGTTTGAACACATTTCTGTTTGAACACATTTAATTTCTGTGTGAACACATTTAATTTCTGTGTGAACACATTTCTGTTTGAACACATTTCTGTTTGAACACATTTAATTTCTGTGTGAACACATTTAATTTCTGTGTGAACACATTTCTGTTTGAACACATTTAATTTCTGTGTGAACACATTTAATTTCTGTGTTCACACATTTCTGTTTGAACACATTTCTGTTTGAACACATTTCATTTCTGTGTGAACACATTTCATTTCTGTGTGAACACATTTCTGTTTGAACACATTTCTGTTAACTAGGATGACCAGGTTCAGCCCCAAATTCACATGCTTTGTTATTAATCCAACTGATATTTCCACAGGAGGAGACCAGGTCTAAAATTGAGAGTGTGTTGGAGCACCTGTGTGGAGATGACTGTAAACTGGAGGTCTACCAGGAGGACAACTCCAATGAAATCCTGATCTCTGGCCAATGTATAGAAGGTTGCTTCCCTCTTCTCCTTTTTAATGATGTGGGATTATTCTGTTGAGTGTCTGGTGTTGAAAAAACATTAACCAAATCATCATCTCTACTTACAGCTGATGCAAAAGGAATGGCTGAGAAGTTCAACAATGACAACATTAAAGACAAGGTAGAGTATCACTTCTCTCCATTCAGTATTCCAATTCCCCATACACATATGACGTTCACATAATTCACACCACATACACTTCATGAGAAAGGCATTGTGATCAGTGTCCATTGCTGTCACACCCACAATTAAAATGCTTTCATTTGTGCACCATGGTAGGTGAGGCACAATGCTGATTCGGCTCCTTATCTAACCACTGTGAGATAAACACCACTGTGAGACACTCCTCCACCAGACAGGAATCCTCACTCATGGCTCCAAGCTGCCGGGAAGATGCTGTATGACAAACAGAAAACAATCCCCACTTTCCTGTCAGCTGGAATTAATTTATGTTCCCGGTGGAGATGGGGTTGAGTGTTCCCAATGGGAATGAGGAATGGGTGTTTCCTTCTCATGATTCAACCTGGTTGTCCCTTTGACATTAGACATACTCTGTGCTCCATCCCTACAACCCCCCTAACTCTGCCCTGCCGCATTAAACAGTTAAGTGAGCTGCACCCGTCCACAATCTTCTCATTATGTTGGTCAGTTAGTTCAATGGCACCTTTGTGTTTAGATACTGCTCTGGTCTGAAGGGTGTAGGGCAGGGATCATTTACTAGATTCAGCCGGGGGCTGATTTTTTTTCTTGAGCGGATGGTCAGGGGGCCGGAACATAATTACAAATAATTTGTAGACTGCAAATTGACTGCAAGAAGCCCAAACAGATAGTATTTGACTAAAACATAATCATTTCAAACCTTGCTTGCATTTGTATACGATCACATACTGTATATCTCTCAATTATGCGTGGGAATAATTTGGAACAGATTTCCCAAATGAAAATCACTTGGATTTGCTGGTGTTTTTAAAGTGTTTTATGTTCAACAATTAAAATAAAAAATGACAATCTGAAATAGCTTTATATGGGCCACACCCAAATGCTGGTTTAGAGAGAAGCATGTGGAACTGCCTTCCTTTGGTGTCTTGTTTTCACTATCATTCATCATAGTTATCGTATAAGCTAACCTCAATCTCCTTTCTGATTGACACCAACATTCCTAACCTCAGCCAAGATACTTAAGACCTCCTCAGACAAAAGGGATATATCTCTATTATGTATTCGAGCTGAATTGCTGGTGTTTTTACAGTCTTTTATGTCCAATAATTAAAATTCTAAAAATTGTGGGCTGCTAGTTGGGGAACACTGGTGTAGGGAGATGCTGGCCTTTTTCCATTCAGTTGAATCTCTTGAACTTTATGCTAGCCCAGGCCACATAAAGCCTGAAATCCATCCTCTACAGTCTGGGCTAAAATAGCCTGATCGAAGGAGGCATTAGGGGCACTGCTATTCATCCGTCCTCTACAGTCTGGGGGTAAAATAGCCTGATCCAAGGAGGCATCAGGGGCACTGCTATTCATCCCTCCTCTACAGTCTGGGGGTAAAATAGCCTGATCCAAGGAGGCATCGGGGACACTGCTATTCATCCCTCCTCTACAGTCTGGGGGTAAAATAGCCTGATCCAAGGAGGCATCAGGGGCACTGCTATTCATCCATCCTCTACAGTCTGGGGGTAAAATAGCCTGATCCAAGGAGGCATCAGGGGCACTGCTATTCCTAGTGTCAGTAAAGCATCTAAAACAAGACAATGCAGATTACATACCACTATAATTCACATAGGGTATAACTTCAAAGTACAGCCTGAATTCCTTATATTATTATGTGTATAACTCTCCTTCTCTCTCTAGATTGATTTTGAGGAGGCTGTTCCTCGCTGGGGGAAGAAATCCAAACTGGTACTGGTCTCCCTGCTGCTCACTGGACTGCTCCTGGCTATTCTTCTCATCGCAGGCTACTACCTGAAAACCCACCGCCCACCACCCAAGGGAGCGAGACTGGTGAGTCAGAGTGGCCATGATGTGAGAGAGACCCAAAGCAAACTAATACTGTGTACAGGACCCAGTTTACTGGGAAGATTGGGTGGGTCTTGTTTTCACAATCATTTATCATAGGCATCGTATAAACAAACCTCAATGTCCTCATCTGATTGACACAAATATTCCTAACCTCAACCAAGATAGTTAAGACCTCCTCAGACAAAAGTGACACGACTCCCTGACTCCACCATTCGTGTTTGAATTCCATCATAGGGAGAAAGTGATTGCTTTTGAATCCTCTCGTCATCAGGCTTCACCTTCAACTTTACCTTCCCTTCCATACACATATACACGTTTGCTTTTCTGAACAACATACAAAACGTATTATTCATTCAGTTAAATCTGTACTGTATCACAATAACACTTATTACCAAGCCCAACCTAACATCAAGGTTCCTCTAATCGAATCTCTATGGTTCCTCTGCACGTAGGCTGAAGAGGGTTTCCAGGTGTATGAGGAGAACCAGGCCAACACCCTGGTGTCGGTGGCCCCTCTGCAGTCACAGGAGCCCCTGTTGAAGCCCACCAACAATGGGGAGTTTCCTGAGAGCCAGCCACTACCCAACAACGGCCAACCTGCCACCCAGACCTCGGTTGCTGACACTGAGATGTGAACGAGCTCTGAATTACATCCCCAACGCCCCATTTTCATTCCTCCTGCTCACCATCATCACCACATTCCCAATCCCTCTCCCCTCATAGTGTACCTGGGGATACAAGACTCTAACACTAAACAACAATTCAATATCCAAGCCCACCTCACCTTACCCCATGCAACCCTTGACTCCCAGGATGATGACAATGATGAAGATGATGACTATGACGATAATGACGAGGCCTGTAATGTGAAGAGAAGAGATTGTGATCACTGGCCTCTAACAGGTTTCAGTGGTGGTAGAGAAGGAGCCTAAACACTGAGTTTGGGGGACTGGACAGCAGGTTGAGACTGCATTCCAAAAACAATAATTGCTGCAAGAAATTAACAAGAAATCACCAAAATTGACAATTTGTGTTGCTGTTTCCAAATTCATGTATGAAGCACAGTGTATTCGAATTCTTAGTCTTTCAGATCTCAAATGGACTCATTTGAACTAAAAGGGTCATCGTAGTTTAAAGTATCGCTTGTATGATCTGGTGTGATCGTTTGCTTGAACCTCCTGTTTGAGGTAAAAAATTACATTTGGGTAACAGAAGCGGAGAAAGAGTGATACATGGAGATTATTTCAACCATTGAAGAGATTTTAATAGGCAGCTTTAAAATGGGTATCAATATGATTGGCTAGTGCAGAGATCAGAGTTGAATCATGTTGCCTTTTATCAAGGCCCATCATAATAGTTGTGTGAGATGGGCTGCCATATGTTTGTTTCATAATTCTGTAGGCCTACACTCTTAGAAAAAAAAGGTGCTATCTAGAACCTAAAAGGGTTCTTCAGCTATCCCCATAGGAAAACCCTTTGAAGGTAGAACCCTTTCCACATAGAGTTCTACATGGCACCCAAAAGGGTTCTACCTGGAACCAAAAAAGTTATCCTATGGGACAGCCAAAGAACCATTTTGTAACCCTTATTTTTGTGTAGTGTGTCACAATTTCCATCATGACGAACATTATATTGTAGTTGTTTAAATGTTTTTTTTTTCTGTTCTGACTCAGCACTGTGTCTTTGAGAATGTTGAACCAGGTAGACTAATCTTATCAAATCTGAAAAACAGACATAACCTGTCGGTTTTGTGTGGCGAAGCACTGCCTTTAAATATCTACAAAATCCCTAGTAACATGTTCAACATTCCCAAGGCCCTTTAAATGTCCTTAATAAATCAGTTCATCATGAAACATCAGTTACATGGATGGAAGATGTATTTTAGCTATTGTTTTTTGAATGACTGATTGTTGTCATACAATGCTGCATGTGTAAATATGCCTACTTTCTCTGTTAGAAATATCTGTGTGCCCTATACATTTTGATTGTGTCATTGTTGCTACTGTTTCTTTGTCTACCTGAACAGGTAACACTAGCCTGATCATGTCACATAGCATGGCACACATACAAACTTGCATCTCTTTATAGACCCCACACAAGGACAATTTAAATGTATTATGATTCCTACAGCTGTTTTGGGCCTTTCATCAAATCCAACATCTGATCTTGGCTTAAATAAACCAAATTATTAATATGTCATTGAAAAAGTTTAAAACTGCATACAGTTTACTGTATTAATCAAATCAAATGTATTTATTTATATAGCCCTTCGTACATCAGCTGATACCTCAAAGTGCTGTACAGAAACCCAGCCTAAAACCCCAAATAGCAGGCAATGCATGTGTATTAACAAGCATTGCCTGATGAACTGACCCACATATGTAAAACAATTGGACTCTGACAGTGTATTCTAGTCATGTAAAGTATATTTCTAGCAATACCACCCTAGACATGATCATATAAGTCACAAATGTTTGCTTATGGTCGTAGAGACATTTTCAATGAAACAACATAAGTGGAGTATTAGAAAGTGCAAAATATAAACTGTTGCTCCTACTGAGTCCATACAGAAATAGAACAAACGTATTATTTTGGGAACTGACCAGCATCTGAAGCACAGCATAGTGAATAGATCAAAACTACGAAATAACACATTGGATATCATGTAGTAAGAAAAAAAAAGTGTTAAACAAATGAAAATATGTTTTATATTTGAGATTCTTCGAAGTAGCCACCCTTTGCCTTGATGACAGCTTTTTACACCTGGAATGCATTTCAATTAACAGGTGTGCCTTGTTAAAAGTTAATTTGTGGAATTTCTTTCCTTCTTAATGCATTTGAGCCAATCAGTTGTGACAAGGTAAGGGTGGTATACAGAAAATAGCCCTATTTGGTGAAATACCAAGTCCATATTATGGCAAGAATAGCTCAAAAAAGCAAAGAGAAACGACAGTCCATCATTACTTTAAGACATGAACTAATGTCAACGCGGAAAATTTCAAGAACTTTCAAAGTTTCTTCAGTCTCAAAAACCATCAAGCAATATGATGAAACTGGCACTCATTAAAGGAAGACCCAGAGTTACCTCTGCTGCAGAGAATACGTTCATTAGAGTTAACTGCACCCCAGATTGCAGTCCAAATAAATGCTTCAGAGTTCAAGTAACAGACGCATCTCAACATCACTGTTCAGAGGAGACTGCATGAATCAGACCTTCATGGTCGAATTGCTGCAAAGAAACCACTACTAAAGAACACCAATAACAAGAAAAGATTTGCTTGGGTCAAGAAACACGAGCAATGGGCATTAGACCAGTGGAAATCTGTCCTTTGGTCTGATGAGTCCAAATTTGAGATATTTGGTTCCAACCACCGTGTCTTTGTGAGACGCAGAATAGAA
The DNA here is from genome assembly GCF_013265735.2 of Oncorhynchus mykiss. Lineage (NCBI taxonomy): Eukaryota > Metazoa > Chordata > Actinopteri > Salmoniformes > Salmonidae > Oncorhynchus > Oncorhynchus mykiss. The sequence continues at coordinate 68,626,245 of NC_048581.1, forward strand.
GAATGGATGATCTCCACTTGTGTGGTTCCCACTGTGAAGTGTGGAGGAGGAGGTGTGATGGTGTGGTTGTGCTTTGCTGGTGACACTGTCAGTGATTTATTTCGAATTCAAGGCACACATAACCAGCATGCCTACCACAGCATTCTGCAGCGATACGCCGTCCCATCTGGTTTGCACTTAGTGGGACTATCATTTGTTTTTCAATATGTCAATGACCCAACACACCTTCAGGCTGTTTACGGAGTATTTGACAAAGAAGGAGAGGAATGGAGTGCTGCATCAGATGACCTGGCCTCCACAATCACCCGACCTCAACCCAATTGAGATGGTTTGGGATGAGTTTGACCGCAGAGTGAAGGAAAAGCAGCCAAAAAGTGCTCAGCATACGTGGGAACTCCTTCAAGACTGTTGGAAAAGCATTCCAGGTGAAGCTGGTTGAGAGAATGCAATACTTATTTTCCACCATAATTTGCAAATAAATTCATTAAAAATCCTAGAATGTGATTTTCTGGATTTTTTTTCTAATTTTGTCTGTCATAGTTGAAGTGTACCTATGATGAAAATTACAGGCCTCTCATCTTTTTAAGTGGGAGAACTTGCACAATTGGTGGCTGACTAAATACTTTTTTGCCCCACTGTACATGGATGAGCAGTGACAGAGCGGCTAAGATGCAATAGATAGTGTAGGATACAGTATACAGTATATACATATGAGATAATCAAATCAAATTTATTTATATAGCCCTTCGTACATCAGCTGATATCTCAAAGTGCTGTACAGAAACCCAGCCTAAAACCCCAAACAGCAAGCAATGCAGGTGTAGAAGCGCGGTGGCTAGGAAAAACTCCCTAGAAAGGCCAAAACCTAGGAAGAAACTTTCCGTTCACCAAGGGGGGTTCAGAGCCTTTCCGTTCACCAAGGGGGGTTCAGAGCCTTTCCGTTCACCTTCCCACTCCTAGGCCAGACTACACTCAATCAGATAAGTAATGCAAGATATGTAAACATTCTTAAAGTGGCATTATTAAAGTGACTAGTGTAGTGGAAGCGGGGTGAACAGGTAGTGGCTCTTGTAGTTATTGTCCTTGATGATCTTTTTTGCCTTCCTGTGACATCGAGTGTTGTAGGTGGCCTGGAGGGCAGGTAGTTTGCCCCCAGTGATGCGTTGTGCAGACCACACCACCCTCTGGAGAGCACAGCGGTTGTGGGTGGTGCAGTTGCCGTACCAGGCGGTGATACAGCCCGACAGGATGCTCTCGATTGTGCACCTGTAAAAGTTAGTGAAGGTTTTCAGTGACAAGCCACATTTTTTCAGCCTCCTGAGGTCAAAGAGGCGCTGTCGCGCCTTCTTCACCTCACCATCTGTGTGTGTGAACCATTTCAGTTTTCTGGTGATATGTACAGTACACCGAGGAACTTCAAACTTTCCACCTTCTCCACTGCTGTCCCTTCGATGTGGATAGGGGGGTGCTCCCTTTGCTGTTTCCTGAAGTCCACGATCATCTCTTTGTTTTGCTGACATTGAGTGAGAGGATATTTTCCTGACACCACACTCCGAGGGCCCTCACCTCCTCCCTGTAGGCTGTCTCGTCGTTGTTGGTAATCAAGCCTACCACTGTTGTGTCGTCTGAAAACTTGATTGAGTTGGAGGCGTGCATGGCCACGCAGTCATGGGTGAACAGAGAGTACAGGAGGGGGCTGAGAATGCACCCTTGTGGGGCTCAGCGGAGTAGAGATGTTGTTTCCTACCTTTACCACCTGGGTGCGGCCCGTCAGGAAGTCCTGGACCCAGTTGCACAGGCCGGGGTCAAGACCCAGGGACTCAAGCTTAATGATGAGTTGAGGGTACTATGGTGTTGAATGCTGAGCTGTAGTCAATGAACAGAATTCTTACATAGGTATTCCTCTTGTCCAGATGGGATAGGGCAGTGTGATGGCAATTGCATCGTCTGTGGACCTATTGGGGTGGTAAGCAAATTCAAGTGGGTCTAGGGTGACAGGTAATGTAGAGGTGATATGATCCTTGACTAGTCTCTCAAAGCACTTCATGATGACAGAAGTGAGTGCTGCGGGCGACAGTCATTTAGTTCAGTTACCTTTGCTTTCTTGGGAACAGGAACAATGGTGGCCATCTTGAAGCATGTGGGGACAGCAGACGGGTATAGGGATTGGTTGAATGTGTCCGTAAACACACCAGCCAGCTGGTCTGCAATGCTCTGAGGACGCGGCTAGGGATGCCGTCTGGGCCTGCAGCCTTGCGGTTAACAAGATTAAATGTTTTACACACGTCGGCCACGGAGAAGGAGATCCCATAGTCTTTGGTAGCGGGCCTTGTCGGTGACACTGTACTGTCCTCAAAGTACGCAAAAAAAATGGTTTAATTTGTCTGGAAGAAAGATGTCATTGTCCACGACGGGGCTGTTTTTCTTTCTGTAATCTGTGATTGTCTGTAGACCCGTCTCGTGTTTGAGCGGTTGAATTGCGACTCCACTTTATCTCTATACTGACACTTTGTCTGTTTGATTGCCTTACAGAGGTAATAACTATACTGTTTGTATTCAGCCATACTTCCAGTTGCCTTGCCATGATTAAATGTAGTGGTACGTGCATTCAGTTTTGGCGGATGCTGCCATCAATCCACGGTTTCTGGTTAGGGAAGGTTTTAATAGTCACAGTGGGTACAACATCTCCTATACACTTCCTTATAAACTTGAGTCAGCGTATATGTCAATGTTGTTCTCTGAGGATACCCGGACATATCCCAGTCCACGTGATTGAAGCAATCTTGACGCGTGGAATCCGATTGGTCAGATTAGCGTTGGATAGACCTAAGCACAGGCGCTTCCTGTTTTAATTTCTGCCTATAGGAGGGGTGTAACAAGATGGAGTCATGGTCAGATTTGCCAAAAGGAGGGCTGGGGAGGGCCTTGTATGCATTGCGGAAGTGAGAGTAGTAATGGTTGAGCATGTTGCTCGCTCGTGTACTGCAATCAATATGCTGATAGAATTTAGGTAGCCTTGTTCTCAAATTAGCTTTGTTAAAATCCACAGCTCAATAAATACAGCCTCGGGATATATGGTTTCCAGTTTGCATAAAGTCCAGTGAAGTTCCTTGATGGCCGTTCTGGTATCTGCTTGCGGGGGGATATTTCAAGGCTGTGACAAAAACCCGAGGAGAGTTCTCTTGGGAGATAATACCATCGGCATTTGATTGTGAGGAATTCTAGGTCACGTGAACAAAAGGACTTGAGTTCATGTATGTTATTACAATTACATCATGAGTCATTAATCATGAAACATATACCCCACCCTTCTTCTTACCGGAGAGATGTTTATTCCTGTCGGCAACGTTCCCTATCCAACCTGACAGAGTTTGAGAAGATCTGCAGAGAAGAATGGGATAAAATCCCCAAATATAGGTGTGCCAAGCTTGTAGTGTCATACCCAAGAAGACTTGAGGCTGTAATCGCTGCCAAAGTTGCTTCAACAAAGTACTGAGTAAAGGGTCTGAATAATTATGTAAATGTCCAAACCTTCTCATGCCACAAATTTGCATTTAAATATGAATGCATAAATTAGTTTAGATGTGTAGTAAAAATGCACATACAACATTTTTCTATCAGGAACATTATAGTTGATAAGGAACGTATAAGGTCTTACTGTTCAAATCAAACTACGCAGCAAAGTAATGACAACTGGTAATAGGCCTGTGTTTTCGCTGTATCATATTGCCCTCTGCTGTATTGAAGAAGGCATTACAATAACAGTTTAGGCACACTGAGGGACTTCGATTAGACTGAACTGGGGTGAACCGAATTATGGCCCGTCAGCGAGCAAAAGCGGCGAGGGAGGATTGCCCACTCAAATCGCGAATCACCAGGCCATGATTTAAAATGTTGTTTTTTTTGAAAAACGGAAAAAAAAAGTCGTTTTCCTTGGGAAGGCAGGTTATTCTGCCCTTGAGTTGCGTTCCCATGCAAAACTAGACAGATAGCTAACAACTAAGTCTTCAATAAAACTCCCAAGGCGTGACTTTTCTTGAATGAATATATTGAAAACGTTTATGTTGTGAAACTGCAAAATACAGAAAATAATATACTTTAGTATTCAATTCACACCGACACACTGTAGCTGTACATTATACATTCGAAGTTGCATAAATACAAAGCACGCGCTAAGGTATCATGCATCTGGCATGATGCCAAACCATATAGCTAATTGTTACTCATATGGTAATTGGCTCCTTTCATTACTCTAATAATGTACAACCATTTATGTAGAATAACAAAGCATATTACACTAGGAACAGTAACAAAACTACAGTATTGTATATTTTACAATTCGTTTGCATGACGCACGAGCAAAGTAATACAGCTAACGACATACATGAAAGGCAATGCAATTTGTGAGTAAATGCAACCAACCAACATTGATATGTAAGCAACTCTATCAATAACAAGATTATAATCATTAGCTAAATGCTTGAATTGAACTTACAAAAAATATTTTCCAAGGCTGAAGCGTGACAAGAAATAACTACATTGAAAGACCTGCACCGTAGCGTTGTTTGTAGCTGCTTCTATGCGTGCAGAACACGCGTAGTCTAAGTACCAGAAACATCCACTAGGGGGAAAATAACACCATTGAACACAATGAAAATCAAATTGAACCATTGTAATAAAATAATCTGTTACCTTCTAACAGGATGGCAGCACACAGGTAATGCGTCTTTATTATGAGCAGTGAGGGAGGCTCGCCCTGCTCAAATCGAGAATCACTGGCCATGTCAACAAAACTGCATCATGAATCATTGAGTAACATAGAACATGTATTTTCCATCAAATGTATGTTAACATTTTCAAAGTAATTTTCCTTGGGGATACTGAATCCAAACGCTTTACTCCACGTGCTTCCGACATCGCTGTCGGCTTTCAATATGGCACTTGGCTCACCCCCAGGGGGCAGCCCAGTTTCAAAACTAATGCAATCAGTTTTAAACGTCTCAAACTCCTCGCATTGGGTGAAGCTGCGAGGTAAATCGAACTCCCTCACTGGCACATTAACTTTCCTTCCGGCTGCCTGCATCCCAAAGTAAAACTTTCTCCAATAAGCAATTGTTCCATACAGGTTATTTGTATACTAACACAATTAGACATTGTGTAATATCTCCCCACATAAAAAAAGTAATTATGTAAGACACTATACCCTATAGCCTCCTACTTACTATAAGCTACTAAAATCCTATAGGCCTATTTTACTATCAAACATTATGGAGGGTCTATTGTAAACATGCACAAGAAATGGTATATCCATGTGAAGATGTTTATTTTGAAGCCTGAAGGGATTATGTAAACCCCCTGCAGGCCTACTTGTGTTGGTTCCAATCGATGCGTTAACGTCGAGTGGTTTGCGGTAAACTGGGTCCCATCGCCATGTGATGTCTTCCAATGTTTGTAAACATGCGTCAATCACATGTGATTCCAACGTAGGCAAAATAATACCAGAATCTGGCCAACGAGCGAACGGAGGCGTGTAATGGGCGGGGTTCGCTTTGGAAAAGTCGATGGGGATACTGTAACAATGTGAGCAGTGCTTCAAAATAGAAAATAATGACAACACGTTCATAGAAACAGGTGACAACCCAGTTATTGAAAACATAATCTAGCTGAATGGGTCCCCAAGGGAGGAGAGAAAACATACTTTGAGGTAAGCTATTTCAGGCTGTCCAAGTAGGCAAAGCCATATTTTTATTCTAGGAAATACAGAAATGCATAACCTATTTCAGTAGCTTAATGCAAATTATGTAGCCTAGTAACGACTGTTAAATGACTAAAATGTAAATGTTATCTCAAACAATTTCTTAACAAAGTGTATAGCATATAATAAATGCATTATGAATATGATGGTCCTCTCAAAATGTTCTTAATCTTCAAATCAATCTGAAAATGGCAATTTAGTAAGCGATACATAGTGGGGGTAGACATTAATCAAATAAAATTACTATTCTCAATTAGTTATGATCGATAGGTAACTAGGTAAATTTGACTGCGTCAGAGGGAGCGAGTGCTATTGCGACAAACGCAATGGAATCCGGTGGGAATTGAAGTCAAACCACATATCCTGGAAACCGCTTAGAAACATACCTTGGGGCGATTAAACCTTTACTGAATATAGGATATTTGTTTTGGATAAAGGAATGTCAGGTAGGCTAAAATGTTGGCGACGAGATGGCGTGTGAAACCGGGATTGGGAATAGGATGCTGCGCAAGAGATGGATGTGTGTAAACAATCGTGTCGTAGGAGCGAGGAGGATGTTACGCACTTCATAATGGCAGGTCAATGATGTCCTCGTGGCCATAAACATTATTATCAAACACAACACATCTCAGTAATAAAACTAAGCGATATAGAAAAATAACATGCTATAATATAGTTATAACAAACAATCTATTGATCAATTAATTAAGATGGTGCTTTTATCATCAGTAAATTCGTGTTTGTAAAGGACTACCGGTGCTACTAGCGTTGTTAAATATTAATGTTATGCCTGTATGTGAATGAAGGCCATAATGACACTTATTTTGTTGGGATTGCATGACAGTGCGCACTTGATCAGCATCTGCTAAATCACTAACATGTTAAATGCAAATACAGATGTAAAGAAACCAAAACACCCTGTTCCAATAAGGATGGGGGCGCTGTTCAGCAATATTCCCATGACGGTGTTGCCTTTTCTCCATTCATGGCATCATATTATCATCTCTAGGTAGTTATTTTTCATATTAAATAGATTTTAGCACCATATTACAATCATTTACAGACATAATAAACAGCTGAGGGGGCCTAAATGAGCTCAGTTTTATAAATGTGAAAAATAATAGACGCTAAACCCCTAGATTTCTCCCCTTCTGTATTGGAGGCATGACGGGGCATCCAAACAGGTTAAGTCCTTTAGCAGGCTTGGCTCGTTTCTACTGGTAGAAGAATAAAACTTACACATGCCAGAAAAAGCCCACATCACAATAGGAGCTTGACACACCTGTTGTGATGCCACTATTGTTGACAGTCAAGCCACAAGCTTCCCAGTCTTGGCCAATGACCCAAACGGTTGATGTCTAGCACCATCCCACTGCTTCCCCCTGGGGGTAAGGTCATGAAACTACACAGGTGAAAATGTATCAGTACATCAGTACAGTCACAGTACAGGAAACATCGCTGACGACACCTGCCAAGTAGATCTGCCCAGTCAACAATAAGAGGCAGTCCGTATGCTTTATGCCACCTCAGGCTAGAAATATTGTATGTGAAAAATAATGGTGTTTTAAAAGAACTTCCCCAGTTATATTCTGAATAGAAATATGCATTCAGCATCTGTGCATTGAAAGCTTGCAAGATGTTGTAGACTCTGGACTCAATGTTTCTTCAGATTTTGATATAAAAACCAACACAAAATAGTTGTTTCATAACAAGTGATGCAAATATTTACCATATCCTCCCTCTACTGACCAGTTTATGAACTGACCCACTTTCAGAGACAGCAGTTTTCTATTATTCTGTGAGGCTGCTGTTCCAGCCAAACAAAAAAGCAGACACACATGCATATCTTTTATCTTATGTTTGTAATGTAGTAAGTATTTCAGTTTTTATTTATTGTTTTTTTTATTTCTTTTTTCCTGTAAAACACCTTGCGTTTCATTCCATGTCTGAAATGTGCTGTATAAATAAAGCTTGATTGATTTGACATCTAACATCAATGCTTTTGTTGAGGACTATGAAAGACAACTAAATTGAGTTTAGAAATAGCAAATGCTATTTTTGTCTGCCAATACTCAGTATCTCTCAATCTGTAGCAATGGCAAGAAAACATCCAAACTAAATGTTGTTGTTTACTGCAGGAACTGAATCACCTGTAAATTAAATTTAGAGAAAACAGCAACCCTGGCACGTGTCTTTACAACGGATCCCTCCTACATGGAGATGAGAGTTTGGGAGGTGGAATACTGCTAAGAGATGAACGTGTTAAAATGAAACCCCACTGCCTGCTGGATGATGATGTATAAATAGACAAGTGGGAAGAAGCGGTGTTCGTTCACAGGCATCATTATCAGCTAAGCACTTAAAAGTGCTGCTGAGGGGAAAAACCTATTGTGCCCATATTATTAAAATGTGCATCGCTTTGTTATTTTCCCTGTTAAAAAGACCATTCTTTCCAATATGTCAGTGAGATGCACAACTCCATTCCAGTAATTCCCTGCATATACAGTAGTAAGTACTTTCATGTTAAGCCTAGTGAGTTTATAGACTACAAAGTATTTGTACGAAACAGACAGACCTCATAGGCAAAAAACTGCAGATAATTTGTCTTCCACTCTCTGATGCACACAAACCACCTCTTTGATCATGTGACGTGCAGCTTCCATTTCACTACAGACAGAGCAAGAGGTGGAACAGAGTGTACAGGGTGTTAGCCAACTCTTCCGTCAATAGCCTCGCTGCTAACCCCACCCTCCTGCCAGCAAAACACAATGTCACGCGTATCAGGAGCCTGAGCAGGTTGCCCACTATCTCATCTCTCACAGAATTTCTCAATTCGTTGCTTTTCCTTTCAGAGTCCCTGGCGTATCACTGCACCTCAGCAACGTAGACAACAAAGCTTTGCTACACCTTCTCTCCATTGCAGAGTGGCTGATGTCTAGAGAGGGTAGCTATTTCTGTAATTTACCAATGTGCCCCCTCCCTCTTACATTATACAACATATAAAACATGGGGATATATTCATCATATTTTTTCATAGGATTAACTTTTGAATGTACATGTTTGAATGTTATTATAGTCTCTGTCATCTCATTGCATGGCAGATAAATTAGGACCTCTAATCTATAAGAGGGTAATCTGTCTATGCTTTTTGTCACCTGCCCCCCTCCACCCAGCCCTCCATGTTACGTCTGGAACCCATGCAAATGCTCTAGCCTTGAATGACCTGTACCAGTGCCTTTCCCCTTCTCAACAACAGCCACTCCTGCCTCATCATAGACAATGGGATGTCCTAAAATGAGTAAAGCATGCCTTAAAGTATAAATGGCTCTACAAACAATGTACGTACCCTATATCAAATTACATCAAATTGTCTTGGTCGTGAACACATTTTCAGATACAATCGCAGGTGCAGTGAAATGCTTATGTTTCTAGCTCCAACAGTGCAATAGTTAAAACTATAGGTTTTGCAATAACAACTGGCGCTGTTGACTGCCTAAAAAGGGCCACAAAATGGCCTCACAAAACCAAAAAAGGCCTTTGTTTTGTTTTAAAAGGGTACGATGTGCCTTTAAAAGCAGTAGACAGTCAGGTGACTTGGTAAGCAGAAGCAAACTCAGCTCTGAAACAGAAAACAGAGCAACTGCGAACAGTAGAGAGGGGGTGCGCGAGGGACCCAGTTCACGATGACAATGTTAAAGCTGTGAGGAAAGACAAGAGCAAAAACAGGGAGAGGGAAGAGAGAGGAGGAGCTCGCGGTGGCTCTTAAACTAGATGACGACGTAGTGGTGAGTCTGCTAGCCTGAGTAGTTCAAATAGCTGCATTTGTTTTTAGGTATACAGTGGGAATGCTTGGAGAAAGAACAACTGCATCACCCCATTGGAGAGACTGTGCTTCTGTTTGTGAGTGAGGCTAACTGTCAGACTAAACTCGTATTGTTGACGTGAGAAAATAAAACAACCGTAGCAGTCAGTGTAGTGAGAATATGGCCAGAGGGGTGAGAGACAGGAAATTGTGACAGGGAGACAGAGGAGGAGATTTTGGAATTAGTTGCTACGTCAGTTTTTCCACATCCGCAGGGCAACAGCATGTTGAGGCCAGGGTCATTTTATTTTCGATCAGGCAGAACTTTAAAGCCTTGGTTTACCTTGAGGGTTTACCTTGCCGTGCATTTTGTTATGTTTGTATTTATTAACTGTGCTCTACAGCATTGTCATTTGAGATTCTGTATTCATCCAAGGAAGAGTGTGGATAAGCTGCAGGATGCTGATTGTGTGGCGCACATTACCCGGGTTGCAGCCAGATGATTTTCAGATATACTTCTTTGGAATGAATATCCTTGCAGTGAGAGATATGTTTACTTCTCATTCCAGATCATTTCTCCTCTGAACGACTCTCACAGCTGCAGTGAAAACCTTGATGGGTCAAAAAAGTGCATGCATGTGGAGTGGACAGAGGGAGGCTCAGGGGAGGATACATGTCCAAGGCACATGTTGATTTTCAGCAAATCCGCAGGAGACCATGAAGAGATGGGTAGAGGACTTTTTTTTTACCCTGGCCTGGGTTCGTCCACGGTGCCATCCAGTTGCACCCGCCCACCCTACCCACTTTTCCTGCAGTGAGCTCTGGGGTGAGTGGCGTACTTCTCCTGCCAGGAAATGAGTTGCTGTGTGGCTCTTGAAGGCCCATGCCTTGATGCAGTGATCTCTACTTCTCTCCTCCTCAGTGTGCCAGCAGAGGGATAAGCTGGATCTGTGCCTTTTTCTTCCCTCGTCTCTCTCACTTTCTCCCTGCCTCTCTTTCTCTCTCCAATCCCATGTCAGTCAGTCAGGGGAGGGATCCGAGTTGTGCTTCCTGGAAGAGCTTCTCTCTTAAAGCGGCACAACAGAGTCCTGTATATCATGGTTCCATATGAGAGGAGTCGTTAAACTTGCTCGCTTGGTGACTCAACATAAGCAGCAGTCGTAATCGGATGGGATACTTTCTCATGCAGCAACTGGACCACAGGCTAAGTGGATGCATTTCCCCCCTATTAGTCTATGAGGAGGACCCTGTGTCCTCTTATTGGATGACAACAAGGAAATGGAAGATGGCCACTAATTGGCTTTAGAGGCATTGTTTTTGTTTTGTTTTATGGTAGAGATCTTTTAAAATGTAGCGTGATTGAGGAAGACAGTTACTATTTTAACCCAGATATTGTGTTCCTAGTTCTGAGGACAGTTAGATACTTTTATCCTCTTTCTCTCTCCAATTCTGCATAACCAATACAGTAACTCATTCCTTGAAGCACACACTCACTTAAACAGTGAAGATGACACTCATCTCTTTTATGTTGTCTCTGGCAGAACTGAGACCCCATGGTGGCCAGAAAGATGGGATGCATCCCAGAATGCTGTTAAGCAGAGAGATGGGCCTGCAGTTCTCTACTTGACAACATGCAACAAGGTAATCAAATGTTCTCTCATACAACTTGGAGCTGAAATCAAATTCAACCTTACCAAAAGACTTAGTAAAACTCTACACATGATTTCATGCCATGAACCTCTGTGATTTAGTTAACTCCATAAGTCCTTACAGTTTGATTGGCTAAATAGTCTCTTGAGTTTCTCGTCGTCATATCTGGGAGATTCTATGCCAGCGTAGCCGGAAATTATTTTTGGTATCACAAATTGTTCTGGCAATTTTAACATAGAAACTTAATTGGGAGGAAGGATGTTTGATATGCTTTTTACATTTGTATCACACAACATTTTTTTCATCATGATGAAAGGGGCCATTTTAGGCCATTTTTTGACCTATACATGCCTCCTGTAACAGCCTATCTGTGGATTGTACATGATACAGAAAAATTATAATTTATTAAAAATATATATATTACTATCTCAAAAGTACCCTTTTTGGTTGTGTTTATTTTAAGACATATTGTTTGGAACAAGTACATAAAGATTTCAGAGTGGGCTCGCTGCAAATTCTGAAGGTATGATCAATTTTATGTGCACTACCAACACAGTGAATGGGGACATGGATTCAAAGGGAGCTCCCTCTGCTGGTGATTTGCTGAATGTGCAATCCTAAAGGAAGGCTGTTGGTCATTAACCAATCATGTCAATTTCATAATTAAAAGTAACAGAGAGCCCACCGTTGAAATTGTATGTGTTGTTACGAATTTGACGTATTGTATTTTTACAAACAATGTGTCCTAAAAGAAACTAATTCAAAAAGGGTCATTTTGAGATATTAATATTAATATGTTTAAATTTGACTAAATTCATTTGAAAATGTTTATTTCAGAATCTAGACATACTCAATATTTGAGACAACCCTATAAGGAGTATAATGACACCAATATGTTATTTTTTTTACCAGGTAAGTTGACTGAGAACACATTTTCATTTACAACAACAACCTGGAGAATAGTTACAGGGGAGAGGAATGAACCTATTGTAAACTTGGGAATGATTAGGTGACCGTGATGGTATGAGGGTCAGATTAGGAATTTAGCCAGGACACCAGGGTTAATTTATCGCAACACCCCTACAATAAGTGCCATGGGATCTTTAGTGACCACAGAGAGTCAGGACACCCGTTTAACATCCCTTCTGAAAGACGGCTCCCTACACATGGCAATGTCCCTAATCACTGCCCTGGGGCATTGGGATATATTTTTTACCAGAGGATAGGGTGCCTCCTACTGGCACTCCAACACCACTTCCAGCAGCATCTGGTCTCCCATCCAGGACCAATGCTGCTTAGCTTCAGAAGCAAGCCAGCAGTGGGATGGAGGGTGGTATGCTGCTGGCGGTGTCTGTATCATGTATGGTTCACAGAACATAGGGTGTTACAGGAGGCATTTATACGTCTAAAATGGGCCTAAATGGCTATTTGACAAGATCAAATCAAATTGTATTTGTCACATGCTCTGAATACATCTTACTGTGAAATGCTTACTTCCAAGCCCTTAACCAACAACGCAGTTCAAAAAATAGAGTTAAGATAAAGAAAAGTATATATTTACAGCTCAATCGTGATCTTAAATTGGCCATGCTATAATAATGGCAAGGGGAAAGTACTGAACATATAAGATCTTAAATCTTAAGGATCGTACCCTTTTTTAAATTTCCACCTAAAATGACATACCCAAATCTAACTGCCTCTAGCTCAGGGCCTGAAGCAAGGAAATGCATATTCTTCATACCATTTGAAAGGAAACACTTTGAAGTTTGTGGAAATGTGAAATTATTGTAGGAGAATACAGAGATAGCAGGGGTTCAAACTGTAGAACCCAGTTCCTACATTTCAATATAAAAATGTATTTTATCGAACAACACTATGCTACATTTTATCTCTGGAACCCTCAGGATGACAAATCAGAGCACGATTACTGAAGTACATTATTTACCTTCAGAGGTGAATGTATCAATCTAGTTGCCGTGATAAAAGTGTTTTGTTGTTGCTATTGTTGTCCTCAAACATTAGCATGGTATTTTGTACCTAACCAGCTGTGGAGGCAGGATGATGGACAACTGCTCAATTGGTGACATTGGGCATCTTCCTCCTTGTAAGGTATCCATGAGGATGGTACATGTGCACCTTGGCTTTGGTACCCATCCTGCAAAGATGTCTTAAATCAAAATCTGTTGATACCGTGCATTCGGAAAGTATTCAGGTCTTTATGGTAGAGTGGCCAGATGGAAGCCACTCCTCAGTAGAATGCTCAGCCTACTTGGAGTGTGGGTTGTCATGTGCCTTTTTTATAGACTCTCAGACCATGAGAAACAATGTTCTCTGTTCTGATGAAACCAAGATTGAACTCTTTGGCCTGAATGCCAAGTGTCATGTCTGGAGAAAACCTGGCACCATCCCTACGGTGAAGCATGGTGGTGGTGGCAGCATCATGCTGTGGGGATGTTTTTCAATGGCAGGGACTGGGAGACTAATCAGGATCGACAGAAAGATGAATGGAGCAAAGTACAGAGAGATCCTTGATGAAAACCTGCTCCAGAGCACTCAGGACCTCAGACTGGGGTGAAGGTTCACCTTCCAACTGGACGACGACCCTAAGCACACAGCCAAGACAATGCAGGAGTGGCTTCGGGGCGAGTCTCTGAATTTCCTTGAGTGGCTCAGCCAGAGTCCGTACTTGAATCCGATCTAACATCTCTGGAGAGACCTGAAAATAGCTGTGCTGCGACGCTCCCCATCCAACCTGACAGTTCTTGAGCTGATCTGCAGAGAAGAATGGGAGAAACTCCCCAAATAAGAGAGGCTGTAATCGCTGTCAAAGGTGCTTCAACAAATTACTGAGTAAAGGGTGTAAATGTGATATTTCTGTTTATCTGTAATACATTTGAAAACATTTTTAAAAACCTGTTTTTGCTTTGTCATTATGGGGTATTGTGTGTAGATTGATAATGGAAAAATAATAATTTAATCCATTTTAGAATAAGGCTGTAACATAACAAAATGTGGAAAAAGTCAACGGGTCTGAATACTTTCCGAATGCACTTTACATGATAGTACTAGTAATAATTTTGACAAATCCAAAAGAAGAGATGAGAAATGCAAAGATATGTAATTCGTATTTCTGCATGATGCCAAAAGTGATACATTGATGACCTGATGATGGTTGAATAACTGAAACATTTGTCTATGCACTTTTTAGCCCTTATGATTGACATCATGCTATGATAAATTGCACTTGCCTTTTAAGCCTATTTTCATGCAAATGTGGCTGATACTGTTCAATAAGGACTGAAAGCAATGCACAGACAGCACCCACTGTTTATTCAACAGTTGATAATAACTATTTTTATTCTGAAACTTCTAAAGGGCTGGATGACTTGGGAGGCCAATGCAGACTCATACACATCCCTGTTCATAACTTCCCCTGGAAACTGGTTTCAGACAGTGTTTTAGAGTATCAATAACATATCTAGCACCATTTGAAATCAGTGTTCTTGGTGTAAGAAAGACACCATTTAAAGCAGGATGGATGAAGGCATACAGTAGGCCTACATCTGTCTCATAATTTCTCACACATTTGGCATGGCGGATATTGTTAACGTAATTTGCTGACTGGAACACATGACACATGCCTTCCGTGTCCAATGATGTAAATGTCATATGTATCACTGGAATATGTTCTGGGAATTGTAGCGCCACGACAGCAATCTCATGATCACACCTTGCCGCCCTCCTTCATGACCCCTCTTGCCAAGGTTGACCATTTTCTTTTGGTGTTTAGAGTCTCCTCTATTTCTAGCACCATTTGAAATCGGTTACAATGTCGGGGGAATATCATCTGAACAGAAGATGAAAAACACCCTTGGATTCACCCACACATTTAAGAGTTGTCCTTGACCAACTCACGTTATTTTTGCTCAAAGTTCAAGTAGACTTTACCAAAGGGGAGTCAAAGGGCCGCTGTTGTGAAATGTTCATTGACTTCAGCTTGCAAAGCTTTTTAATTTTAATAGTTTGTCATGTTGCACGTTATGAGACATAATGAAGGACATGTTGATGCAGGTGAGTGGTTTGCAGGTGAGTTAGCTGTTACCATAGACTTCCAGTCATTAGCATTGACTTTAACTTTAAAATGGAAGAAGATAAAGGGCTTCCATGCCAATATCCCAAAGGATCCCTTTAAGCTGTTTATCAGGTTTTGACCACAGGTTTATACAAAGGGAGGGAGAAAGTTTGTGTATTTGAAACATGAAAGCAAACCATCTATGACAGGCATGCACCCCTTTTTTGAAGGCCCTTGGATCAATCCAGGCGGGGTCTCAATTTACTGTTGCTAGTTAGAATGGTATAATACACAAGGTGCAATTTCAAAACTTGGTTGTGCATCAGCAGTTTTTCGATTATGTCCTGCACTGATTGTCACTCAATAAGCCCAAGTCAGCTAAACATTTTTAAATTGATAAATTAGTCTAGCGGCCAGCTTTCTAAACTTGTAGTAGGCCTAATCATGGTTGAATTACTGACCGGGGTCCCCCATTGATTTTGTTAGTCACTCTCACTCAGATCTCATATTAAAAACTGCAAACATTTATCTCCACCCAATGACAAAAATTTGTACAATTGCAGGAAATTAGCTGTAAAACTGCTAATTTTCCTCAGCCCAATGGCAAAATGAGTAGAATTACATGAAATTTGTTATGAAATTGCAAACTCTTCTCTCAGCCCTATGGCAAAATGTGTATAATTTCAGCATGTCACTGCAGCCCCTTATGATGAGTTCAGATTTTTGTGTGGCCCCCACCACCATCAAAGTTGCCCAACCCTGATCTATTGTGTTCCAGTTTGCGTTCGCACAGGAATTTTCTGGAAAGTTGCACACGTGGATGTAGGGAAAGCCTTGCTGAACCAGAAGTGTATTCATTACGTAGATTCTGTTGCAAAATGTTTCACAACAGAAACAGTTTATTCCAAACGTAAAATGTTTTGCACCGAAAACAAGAGTTTCTATTGGTCAAATTCAGGTAGTTCCATCCCTGTTTCGCTACATTTGGTGTTTGATTCTTTAACGGTTTTCATTGCAACACTTAGGGTGAATCCCAAACCATCCCCTCATTCACATTACCAATAAGCATTCCGTTATGTTGCGCCGGATGTCATGCATTTCAATGGGGACGTCCAGAAAGGAGTGGAAACGCAAAACCCCTTGCAGTTGAGGCTTCCATTGCAAGACGGAATCCACCTATTTTGAAAATGTTAAAACTATTCATAGTCTTCAGCCCAGCCAAAGTCCTATGGAGTCAAATATGTATTGAATTCAAAATGAAATAAATCCTGAACATGAAAAATAAAGTTGAGAATGTAATCATTATATTTTCAAGGACGGGTGAAATAATGGATGTTGAAATCAAAAACCAAACAATTGGAAGCTAAATGTATATAATTGTAAACAAAAATAAGCCATCAAAATCCCAAAACTTGCAAGCGAATCATTTTAAAGCGAGGGCAAAACTCCCATCAGCCACTCTTTGGGCTCCAATGCCTATTTTACACGGAGCTCCGCCGACCCATCATGACTGGACTACCGACGTAATTCGCCCAAGGTTTTTTTTCAACTGGCTCCTCCGTCGAGACGTCCCCTGAATGCCCATCTGCTAGCCTGCTAGTCACGGCCCACTAGCTGTCTAGAGTATATCGGACTGTTAGCTGAAGAGGCGCATCGGACAAATTCTTTGGCCACTATACCTATTTTGCCAATTGGCCTGGACCTCTTTACCACACTGAGCCCTGCTGATCCATGACGACTGGTCTGCAGACGTAACAGCACGAGGGGGCTACAACAGACTTCTTCCGTCGCAACTACCTCTAAGGCCCTTCTAATAGCTTGCTATCCCCGGCCCGCTAGCTGTCTGAATCGCCGTGTCCTCTGCCCGCCGAGCTACTCACTAGACCCCTATAATCACTCAGCTACGCATGCCTCTCCCTAATGTCAATATGCCTTGTCCATTGCTGTTTTGGTTAGTAATTATTGCCTTATTTCACTGTAGAGCCTATAGCCCTGCTCAATATGTTAATAGTTAACCCTTTAGTTCCACCTCCCACACATGCGGTGACCTCATCTGGTTTAAATTATGTTTCTAGAGACAATATCTCCCTCATCGTCACTCAATGCACAGGTTTACCTCCACTGTATTCATGTCCTACCATACCCTTTGTCTGTACATTATGCCTTGAATCTATTCTACCGTGCCCAGAAACATGCTCTCTCTGTTCTGAACGTACTAGACGACCAGTTCTTATAGCCTTTAGCCGTACCCTTATTGAAAGATTAGTGGAATCTGTGTGGGTAGGATGACTGACATTGAAGGTGAACAGGTGGTCACGTGTCAGGTGACAGAGGAATGGATGAGACAGAGGCAGGAATTCCTATAACCATAAAGTGGTATATTTACTGAGTAGTCTGTGCTGCATCACAAAGGAAACAAATAACATGTATCCGATCAAATTCCTCATCCCAAAGATCATATCATAACAATCATTCATGATTAACATAATTAAGGAAGTCAACAATCCAGTTCATTAAGAAGTCAATAGTACTCATCCGTGAGTCATTTAGGCTCGTAACTATTTATCATAAATCATGAAAGAATACAAACAGTGAATGGTTATTCAATCTATAACCCCCATTAGTTTGATATCAAAGTCGATCAGTTAGCAAATAATGACGTTTCTCATTTCACCCTTTCAATTGTCTTAATGTGTCCATATAATTAATTTCATTACATATTAACCATATTGATTGCATAATTGGCCTATGATGATCCGTAGGGCCATGATCATTGGCAATTCACATTACACAATATGTTTGAAGCGTGCGCTCCAAGCTGCGCTCCGTGGTAATAACTATAAGCAATAACTGATGGCCCACTCCCCCCATCGCCACAGATAGTTCAGATGAAAGGTAACAGAGTCGGTGGATTTACATGGATTCATGGACGCACATAACTTCTGGATTAGACGGAGTTAAGGAACAGAAAGCAGCGAGATCAGGCGATGGCAATTTCCTCCTTTTATGGAGTTGAGATCTGTCGGACATTTCCACCTGACCTAATTAAAGTGCCCCTGGCCCAGTTGAGTAAGTGGCAATGAATTAAAGGATTATTCCACCAACTCCATGGGCCTTTTCTACACTTATCCTACTCCTCCTCTGTTCCTCTGGTGATGGATAGTTAATCCAGGCCCTGCAGTGCCTAGCTCCACTCCCATTCCCCAGGCACTCTCATTTGTTGCCTTGGTTTCATGCATGTTAACATTAGAAGCCTCCTCCCTAAGTTTGTTTTATTCACTGCTTTAGCACACTCTGCCAACCCAGATGTCCTAGCCGTGTCTGAAAACCCTGACATTTCCATCCCTAACTATAACATTTTCCGACAAGCTAGAACTGCCAAAGAGGGCAGAGTTAGCCTACAGAGTTGTCTTACTATCCAGATTTGTGCCCAAACTATTTGAGCTTCTACTTTTAAAAATCCACCTTTCCAGAAACAAGTCTCACCGTTGCCGCTTGCTACAGACCACCTTCTGCCCCCAGCTGTACCATATGTGAATTAATTGCCCCCCATCTATCTTCAGAGCTCCTGCTGTTAGGTGACCTAAACTGGGACATGCTTAACACCCCAGCCATCCTACAATCTAAGCTTGATGCCCTCAATCTCACACAAATGATCAATGAACCTACCAGGCACAACCCCAGATCTGTAAACATGGGGACCTTCATAGATGTCATCCTAACCAACCTGCCCTCCAAATACACCTCTGCTGTCTTCAACTAGGATCTCAGCGATCACTGCCTCATTGCCTTCGTCCGCAATGGGTCTGCGTTCAAACCCCCACCCCTCATCCCTGTCAAACGCTCCTTAAAACACTTCAGCGAGTAGGCCTTTCTAAATGACCTGGCCCGGGTATCCTGGAAGGATATTGACCTCATTCCGTCTGTAGAGGATGCCTGGTTATTCTTTAAAAGTGCTTTCCTCACCATCTTAAATAAGCATGCCCAATTAAAAAAATGTAGAACCTGGTTCACTCCAGACCTGACTGCCCTTGACCAGCACAAAAACATCCTGTGGCATACTGCATTAGTATCGAATAGCCCCCGCGATATGCAACTTTTCAGGGAATTTAGAAACCAATAAATACACAGGCAGTTAGGAAAGCAAAGGCTAGCTTTTTCAAACAGAGATTTGCATCGACAAATTTCTGGGACACTGTAAAGTCCATGGAGAATAAGAGCACCTCCTCCCAGCTGCCCACTGTACTGAGGCTAGGAAACACCACTGTTACCACGAGATAATTGAGAATTTCAATAAACATTTTTCTACGGCTGGCCATGCTTTCCACCTGGCGACCCCTACCCCGGTCAACAGCCCTGCACCCCGCACGGCAACTTGCCCAAGCCTCCCCCATTTCTCCTTTACCCAAATCCAGATAGCTGATGTTCTGAAAGAGCTGCAAAATCAGGACCCCTACAAATCAGCCGGGCTAGACAATCTGGACCCTCTCTTTCTAAAATGATCTGCCGAAATTGTTGCAACCCCTATTACTAGCCTGTTCAACCTCTCTTTCGTATCATCTGAGATCCCCAAAGATTGGAAAGCTGCCGCGGTCATCCCCCTCTTCAAAGGAGGAGACACTCTACACCCAAACTGCTACCGACCTATATCTATAAAGCCCTGCCTTTCTAAGGTCTTTCGAAAGCCAAGTTAACAAACAGATCACCGACCATTTCGAATCCCACCATACCTTCTCTGCTATGCAATCTGGTTTCCAAGCTGGCCATGGGTGCACCTCAGCCACGCTCAAGGTCCTAAACGATATCATAACCACTATCGATAAGAGACAATACTGTGCAGCTGTATTCATCGACCTGGCCAAGGCTTTCGACTCTGTCAATCTTCAAATTCTTATCGGCAGACTCATCAGCCTTGGTTTCTCAAATGACTGCCTCGCCTGGTTCACCAACTACTTCTCAGACAGAGTTCAGTGTGTCAAATCAGAGGGCCTGTTGTCCGGACCTCTGGCAGTCTCTAGGGGGATGCCACAGGGTTCAATCCTCGTGCCGACTTTTTTCTCTGAATACATCAATGATGTCGCTCTTGCTGTTGGTGATTCTCGGATCCACCTCTACCCAGACGACACCATTTTGTATGCTTCTGGCCCTTCTTTGGACACTGTGTTAACCAACCTCCAGACGAGCTTCAATGCCACACAACTCTCCTTCCGTGACCTCCAACTGCTCTTAAATGCAAGTAAAACTAAATGCATGCTCTTCAACCGATCGCTACCCACACCTGCCTGCCCGTCCAGCATCACTACCCTGGACGGTTCTGACTTAGAATATGTGGACAACTACAAATACCTAGGTGTCTGGTTAGACTGTAAACTCTCCTTCCAGACTCACATTAAGCATCTCCAATCCAAAATTACATCTAGAATTGGCTTCCTATTTCGCAACAAAGCATCCTTCACTCATGCTGCCAAACATACCCTCGTAAAACTGACTATCCTACCGATCCTTGACTTTGGCGATGTAATTTACAAAATAGCCTCCAACACTCTACTCAGCAAATTGGATGCAGTCTATCACAGTGCCATCCGTTTTGTCACCAAAGCCCCATATACTACCCACCACTGTGACCTGTATGCTCTCGTTGGCTGGCCCTCACTTCATATTCGTCGCCAAACCCACTGGCTCCATGTCATCTGTAAGTCTTTGCTAGGTAAAACTCCCCTTTATCTCAGCTCACCGGACACCATAGCAGCATCCACCCGTAACACGCGCTCCTGGAGGTGTATTTCACTTGTCACCCCCAAAGCCAATTCCTCCTTCGGCCGCCTTTCCTTCCAGTTCTCTGCTGCCAATGACTGGAACGAACTGCAAAAATCACTGAAGCTGGAGACTCATATCTCCCTCACTAGCTTTAAGCACCAGCTGTCAGAGCAGCTCACAGATCACTGCACCTGTACATAGCCCATCTGTAAATAACCCATCCAACTACCCTCATCCCCATACTGTTATTTATTTTGCTCCTTTGCACCCCAGTATCTCTACTTGCACACTCATCTTCTGCACATCTATCACTCCAGTGTTTAATTGCTATATCGTAATTATCTCACCACTATGGCCTATTTATTGACTTACCTCCCTTATCCTAACTCATTTGCACACTCAAATTCAGGTAGTTCCATCCCTGTTTCGCTACATTTGGTGTTTGATTCTTTAACGGTTTTCATTGCAACACTTAGGGTGAATCCCAAACCATCCCCTCATTCACATTACCAATAAGCATTCCGTTATGTTGCGCCGGATGTCATGCATTTCAATGGGGACGTCCAGAAAGGAGTGGAAACGCAAAACCCCTTGCAGTTGAGGCTTCCATTGCAAGACGGAATCCACCTATTTTGAAAATGTTAAAACTATTCATAGTCTTCAGCCCAGCCAAAGTCCTATGGAGTCAAATATGTATTGAATTCAAAATGAAATAAATCCTGAACATGAAAAATAAAGTTGAGAATGTAATCATTATATTTTCAAGGACGGGTGAAATAATGGATGTTGAAATCAAAAACCAAACAATTGGAAGCTAAATGTATATAATTGTAAACAAAAATAAGCCATCAAAATCCCAAAACTTGCAAGCGAATCATTTTAAAGCGAGGGCAAAACTCCCATCAGCCACTCTTTGGGCTCCAATGCCTATTTTACACGGAGCTCCGCCGACCCATCATGACTGGACTACCGACGTAATTCGCCCAAGGTTTTTTTTCAACTGGCTCCTCCGTCGAGACGTCCCCTGAATGCCCATCTGCTAGCCTGCTAGTCACGGCCCACTAGCTGTCTAGAGTATATCGGACTGTTAGCTGAAGAGGCGCATCGGACAAATTCTTTGGCCACTATACCTATTTTGCCAATTGGCCTGGACCTCTTTACCACACTGAGCCCTGCTGATCCATGACGACTGGTCTGCAGACGTAACAGCACGAGGGGGCTACAACAGACTTCTTCCGTCGCAACTACCTCTAAGGCCCTTCTAATAGCTTGCTATCCCCGGCCCGCTAGCTGTCTGAATCGCCGTGTCCTCTGCCCGCCGAGCTACTCACTAGACCCCTATAATCACTCAGCTACGCATGCCTCTCCCTAATGTCAATATGCCTTGTCCATTGCTGTTTTGGTTAGTAATTATTGCCTTATTTCACTGTAGAGCCTATAGCCCTGCTCAATATGTTAATAGTTAACCCTTTAGTTCCACCTCCCACACATGCGGTGACCTCATCTGGTTTAAATTATGTTTCTAGAGACAATATCTCCCTCATCGTCACTCAATGCACAGGTTTACCTCCACTGTATTCATGTCCTACCATACCCTTTGTCTGTACATTATGCCTTGAATCTATTCTACCGTGCCCAGAAACATGCTCTCTCTGTTCTGAACGTACTAGACGACCAGTTCTTATAGCCTTTAGCCGTACCCTTATTGAAAGATTAGTGGAATCTGTGTGGGTAGGATGACTGACATTGAAGGTGAACAGGTGGTCACGTGTCAGGTGACAGAGGAATGGATGAGACAGAGGCAGGAATTCCTATAACCATAAAGTGGTATATTTACTGAGTAGTCTGTGCTGCATCACAAAGGAAACAAATAACATGTATCCGATCAAATTCCTCATCCCAAAGATCATATCATAACAATCATTCATGATTAACATAATTAAGGAAGTCAACAATCCAGTTCATTAAGAAGTCAATAGTACTCATCCGTGAGTCATTTAGGCTCGTAACTATTTATCATAAATCATGAAAGAATACAAACAGTGAATGGTTATTCAATCTATAACCCCCATTAGTTTGATATCAAAGTCGATCAGTTAGCAAATAATGACGTTTCTCATTTCACCCTTTCAATTGTCTTAATGTGTCCATATAATTAATTTCATTACATATTAACCATATTGATTGCATAATTGGCCTATGATGATCCGTAGGGCCATGATCATTGGCAATTCACATTACACAATATGTTTGAAGCGTGCGCTCCAAGCTGCGCTCCGTGGTAATAACTATAAGCAATAACTGATGGCCCACTCCCCCCATCGCCACAGATAGTTCAGATGAAAGGTAACAGAGTCGGTGGATTTACATGGATTCATGGACGCACATAACTTCTGGATTAGACGGAGTTAAGGAACAGAAAGCAGCGAGATCAGGCGATGGCAATTTCCTCCTTTTATGGAGTTGAGATCTGTCGGACATTTCCACCTGACCTAATTAAAGTGCCCCTGGCCCAGTTGAGTAAGTGGCAATGAATTAAAGGATTATTCCACCAACTCCATGGGCCTTTTCTACACTTATCCTACTCCTCCTCTGTTCCTCTGGTGATGGATAGTTAATCCAGGCCCTGCAGTGCCTAGCTCCACTCCCATTCCCCAGGCACTCTCATTTGTTGCCTTGGTTTCATGCATGTTAACATTAGAAGCCTCCTCCCTAAGTTTGTTTTATTCACTGCTTTAGCACACTCTGCCAACCCAGATGTCCTAGCCGTGTCTGAAAACCCTGACATTTCCATCCCTAACTATAACATTTTCCGACAAGCTAGAACTGCCAAAGAGGGCAGAGTTAGCCTACAGAGTTGTCTTACTATCCAGATTTGTGCCCAAACTATTTGAGCTTCTACTTTTAAAAATCCACCTTTCCAGAAACAAGTCTCACCGTTGCCGCTTGCTACAGACCACCTTCTGCCCCCAGCTGTACCATATGTGAATTAATTGCCCCCCATCTATCTTCAGAGCTCCTGCTGTTAGGTGACCTAAACTGGGACATGCTTAACACCCCAGCCATCCTACAATCTAAGCTTGATGCCCTCAATCTCACACAAATGATCAATGAACCTACCAGGCACAACCCCAGATCTGTAAACATGGGGACCTTCATAGATGTCATCCTAACCAACCTGCCCTCCAAATACACCTCTGCTGTCTTCAACTAGGATCTCAGCGATCACTGCCTCATTGCCTTCGTCCGCAATGGGTCTGCGTTCAAACCCCCACCCCTCATCCCTGTCAAACGCTCCTTAAAACACTTCAGCGAGTAGGCCTTTCTAAATGACCTGGCCCGGGTATCCTGGAAGGATATTGACCTCATTCCGTCTGTAGAGGATGCCTGGTTATTCTTTAAAAGTGCTTTCCTCACCATCTTAAATAAGCATGCCCAATTAAAAAAATGTAGAACCTGGTTCACTCCAGACCTGACTGCCCTTGACCAGCACAAAAACATCCTGTGGCATACTGCATTAGTATCGAATAGCCCCCGCGATATGCAACTTTTCAGGGAATTTAGAAACCAATAAATACACAGGCAGTTAGGAAAGCAAAGGCTAGCTTTTTCAAACAGAGATTTGCATCGACAAATTTCTGGGACACTGTAAAGTCCATGGAGAATAAGAGCACCTCCTCCCAGCTGCCCACTGTACTGAGGCTAGGAAACACCACTGTTACCACGAGATAATTGAGAATTTCAATAAACATTTTTCTACGGCTGGCCATGCTTTCCACCTGGCGACCCCTACCCCGGTCAACAGCCCTGCACCCCGCACGGCAACTTGCCCAAGCCTCCCCCATTTCTCCTTTACCCAAATCCAGATAGCTGATGTTCTGAAAGAGCTGCAAAATCAGGACCCCTACAAATCAGCCGGGCTAGACAATCTGGACCCTCTCTTTCTAAAATGATCTGCCGAAATTGTTGCAACCCCTATTACTAGCCTGTTCAACCTCTCTTTCGTATCATCTGAGATCCCCAAAGATTGGAAAGCTGCCGCGGTCATCCCCCTCTTCAAAGGAGGAGACACTCTACACCCAAACTGCTACCGACCTATATCTATAAAGCCCTGCCTTTCTAAGGTCTTTCGAAAGCCAAGTTAACAAACAGATCACCGACCATTTCGAATCCCACCATACCTTCTCTGCTATGCAATCTGGTTTCCAAGCTGGCCATGGGTGCACCTCAGCCACGCTCAAGGTCCTAAACGATATCATAACCACTATCGATAAGAGACAATACTGTGCAGCTGTATTCATCGACCTGGCCAAGGCTTTCGACTCTGTCAATCTTCAAATTCTTATCGGCAGACTCATCAGCCTTGGTTTCTCAAATGACTGCCTCGCCTGGTTCACCAACTACTTCTCAGACAGAGTTCAGTGTGTCAAATCAGAGGGCCTGTTGTCCGGACCTCTGGCAGTCTCTAGGGGGATGCCACAGGGTTCAATCCTCGTGCCGACTTTTTTCTCTGAATACATCAATGATGTCGCTCTTGCTGTTGGTGATTCTCGGATCCACCTCTACCCAGACGACACCATTTTGTATGCTTCTGGCCCTTCTTTGGACACTGTGTTAACCAACCTCCAGACGAGCTTCAATGCCACACAACTCTCCTTCCGTGACCTCCAACTGCTCTTAAATGCAAGTAAAACTAAATGCATGCTCTTCAACCGATCGCTACCCACACCTGCCTGCCCGTCCAGCATCACTACCCTGGACGGTTCTGACTTAGAATATGTGGACAACTACAAATACCTAGGTGTCTGGTTAGACTGTAAACTCTCCTTCCAGACTCACATTAAGCATCTCCAATCCAAAATTACATCTAGAATTGGCTTCCTATTTCGCAACAAAGCATCCTTCACTCATGCTGCCAAACATACCCTCGTAAAACTGACTATCCTACCGATCCTTGACTTTGGCGATGTAATTTACAAAATAGCCTCCAACACTCTACTCAGCAAATTGGATGCAGTCTATCACAGTGCCATCCGTTTTGTCACCAAAGCCCCATATACTACCCACCACTGTGACCTGTATGCTCTCGTTGGCTGGCCCTCACTTCATATTCGTCGCCAAACCCACTGGCTCCATGTCATCTGTAAGTCTTTGCTAGGTAAAACTCCCCTTTATCTCAGCTCACCGGACACCATAGCAGCATCCACCCGTAACACGCGCTCCTGGAGGTGTATTTCACTTGTCACCCCCAAAGCCAATTCCTCCTTCGGCCGCCTTTCCTTCCAGTTCTCTGCTGCCAATGACTGGAACGAACTGCAAAAATCACTGAAGCTGGAGACTCATATCTCCCTCACTAGCTTTAAGCACCAGCTGTCAGAGCAGCTCACAGATCACTGCACCTGTACATAGCCCATCTGTAAATAACCCATCCAACTACCCTCATCCCCATACTGTTATTTATTTTGCTCCTTTGCACCCCAGTATCTCTACTTGCACACTCATCTTCTGCACATCTATCACTCCAGTGTTTAATTGCTATATCGTAATTATCTCACCACTATGGCCTATTTATTGACTTACCTCCCTTATCCTAACTCATTTGCACACTCAAATTCAGGTAGTTCCATCCCTGTTTCGCTACATTTGGTGTTTGATTCTTTAACGGTTTTCATTGCAACACTTAGGGTGAATCCCAAACCATCCCCTCATTCACATTACCAATAAGCATTCCGTTATGTTGCGCCGGATGTCATGCATTTCAATGGGGACGTCCAGAAAGGAGTGGAAACGCAAAACCCCTTGCAGTTGAGGCTTCCATTGCAAGACGGAATCCACCTATTTTGAAAATGTTAAAACTATTCATAGTCTTCAGCCCAGCCAAAGTCCTATGGAGTCAAATATGTATTGAATTCAAAATGAAATAAATCCTGAACATGAAAAATAAAGTTGAGAATGTAATCATTATATTTTCAAGGACGGGTGAAATAATGGATGTTGAAATCAAAAACCAAACAATTGGAAGCTAAATGTATATAATTGTAAACAAAAATAAGCCATCAAAATCCCAAAACTTGCAAGCGAATCATTTTAAAGCGAGGGCAAAACTCCCATCAGCCACTCTTTGGGCTCCAATGCCTATTTTACACGGAGCTCCGCCGACCCATCATGACTGGACTACCGACGTAATTCGCCCAAGGTTTTTTTTCAACTGGCTCCTCCGTCGAGACGTCCCCTGAATGCCCATCTGCTAGCCTGCTAGTCACGGCCCACTAGCTGTCTAGAGTATATCGGACTGTTAGCTGAAGAGGCGCATCGGACAAATTCTTTGGCCACTATACCTATTTTGCCAATTGGCCTGGACCTCTTTACCACACTGAGCCCTGCTGATCCATGACGACTGGTCTGCAGACGTAACAGCACGAGGGGGCTACAACAGACTTCTTCCGTCGCAACTACCTCTAAGGCCCTTCTAATAGCTTGCTATCCCCGGCCCGCTAGCTGTCTGAATCGCCGTGTCCTCTGCCCGCCGAGCTACTCACTAGACCCCTATAATCACTCAGCTACGCATGCCTCTCCCTAATGTCAATATGCCTTGTCCATTGCTGTTTTGGTTAGTAATTATTGCCTTATTTCACTGTAGAGCCTATAGCCCTGCTCAATATGTTAATAGTTAACCCTTTAGTTCCACCTCCCACACATGCGGTGACCTCATCTGGTTTAAATTATGTTTCTAGAGACAATATCTCCCTCATCGTCACTCAATGCACAGGTTTACCTCCACTGTATTCATGTCCTACCATACCCTTTGTCTGTACATTATGCCTTGAATCTATTCTACCGTGCCCAGAAACATGCTCTCTCTGTTCTGAACGTACTAGACGACCAGTTCTTATAGCCTTTAGCCGTACCCTTATTGAAAGATTAGTGGAATCTGTGTGGGTAGGATGACTGACATTGAAGGTGAACAGGTGGTCACGTGTCAGGTGACAGAGGAATGGATGAGACAGAGGCAGGAATTCCTATAACCATAAAGTGGTATATTTACTGAGTAGTCTGTGCTGCATCACAAAGGAAACAAATAACATGTATCCGATCAAATTCCTCATCCCAAAGATCATATCATAACAATCATTCATGATTAACATAATTAAGGAAGTCAACAATCCAGTTCATTAAGAAGTCAATAGTACTCATCCGTGAGTCATTTAGGCTCGTAACTATTTATCATAAATCATGAAAGAATACAAACAGTGAATGGTTATTCAATCTATAACCCCCATTAGTTTGATATCAAAGTCGATCAGTTAGCAAATAATGACGTTTCTCATTTCACCCTTTCAATTGTCTTAATGTGTCCATATAATTAATTTCATTACATATTAACCATATTGATTGCATAATTGGCCTATGATGATCCGTAGGGCCATGATCATTGGCAATTCACATTACACAATATGTTTGAAGCGTGCGCTCCAAGCTGCGCTCCGTGGTAATAACTATAAGCAATAACTGATGGCCCACTCCCCCCATCGCCACAGATAGTTCAGATGAAAGGTAACAGAGTCGGTGGATTTACATGGATTCATGGACGCACATAACTTCTGGATTAGACGGAGTTAAGGAACAGAAAGCAGCGAGATCAGGCGATGGCAATTTCCTCCTTTTATGGAGTTGAGATCTGTCGGACATTTCCACCTGACCTAATTAAAGTGCCCCTGGCCCAGTTGAGTAAGTGGCAATGAATTAAAGGATTATTCCACCAACTCCATGGGCCTTTTCTACACTTATCCTACTCCTCCTCTGTTCCTCTGGTGATGGATAGTTAATCCAGGCCCTGCAGTGCCTAGCTCCACTCCCATTCCCCAGGCACTCTCATTTGTTGCCTTGGTTTCATGCATGTTAACATTAGAAGCCTCCTCCCTAAGTTTGTTTTATTCACTGCTTTAGCACACTCTGCCAACCCAGATGTCCTAGCCGTGTCTGAAAACCCTGACATTTCCATCCCTAACTATAACATTTTCCGACAAGCTAGAACTGCCAAAGAGGGCAGAGTTAGCCTACAGAGTTGTCTTACTATCCAGATTTGTGCCCAAACTATTTGAGCTTCTACTTTTAAAAATCCACCTTTCCAGAAACAAGTCTCACCGTTGCCGCTTGCTACAGACCACCTTCTGCCCCCAGCTGTACCATATGTGAATTAATTGCCCCCCATCTATCTTCAGAGCTCCTGCTGTTAGGTGACCTAAACTGGGACATGCTTAACACCCCAGCCATCCTACAATCTAAGCTTGATGCCCTCAATCTCACACAAATGATCAATGAACCTACCAGGCACAACCCCAGATCTGTAAACATGGGGACCTTCATAGATGTCATCCTAACCAACCTGCCCTCCAAATACACCTCTGCTGTCTTCAACTAGGATCTCAGCGATCACTGCCTCATTGCCTTCGTCCGCAATGGGTCTGCGTTCAAACCCCCACCCCTCATCCCTGTCAAACGCTCCTTAAAACACTTCAGCGAGTAGGCCTTTCTAAATGACCTGGCCCGGGTATCCTGGAAGGATATTGACCTCATTCCGTCTGTAGAGGATG
This sequence comes from Oncorhynchus mykiss, assembly GCF_013265735.2. Taxonomy (NCBI): domain Eukaryota; kingdom Metazoa; phylum Chordata; class Actinopteri; order Salmoniformes; family Salmonidae; genus Oncorhynchus; species Oncorhynchus mykiss. The sequence goes on from NC_048581.1 coordinate 68,655,875, forward strand.
CCTGGTTATTCTTTAAAAGTGCTTTCCTCACCATCTTAAATAAGCATGCCCAATTAAAAAAATGTAGAACCTGGTTCACTCCAGACCTGACTGCCCTTGACCAGCACAAAAACATCCTGTGGCATACTGCATTAGTATCGAATAGCCCCCGCGATATGCAACTTTTCAGGGAATTTAGAAACCAATAAATACACAGGCAGTTAGGAAAGCAAAGGCTAGCTTTTTCAAACAGAGATTTGCATCGACAAATTTCTGGGACACTGTAAAGTCCATGGAGAATAAGAGCACCTCCTCCCAGCTGCCCACTGTACTGAGGCTAGGAAACACCACTGTTACCACGAGATAATTGAGAATTTCAATAAACATTTTTCTACGGCTGGCCATGCTTTCCACCTGGCGACCCCTACCCCGGTCAACAGCCCTGCACCCCGCACGGCAACTTGCCCAAGCCTCCCCCATTTCTCCTTTACCCAAATCCAGATAGCTGATGTTCTGAAAGAGCTGCAAAATCAGGACCCCTACAAATCAGCCGGGCTAGACAATCTGGACCCTCTCTTTCTAAAATGATCTGCCGAAATTGTTGCAACCCCTATTACTAGCCTGTTCAACCTCTCTTTCGTATCATCTGAGATCCCCAAAGATTGGAAAGCTGCCGCGGTCATCCCCCTCTTCAAAGGAGGAGACACTCTACACCCAAACTGCTACCGACCTATATCTATAAAGCCCTGCCTTTCTAAGGTCTTTCGAAAGCCAAGTTAACAAACAGATCACCGACCATTTCGAATCCCACCATACCTTCTCTGCTATGCAATCTGGTTTCCAAGCTGGCCATGGGTGCACCTCAGCCACGCTCAAGGTCCTAAACGATATCATAACCACTATCGATAAGAGACAATACTGTGCAGCTGTATTCATCGACCTGGCCAAGGCTTTCGACTCTGTCAATCTTCAAATTCTTATCGGCAGACTCATCAGCCTTGGTTTCTCAAATGACTGCCTCGCCTGGTTCACCAACTACTTCTCAGACAGAGTTCAGTGTGTCAAATCAGAGGGCCTGTTGTCCGGACCTCTGGCAGTCTCTAGGGGGATGCCACAGGGTTCAATCCTCGTGCCGACTTTTTTCTCTGAATACATCAATGATGTCGCTCTTGCTGTTGGTGATTCTCGGATCCACCTCTACCCAGACGACACCATTTTGTATGCTTCTGGCCCTTCTTTGGACACTGTGTTAACCAACCTCCAGACGAGCTTCAATGCCACACAACTCTCCTTCCGTGACCTCCAACTGCTCTTAAATGCAAGTAAAACTAAATGCATGCTCTTCAACCGATCGCTACCCACACCTGCCTGCCCGTCCAGCATCACTACCCTGGACGGTTCTGACTTAGAATATGTGGACAACTACAAATACCTAGGTGTCTGGTTAGACTGTAAACTCTCCTTCCAGACTCACATTAAGCATCTCCAATCCAAAATTACATCTAGAATTGGCTTCCTATTTCGCAACAAAGCATCCTTCACTCATGCTGCCAAACATACCCTCGTAAAACTGACTATCCTACCGATCCTTGACTTTGGCGATGTAATTTACAAAATAGCCTCCAACACTCTACTCAGCAAATTGGATGCAGTCTATCACAGTGCCATCCGTTTTGTCACCAAAGCCCCATATACTACCCACCACTGTGACCTGTATGCTCTCGTTGGCTGGCCCTCACTTCATATTCGTCGCCAAACCCACTGGCTCCATGTCATCTGTAAGTCTTTGCTAGGTAAAACTCCCCTTTATCTCAGCTCACCGGACACCATAGCAGCATCCACCCGTAACACGCGCTCCTGGAGGTGTATTTCACTTGTCACCCCCAAAGCCAATTCCTCCTTCGGCCGCCTTTCCTTCCAGTTCTCTGCTGCCAATGACTGGAACGAACTGCAAAAATCACTGAAGCTGGAGACTCATATCTCCCTCACTAGCTTTAAGCACCAGCTGTCAGAGCAGCTCACAGATCACTGCACCTGTACATAGCCCATCTGTAAATAACCCATCCAACTACCCTCATCCCCATACTGTTATTTATTTTGCTCCTTTGCACCCCAGTATCTCTACTTGCACACTCATCTTCTGCACATCTATCACTCCAGTGTTTAATTGCTATATCGTAATTATCTCACCACTATGGCCTATTTATTGACTTACCTCCCTTATCCTAACTCATTTGCACACTCTGTATATAGACATTTTGTATTATTGACTGTATGTTTGTTTATTCCATGTGTAACTTGGTTACACTTTCCCTGCAACCAATCCTTTTGAATACAAATTGCCTACGTTCTTGCCTACATGTACTACCTTTTGGTCACGTTACTCGTATCTTTGCTTTCATGTCTGTTTCTTTGCTTTCACTGCTAGTCGGTTCGATTGCGAGTTTTGGCATTAATTTTCCGTGAAGGGCAGGGTTTAGAGGGAGGCGTAGACAATGAGTGTCAGTTGGTCTGCTAGTTTTGGAGTGGCGGTTCGTCTTAACCGAATCAATGATCATGATAGACAGGCTTTTATTTTTATTGCCTACTTAAGTAGACCTGACATCACCTCATTTTAGGGTTTTAGCCAACTTACTTCAAAATTGTTAGTCACGGGTCAATAATGTACGGATATTATAAGCATGTCTATCTAATACATTTAATGACAAACCATCTAACTACTTAGATAGACAAATGAATTACCTGTTGCGCAGGTGTTGGTAACTGGTTCGCCAATATCATTTGTCATAGAGTTTTGCTCTCGCTTTAAAATTATTTGCTTCAAGTTTTGGGGTTTTGCTTTTGATGTTTTATTTTTGTTTACAATTCTATACATTTTGCTTCCAATTGTTTGGTTTTTGATTTTAACATCCATTATTTCACCCGTCCTCAAAAATATTATTTTTCATGTTCACGATTTATTTTATTTTGAATTCAATACATATAACATGAAATTGGGCCCATAGTAATAACTTAAAATAAAAATAATTATTAGGTGTAAGTTGCTTGCTACAATGGTATCGTTGACCTAGCCTAGCTTTTAGCTAGCTGCTCTGCAGTGCAAGTTAGTTTGACTTGCTATAAAGTTAGAGAAACAAGTTGAGAAAAAAGTAACTAAACCAAATATGTTTTATTATCATATTAAACAATATATTTATCCTGTCTTGAATGAAAATGTCATATTTTGCAATCTTCCAAAATAAATGCGATCTCTGATGTTGCGGTACAAACACTGCAAGTCGTTTTTTTTTAATCAAATTGTGCAAACTGAAAACATCGTGATATGCGTGTTGGGATAATCAGCAAGCGGTGTTGTGCGGTGAAACACCGCTTCCCATTCATTTTCAATGGAAGGAAAGCGGTGAGAGGCGGAGAGGGCTGGGGACCTTGGGGCGGCGCGAAGGTGGCGTGGGAGGCGGTGGGAACCATGTGCACAAGACGCCCCTCGGTGAAACACCGCTTCCCATTCATTTTCATGGAAGGAAAGTGGTGAGAAGTGGAGAGGGCGGGGACCTTTGGGCGGTGCGAACGTGGCGTGGGAGGCGGTGAAAACATTTTCACAACTTTATGCAAGTCACCAGTGGCGACCGCTGGGTGATGACCAATCATATCGAGTGGTTTCCATGACGAATTTGACGCTATGCGACCCGAAGCTGTAGACATTCTTCAGCAAAGATGGCTGATAAAAATACTAGGATAGAAGCAAATGTGATTATAACGTCATAACAAATCATGCGAAAAAATACAGTACAGAACAGTTGAGAGGAATATGTTAGTTAATGTAGAGACAAACGATTATGCATATTTTTTTGTCATAAAATGTATTTGCGAAAATTGCGAATTAGCAAGCTAGCTGACTAGCTAACATTGGCCAGTTAGCCGGCTGGATTTATGGGTGTTTTGTAATTTTTTTTGTAATTAATTGTAATTCTGGTTGTTTGATGTTTTAGGGACTCTTGAAACATCCAGCAAACCAGGCTGTCGTCTTGTGAAACAGTGGATGTAAAGAATCTAGCTAGCTAAAGCATTTACTGCAAATTTAATGTACAATTTTGTAAGTGTGTCTTGCTGATATTTGCCATGCAATGCAGATAGATAAAGTAAAGTAACTAGCTAACTATTTTCTTGCTTATTGTGCAGTGGAGGATAAAAATACCTTTATGCCTATAGATGTGTAGCTAGCTATGTAGCTGATCTGTGTATGGACCCTAAAACGTTTGGTATACATATTAATTCAGAATCTGGCTTTGAACCTCAGCTATCTTCATAGCCACTTGTATCAACTTCAAAACAGTCTGAATGATGCCTATAGATGTGTAGCTAGCTATGTAGCTGATCTGTGTATGGACCCTAAAACGTTTGGTATACATATTAATTCAGAATCTGGCTTTTGATCTGGCTTTGAACCTCAGCTATCTTCATAGCCACTTGTATCAACTTCAAAACAGTCTGAATGACATTAATGACGCCTATGGATTGAGTAGAATATAATCTAACTTTGTGCCAAGGATACAAGTCGTATAGACATGTAGTTATTACCATGCATGAGATCCCCCACATTGTAGCCTGTAAATGTAATATATTCACTGTTGATGTACTCTACCTTGGCAAATAACGGTGCAGTTCAGGTATGAATGTCTTTGATATTATTTTCTCAGTCATATCCAATACCAGGAGTATCAAATTCCAGTCTTTGAATGATGCTGTGTCTGCATGTATGTATTACAATTATACACTTCAACAGTGTTTACCAATCTTGGTCCTGGGACAGCAATGGTTACAAATTGTAACTATGCAATGGACTAGAAACTTGATTTAACTAGTTAAAGGCTGATTTGTAATTCATATATACAGAAATAGAATTTAAAAAACAGTACACTACACTTCCTATGCGTCATGTAAATACTTTAAACTGGTTCATCTCAATATCTTCATTGATCTGATAAACACAGGATAGGTGTAGTATTTCATCAAATGAGAGACTTAATTTCAACCAGTAGAGAATGTGAAACACTTTATTGAAAGAAGTTCATTGTCCAAGTGTTATTAATACATGCATTATAAATATTATCATTGTAAAATTATATTGTAAATACAAGTTCAATCTGTACTTCAATGCACATCTGGTCTGCATTATAAAAACAGAGGAAGAAAGGTGGCGAGGGAGACAGAAAGGGAAAGAGGTCAAACAGAGGAGCAGGGAAGACAGCATATGATTAATGAATCACATTGCTACCCTAATATTCTCTCAGTTCATCACAATTACATAATAGTGTCTCTAGTGGTGTCTCCTAACCAGCCTTGGGCTCCCAGTCAGCCCGAAGGTTATCTTAAGAGCGGGTGAGATGGCGATGACTGGACTGGGGGTTGACATACTCTCTCACATCAAAACTGCAGACGAGAGACAGATGGGGAGAGAGAGAGCATATTTAAATCTTGTGTTTTCTTTTTATTCTAACACTGTCAGTCATCATAATCATCTGGAGGTGAAATGCAAAACTGACCTTGGATCATTAACTCTGGGACTACTGCATCTTTCTGTATTTCAATGTAAAGTATCTCTTTAATAATACTTTCTGTTGACCTGACCAAGTGACCTCACCCCTGATCATGCTGTGCACTATGTAGCAATTTCAGATGCGGGAGGGGTTCACCAACACCGGCTGATATAACCTAGAGGATTTAGGGAGAAGGGGAGAGAGGGATGAAGTAAAGGGGAGAGAGACTGTTATTGAGAAAATAAGGTAGTTAAAGTGCCTGCCTTCAACAGGAATCTGTGTGTGTGTGGCCTCACCTGGTGTCCACACTAAGTGGCCAAAGAGTATTTTATGCTGAAAAACATGCATACACACGAGGACAAACAATATAGCGTAGTTATAGAAATAATGAAGTGTCTTACTATTCTCTATGGTTGGCCCTCTTGCCTATTCTTTGAAAGTGGAAGGAGCCACTTTAATGTGTGTAGGTGTGGGGTATAAGGTGCCTAATTGTTCAAAATGTTTTTATTATGGGTGACTTTGTTTTTGAACAGACATCACACCCTTTCCTAAACAGCACCCTCACCTGAGAAGTAGAAATCAAAGGGCGAGAAACTGGGAATTTAATAACTGCAGTTTACATAGCTAAGTAAAAGGAAGAATACTCTTATTGAAATGTGGATGGCTCTTAAAAGAGCCTTAGGTTGTGCATAGTGTAGTCTATGGTGTTGCCAGGGTACAGCACCCTCTTCAAAGAAGGAGGCCGGTGAAGATCTCTCGCACACAGATTGCCTCTCTTGCTGCATTGTTGGACCCCATCATTAAAACATCCTGCAGAGCAGCAGGTTTCTCCTCTGGCACAAGGTGGCGAGCTGCAGATCCCCTTCTGGTCCTTATGTCCATCCTCATGAAGTTATGCAGGACACAGGTAGCCTTCACAAGCCTGAATTCCTCCAGGAGGCAGTCCTAGATGGCCCTGGTCACCCAACCTTGCAGTCCCATACACGGTAACTGTAGGCAATCGTTTTGAAGAAATCTCCAGTTACAAGGTATCTGTAGGAATATGGAAGATAATGTCATTTTTAGCCTTTACATCACCAGGTCATTGTGGATTACTAAAGTATAATATCCCTTATAACAAATCATGATAACATTGGATTGATAGATGCATGTGTATGTGACAATAGCAGGCTGTATCAAGGATAGCATCACAAATGTTTTATTTATTTTACCTTTATTTAACTAGGCAAGTCAGTTAAGAACAAATTCTTATTTTCAATGACTGCCTAGCAACAGTGGGTTAACTGCCTAGTTCAGGGGCAGAACAACAGATTTTTACATTGTCAGCTTGGGGATTCGATCTTGCAACCTTTTGATTACTAGTCCAACGCTCTAACCACTCGGCTTCCTGCCGCCCCAATGAATAAATTAATGAATACATAAATACCACTTGAAGCTTGATGATGAGTTGATCATTTTAATCAGCTGTGCAGTGCTAAGACAAAAACAGAAATGTTTTTGAGTCTTTGAGTCCCCAGGACTGAGAACCACTGCTATTCAGTGGGACCTTTTCATCTGCAGACAGGCTTTCACAGCTCTCTGTATCTGAGGACAGAAAACCTCACAAGAAACAGACTTAAAAAAAAAAAAGTATCTCTAAAAGCCTTGATGCTCATCAGTCCACGGTAAGACAACGTGTCTATAAATGGAGAAAGTTCAGCACTGTTGCTACTCTCCCTAGGAGTGGCCCTCCTGCAAAGATGATCGCAAGAGCACAGAGCAGAATGCTCAATGAGGTTAAGAAGAATCCTAGAGTGTCAGCTAAAGATTTACAGAAATCTATGGAACATGCTAACATCTCTGTTGACGAGTCTACGATACGTAAAACACTAAACAAGAATGGTGTTCATGGGAGGACACTACGGAAGAAGCCACTGCTGTCCAAAAAAACCCATTGCTGCACGTCTGAAGTTTGCAAAAGTGCAGCTGGATGTTCTACAGCGCTACTGGCAAAATATTCTGTTGAGAGGTGAAACTACAGTTGAGTTGTTTGGAAGGAACACACAAACTATCTGTGGAGAAAAAAAGGCACAGCACACCAACATCAAAACCTCATCCCAACTGTAAAGTATGGTGGAGGGAGCATCCTGGTTTGGGGCTGCTTTGCTGCCTAAGGGCCTGGACAGCTTGCTATCATCGACGGAAAAATGAATTCCCAAGTTATCAAGATATTTTGCAGGAGAATGCTAGGCTATCAGTCTGCCAATTGAAGCTCAACAGAAGTTGGGTGATGTAACAGGAAAACAACCCAAAACACAGAAGTAAATCAACAACAGAATAGCTTCAACAGAAAAATATACGCCTTCTAGAGTGGCCCAGTCAGAGTCCTGACCTCAACCCGATTGGAATGCTGTGGTATGACCTCAAGAGAGCAGTTCACACCAGACATCCCAAGAATATTGCTGAACTGAAACAGATTTGTAAAGAGGAATGGTCCAAAATTCCTCCTGACCATTGTGCAGGTCTGATCCTCAACTACAGAAAATGTTTGGTAAAGGTTATTGCTGCCAAAGGAGGGTCAACCAGTTATTAAATCCAAGGGTTCACATACTTTTTCCACCCTGCACTGAATGTTTACACGGTGTGTTCAATAAAGACATGAAAACATATAATTGTTTGTGTGTTATTAGTTTAAGCAGGCTGTGTTTGTCTATTGTTGTGACCTAGATGGAGATCAGATCAAATTCTTGCCACTGTATGTTAGCAGCACATTTGAGTTAGCCTGCACTGTAGCTAGTTAGCTAGTAATGCATCGTGTTTTTTACATTTTCAAAATGTATTTACTTACTTGAATAGGTTCTCCCAACCATGTGGACAATTGGAAACAGGGCAGCAAAGCTAGCTAATTTGTCCTGGTACCTAAACATTGGGCTGTTATTTGACCTGAAATGCTCAAGGTCCTCTACTCCGACAATTAAACACCTCTAAAGGATCAAACCCTTTTTTTCCAATTTTCGCCTAAAATGACATACCCAAATCTAACTGCCTGTAGCTCAGGACCTGAAGGAAAGATATGCATATTATTGATACCATTTGAAAGGAAACAATTTGAAGTTTGTGGAAATATGAAATTAATGTCGGAGAATGTAACACATATCTGGCAAAAGATAATACAAAGAAAAAAAGGCAATTTTTTTGGGCTAGGTCGGACGCTAGCGCCCCACCTCGACAACATCCGGTGAAATTGCAGAGCGCGAAATTCAAAATACAAAAATCGTAATATTAAACATTCATGAAAATACAAGTGTCTTACATTGTTTAAAATCTTAACTTCTTGTTAATCCAGCCGCTTTGTAGATGTCAAAAAGGCTTTACAGCAAAAGCATACCATGTGATTATCTGAGGACAGCGCCCCGCATACATCAGCATTAAAAATATTATCCAAATCAGCAGATGCGTCACAAAAATCAGAAATAGCGATAAAATAAATCACTTACCTTTGAAGATCTTCCTCTGTTCATCCCAATGGTCCCAGCTACACAACAAAATGGTTGTTTTGTTCGATAAAGTCCTTTTATATCCCAAAAAAGTCAGTTTAGTTGGCGCGTTTGATTCAGTAATCTCACCCGTTCCACTCGTTCAACATGCAGACAAAGCAATCCCAAAGGTTACAGGTAAACTTTGTCCAAGCAAGTCAAACAACGTTTCTAATCAATCCTCAGGTACCGTAATATGTAAATAAACGATAACATTTCAGATGGAATGTAGTATGTTCAATACCGGAGATAAATAACGAAGTGTGCGCCCTCTTCCAAGCGCGCCACAAGACTACAGTCAAAATGAGAGCCACCTTGAAAAACTACAACTAAAAACTCATTTTTCAAAAAACCAGCCTGAAACCCTGTCTAAAGACTGTTGACATCTAGTGGAAGCCATAGCAACTGCAATCGGGGAGTAATTCCTTTGAATATTCCATAGACAAGCATTTGAATGGCCTGTGACCTCAAAAAAAATTCAGGATGGATTCTCCACAGGTTTTCAACTGCCATATCAGTTATGTTATACTCACATACATTATTTTAACAGTTTTGGAAACTTAAGAGTGTTGTCTATCCAATGCTACCAATTATACGCATATCATTTGGGCACGTCAGTCATCCGAACTCCCGAATACTGCCCCCTAGCCTTAAGAAGTTATGTGACTTAGGACCCTAGGTGCAATTTAGATTTTGGCCACTAGATGGCAGCAGTGATCCATTGCAGTACTGTTCAAAATGTTATCAAGTCTGCCCAAATGTGCCTAATTGGTTTATTGATACATTTTCAAATTCATAACTGTTCACTCTCCTCAAACAATAGCATGTATTCTTTCACTGTAATAGATACTGTAAATTGGACAGTGCAGTTAGATTAACAAGACGTTTTGCTTTCTGTCCATATCATGTATGTCTATGTCCTGGGAAATGTTATTGCTAATCACATTAGCGTACTTTAGCTCAACCATCACGCAGGGGGGACACCGATCCTATAGAGGTTTTAATCAACAGATAAAACGGTAAACCAAATTCATTTTTCATCAACTCTTCTTCCTTCAGGCTTCTTTTTCTCCTTTTGGACTTTATATGGCGGTTGGCAACCAACTTTACAGCATTACTACAACTGACCAGATTGTGGACCTAAATTCATCTTTCAATCACCCATGTGGGTATATGCTCCTAAAAACCAATGAGGAGATAGGAGAGGCCGGAATTGCAGCGCATTGAGCGTCACAAATAGAACCAATTAATTTTAGCGCCTAGCTACGCAGACCCTCGCGAGCAGTGGGGGTGCAATGAATGAATAACATATACAGTATGTGTAAATGTATTTTGCAACGCTCGCGCACGCGACGTTAGCGGTGTGGTCAGCATGTAAAGCCGAAACCACACCGAGAGATGTCACCAGGGTCAGAATTTGCGTGCGAGAGTAAAGAGTGTCAATTCCCATACACTGCATAGCGTATGGCAACTTAATTCTCATGAAAGTCCATAATAAACAGTTGTATTTATGTTCGCTATGTACCAAATATATAGAAAATAATATACAGTACGTACAAGAACAATATCAATGACGATATCAGGGATAGATGAGGTAGTTATATGCATACCATCAGGGGTGAAGTGGCTGAGCAGCAGGATAAAAAAAATACAAATAGTAGCAGCAACGTATGTTAGGAGAGTCATATGAATAGAGGCACTGCAGATAGTGCTGATGACAGATCCATTCTAACCACACATGGAACAAGGGAATCTATATTCGGAGAGCCTGTTTCTGTCCCGCCCTTGACTTCGGTGCAGGGCATGTGATGACCCCCGTCACAGTGCCGTTTCACAACATCACTCTGGTCTTTCTGAAGCGCTGCTTGATGAGGCTGAAGCCAGGTGTGGCCTGTGATCAGGAAGTGAAGGTCCAGACTGTGGTGGAGCCTCTGGAAAATACAGAAATAATGTGAGGTCAATAAAAGTAGTGCCAATCATGTTGGACGGCAATTAAATAATCAAAACGTATTTATGCTTTACATACCAAGTGATGTCATCGATTCCTTGTAAAGATGCCACATCGCTGATAATGTCACATGGGATGGCAGCAGCTTTCCACCGAAGTGTTTGTGTCCTGGTAATATTATTGCATTATCCTCTGTGTAGTTGTTGATTAAGTTCACAACTCGCTGCAAGTCCTCATGCTTGCTTGGGCCAGCTCTCTTTTCGATGGGAGGCATTAGACCATTCTCCATGTATGACTGGTGGAGGAGAGTCGGTTGTGTTCTACTGATGCTGAAAGACAAATTCCAGATAGAAATATTTGAGCATTATTATACGATAGCCGTAATCACCGTCAGACACACCTGGCTAACTTGATGGGTCATGTACGCCCCCTGCTGGAGGAGACCGATTTTGGCTCGTTTTACCTCTCGCTTCTTCTGTTCCTTGATCGGTTACACTGCAAAATGACTGCAGTAAAAAAAAAATGTTATGTTGGATGCAGTATTTGCAGCATACTGCACTCTGACTGTAATCTTTTTTTGTAAGGGTGGGATCGGTTGCTTGTCTCCCGAGTGGATCTATTTTACTTACCCTTTGGAAACATCACTCAGTATGCAGAGCAGTAGTTTGCATATTTATCACTAACCCGTACTAATACCACAAGATGGCAGCCTTTCACTGTGAAGACAGGCAACACAGCCCATCACCATCATACACGAAGTATGGTAATAGAACATGTCTAATCAGTCTGTCTAATTGACAGACATTGATTAATCTAAAATGGCAAGAATATAATTTGATTAATTTGTTAAATCCAAATATTTATTATGTGTATTAACCTTAACTGCTATGCATTAGCCTACATGTTGTCCTCCCTCCATCCAGCCAACCAGATGACAAAGGGGGTTATCTACTTCAAAACACTGTTCTACCGCTCCATCAGTTTTGAGGTTATTGTTTGTACCAACCCAACCCCAGCTGCCTGCGAAGTGCATATACCCCATACTTGAAATGCAATGTTTTTATAACACAGATAATTTGACTCTGTACGCTGGTGCGATCTTGCATATAGGGCTGTGTTCTAGTACATCTGTGCACACAGTTAGACCCGAGCTGTACTGTATGTAACAAAATAATGTACCCAGTAAAGAGATGGCTAAATGTGCCTTCATAAGCACAGCTGTTGGTGTCTAAAAATACTGATTAAGTTTGTTAGAGCACTCTTAAAAAGATGATTGTTAAGGAATCGTGAAGAGATGGCTAAAACAGTGCTTAAATTAATCAATCATGGATGAAGGCCATCAAATAAAAAAATGTCCATCAAGAGAAACTAAATTTAACAGGTAGTGAAAATATAAATATTTACTTTCATTTCCCCACCTCTTAACTGTGTTTTTCTCATGCTGGAGACAAGGCAGTCTGTCCTTCTTGCTCTGCTTACTCGCAGGTCTGTCAGCACATTTAATAATACTGGAGAAGGCACTATCAACACTTGTAGGTTGCCAATGGTAAGCCTTGTGTTCTATACTGAACAAAAATATAAATGCAACATACAACAATTTCAACGATTATACTGAGTTAGAGTTCATATCAGGAAATCAGTCAATTGAAATGAATTCATTAGGCCCTAATCTATGGATTTCACATGACTGGGCAGGGGCACAGCCAAGGGTGGGCCTGGGAGGGCATAGGCTGACCCACTGGGGAGCCAGGCCCAGCCAATCAGAATAAGTTTCCCCCACAGAAGGGCTTTAATACAAACAGAAAAACTCCTCAGTTTCATCAACTGTCCGAGTGGCTGGTCTCAGACTAAACCACAGGTGAAGAAGCCGGTGAACGTGAACTGCGGTTGTGAGGCCGGTTGGCCGTACTGCCAAATTCTCTAAAACGACATTGGAGAAAGCTTATGGTAGAGAAAATAACATGAAATTATCTGGCAACAGCTCTGGTGGATATTCCTGCAGTCAGCATACTAATTGCACGCTCCGTCAAAACTTGAGACATCTGTGGCACATTTTAAAGTGGCCTTTTTATTGTCCCCAGCATTAGGTACACCTTTTGTAATGATCAGATTGTTTAATCAGCTTCTTGAAATGCCACACCTGCCAGGTGGATGGATTATCTTGGCAATGGAGATATGCTCACTAACAGGGATGTAAACACATTTCTGCACAACTTTTGAGATAAATAAGCTTTTTGTGCATATGGAACATTTCTGCGATCTTTCATTTCAGCTCATGAAACATGGGACCAACACTTTACATGTTGTGTTTGTATTTTTATTCAGTATAGATGACTGGACTACAGAGTGGGAGACAAATCTCTACACTCTTGATGACTCTATTCATATCAAGGCGTCTGTAACTGGCCAAGCCACCAATGAGTTGCCATGCCAACTGCAAACAATCCCATTCAATACCCCTTCATTTCTGGCCACGGGTAAAGTCATAGGAAGCACCCACGTACATCTTTTCCATCAATCTCAATTTCTTCCTCTTTCCTTGCCATGATTTAATTTATTTTTCTTTGTGATGTGGACTGGTTTCTCTCCAGTTGCTTTGTAGATGGCAAAATGCATGTCTCTCTGTCTGACTTCAGCTTCACTAGAGAGGACAGCAGAACTGCAAATTCTTCTGGATGCCTTCCGCTTTCAAACATGGACATATCAAAAGTGAGATTGTAAAATCATTTGTGAAAAAAGTCACACATTCCTAACATCATATACTGTATCTGTGGTGGCCTATCAGTAAAGATCCATGGCCATAGTTATCACTGCTACTTGTTGCCTTGTTGTGTTGCAGGTTTATATTAGCTGTACCTTGAGAGCAGCTTTTGCATCTAGCCCTATAACTGCTGTCAACAAAGCCTACACATATAACTCGTCTATATCCAGGTGAGGGGGAAGGTACAGTATGGAGGTATTTTTAGCATACTGTAGCCTACATGTGTACATTTATTTATTTTGATGATCCATGAAATACATGTAACCAGAACAGAAATAAATATTTGCATCATTTAGGAATTTTCACCAAGTACAGTCCCCTGTTGTGAAGTGTTACTTATGGACATTTTGCCACAATGTCTCCATTGCATCAGATACCAGAAGCCTCATGCTGGGACCTGCAATCATAAGAGCCACAGTTCAAGGCTCTGAGACCGTAGACAGACGCACAATGGAGCAGTGTAAGTACAGTGCACCGAGGGGCTTTTCTGTCCATGTGTTCAAAGTCAGGTTTATATAATGGCTTGGTTTTTCCCAGTAAGCATGGTTGTGAACGTATCTATTGAGTTTCTCCAGTGATTTGGCTATTTTGTTAGACTGGTTTAACATGCTTTAGTCTTTCATTACACCTGTCATAGCGGACATATTAATTGACCCATCATGCATTCCTTTATTGCAATGGTTTATAACGGCAACATGTTTGTCATTTCTGCAAGAATCTGTGAAAGTGGTGTTTAATAAATCAAAGGCAGCAGTCTGGCATGGTTGATCTCATCTCTCATGGCTATTGTGGCCACAGCATTACTGTGCAGCTTGCTGCTTTTGAGCAACAGAAAGAGCCTTCTAAACTGCACAGAAGTAAAAAGTATTATTTTAACAAGTCCCTGCACCCAAAACTTTCGTAATGTGTTTATCTTGAGAAAACAAACCATCATTATTAAGAAATGTGCATACTACTTTAATATTTACACAAATGTGTCTCAAAGGAGAAAAGGCAGTTTATCATAATGACTTAATTGAATTAAAGTTTTTTAATCCACCAAAAAACACTAATTCACGGTGTTAAATAACACTATGTGAGAACAATATTTTTTTGTGAACAAACGTTTAATTTTGACGTTATATAGTTGGTAGCAACAAAGTCGACTACGAAATCCACAATGCAACGCTCTATGGGCTAGCTAGCAAACGTAGCTACGCAAAATAATACCAAAGACAATATCAGCATGTAACGTAGCTCTAGTTAACTGTAAAATCGTCTAAAAACTACACTATCAATTTAAGAGTCTAAGATCTCACCATGTTCAACCTGCAGATCGATGTGCCTCACAGAATGGAGTATAACATTCGCAACGGCAGATATACTTTTGAGATGGGGAAACGCGGACCAAGCTACACATTCTGGGCAATTCTGTGACAAGACGCGCTCTCATTGAAGGAGTGAATGGGAGTCTATTGGGCACTAGCTAAAAAAAAATCTTATATAAATTCGTGCTAATGTATATTTGGCAACAGCACCATGCAATGCACCCTGGACTAGAGGCAAATAGGAACAATATGCTAGACCATTCGTCAAATTACAAATTTCTCGAGGTAGAAATATCGCAAAAATGAGCCATCACTCATTCGAAAGAAGACATCCTCCCGAGTTGACGTCGGCCAGTATTACAGTCTGACATGTATGAGCGACATTTTCGCGATCTAAAAGTTGGATTCTTATTAATTTCCAGTGTAGTGAGGGACTTTACCACAGTGCTACGTAATACCGGCCACGTCTGCCTGCTTGAACGCCAATAACTCGGATACACATGAAAAGACCCAGGGAATCGATAGAACACCACTCAGATGCACCCCCAAAAAATATAACATTCAAAATGGGCGAACCTTTCCTTTAAATCACACATTTGGGGCCAGGAAATGAACATGAGCTGGTTTCCCAGACCCACATTGAGCCTACTTGAAAATAAATACAGTAACGTTAGATTTAACAGGAATGTCCGCATTACCAGACCCAGATTATTTTCCTTTGAGCCGCAATCATTCCGCACACATTTTGGAATGGTCAGAGATGATCAGCCTTTGAGCCTCAATCATACATTTTGTTTAGTGCATTAATCTTATTACAGGGCCTTCTGCCCACTCCACACAGCTACCTAGCAATTTGTAGACAAATATGGTATTTGACAAGGCAAAAAGCTTTTTATTACACATGTTCCAGTTTTCAATATAAATACATAAAAAAAAAAGGGTTAAAACATTTACACGGACTTTCAAAAAATAATTACATCATAAAAAAAGTACAATTATAACTTCCATTCAGTAATGTCACATATGTAAAGGGCACTGTAAATTAAGTGGCTTTGTTCAACCAGGGAATGGTCTGAGACAATTACTGGGCACTTCTTTTCAAGGACACAGATGCAGACTAGCAGATAGGAGCAGTCCTAGCCCTGAAAATAAATTAGATATTTTAGATAAAGCATTGACTCAATGGAGCAGTTAACAATAGTTTCACTATTTAGATTACTCACGTTCAAAGACAACCACAAACGGTATAATCATATGAGTAAGACTTTGGTTAAAAGATGGGACATTTTCTTAATGGGTTTAAGAGAATCATGTATGAATTGTAGATACCTTGGGTAGGCATTCAATTTAGTAATTTTGAAATTGTAATAACTCCTCTTCTTCTTGAGTCTTCTCCTGTCTGGTAGGAGCTATACAAAATGTTCAAATAATGAAATTGTCAGGATTATCATGTTTACATATAAATAATGGTGCAGTAAGGAAATACAGTAGATTGGCACACATAATCTCTCAGTATTTTAGTGCTTAGTTTGTTAGCTGTGTTCCAGTGTGGTAGTCAGCTGGTCAGTTTAGCACGATTATTAAATTGGCCAGCTGTGTAGCTAGTTTATCCAAATAATTCATTTGTGGATTGAATGAACAGTGTAAAGTCCATTAGCAGAAGTTGTGGTTAATGCATATATAGTTAGGAGGAAAGTAATATCTGTGATTCAGTTGTAGGTGAAATTGTGCACTATTTTCTAGTAAGATAAATGATCAAATGTAGGTTCTCACCCTTTCCTCTTCTGAAAACAATATAATAAGAACAGCACAATAAGTATAACTGCAAAAGATAAAGAATCAATCATGAGTCCCCTGTATGATCTTCAAATGGTCAAGAGAAAGTGTAATACAAATCTGATAAACATGGTAACATTAGAAAGTCAGCAGTTTGACTAGGCCTACTAGTGTAACAGATCAAATAATGTGAAGGAAACTCTTGATGGGTCACAGAAGGGAATGTTTTCCCCAGTACAGTATACAGCAAATAATCCAGTTTAGTTAGAACACATCCTTACTACATCAGGCACGTGAGTGCGTCCGCCTGTTGATTTTGTCCATCCACACTAGACGCGATCAGGACACCAGGTTGAAATATCAAAACAAAATCTGAACTAACTATATTAATTTTGGGACAGGTCGAAACACATGAAACATTCATGGACACTTAGCTAGCTAACTTGCTGTTGCTAGCTAATTTGTCCTGGGATATAAACATTGGGTTGTTATTTTACCTGAAATGTACAATATCCTTTTTTTTTTGCTGGATCTTTGTAGAATTGAGTCACATTGTGTGTTCTCTACTCCAACAATTAATCCACAGAAAAAAGGGGAAACCTTGTTAGTTTCTAGTGTTAGATTCTGTGTGAAACTTGGAACATTGTAATATGCAGAAACATATATAAAGGACTGAAAGGGACTGGTTTTACATCAGAAGTTAATGGTTATCTGTAGGAGACAGATGGCTTTGAAATGTGTTGGGTGGACGGGAGGAAGTCACGTGATTGCTATAGGGAAAGCGGATGGACATCTGTGGATTAGGCGAAGGAGGGGGTCAGGTCAGATCCCCTGAAGTGAGAAATTATGGTTTATTACCCTCTTCCTGTCGAACCATAAGATGTAAGGATCGGAGAAAAGGAGGAGTGCCTAATGTGGAGTATATATATATATATACACAATTTGGTGGTAGAAACATGTTTGTCTGAATCCAGCTGTATCGACACTTTGGGAAGAATTAAACTTGGTTAAGCTTCTCTAGTGTCCGTGAGTTATTTACTCTGAAAATTAGAACCTAATACTAGTAATATGTCCTTGTTCAGTCTTCTTCTGTGTATTTTATATAATGGTTGGCAACCAACTTTAAGGTGCATTACCACAACCGACTGGTGTGGACCTCATTCATCTTTTAGTCACCCCCGTGCGTATATGCTCCTAAAAACCAATTAAGAAATGGAGGTGGCGGGACTTGCAAGAACCAAGTTCTATTTTAGTGCCTGGCAACACAGATGCTCGTTCACACATGCAAGTAGTTTGGATGAAATTATAGACGTTATTCAATGTCTAAATGTATTTATCAACACTCGCACATGCAACCTGGGCGGTGTGGTCAGCATGTTAAACTCAAAAGCCTATTGGACAAATTTTTAACAGACATCTCTCACTCTCATTTGTGATTGTTTCAAATGATGTATTTCTTACCTGTGACTATGACTATGCCGATGCCGATGCCGATCACCCTTCCCATGGCTGCTGCATTCCCTGAAAGAGAGTCAGTATTGTTTGGCCAAATGTGAGCTGGAAAAATCTATAACGACAAAATACTAATCACTTGAATAATCTTACTTGTAGCTGCGTTGATGTCATGTTCACCAATTTCATGATGCCTCCCTGAAACTGCAAATACAAAATTATATAATCATGGATAGGGAGTGAAAGTTATTACCATGTCTAGACTCTAGAGAAGTCTAACATAGATGATTCAATTGATCATCAAGCCCTTGATTACACTGGGCTAGATTTACTTGGATTTGCTCTACCTTGTATAGTGGGTGGAACAGTCGATGTTATTGATGCTGATTTCAAAGGAATGTCATTGACATCTATGAAATAGAAATGCAATGGTTATTATGTGTTGCACCTTCATGCAGTGCTGTCATTTTTGTTTATATGTGTACACCTAGTGCTATGGCCACTGATGCAGACCTTTGGAACATCTACATTTTAAAAAGTTGAACAAATCCATGTAATATAGCCTACACCATCACAATCAATCCATTATTTATTTTAGACAGGTCTACAGGAACATGATATGAAGAAAATGTAGTATATTCAGAAGAACAGAATAGCATACTCTGACTTGTCCTCATGTTAAGTCGTGATCTGGCTATGCCATATGACTGTGGGTGAGACTACTGTAGTTAATTTAGCAGACAAGATTTGCTTTATATTCCGTGGCATTATTTTATAGTATGAAGAATACAATTGAACGTAGCTGAAGATAAACAATATTTTCTCAATGATTTGAGGGATTTGCAACTATTCTGTGTTGAGTGGTTTAAGAAACAAGTCCTCTTACAGTTGAAGTCGGAAGTTTACATACACCTTAGCCAAATACTTTTAATTAAACTCAGTTTCACAATTCCTGACATTTAATCCTCGTAAAAATTCCCTGTCTTAGGTCAGATAGGATCACGGCTTTATTTTAAGAATGTGAAATGTCAGAATAATAGTAGAGAGTGATTTATTTATTTCATCATATTCCCAGTGGGTCAGAAGTTTACATGCAATCCTACCAAATACTAATTGAGTGTCTCTAAATTGTTTAACCTGGGTCAAATGTTTCTGGTAGCCTTCCACAAGCTTCCCACAATAAATTGGGTGAATTTTGGCCCATTCCTCCTGACAGAGCTGGTGTAACTGAGTCAGGTTTGTAGGCCTCCTTGCTCACACATGCTTTTTCAGTTCTGCCCACAGATTTTCTATGGGATTGAGGTCAAGGCTTTGTGATGGCCATTCCAATACCTGGACTTTGTTGGCATTTTGCCACAACTTTGGAAGTATGCTTGGTGTCATTGTCCATTTGGAAGACATATTTGCAACCAAGCTTTAACTTCCTGACTGATGTCCTGAAATGTTGCTTCAATATATCCACATAATGTTCCTTAATCATGATGCCATCTATTTTGTGAAGTGCACCAGTCCCTCCTGCAGCAAAGCACCCCCACAACATGATGCTGCCACCCCCGTGCTTCATGGGTGAGATGATGTTCTTCGGCTTGCAAACCTCCCCCTTTTTCCTCCAAACATAACGCAGGTCATTATGGCAAAACAGTTTTATTTTTGTTTCATCAGACCAGAGAACATTTCTCTAAAAAGTATGATCTTTGTCTCCATGTGCAGTTGCAAACTGTAGTCTGGCTTTTTTATGGCGGTTATGGAGCACTGGCTTCTTCTTTGCTGAATGGCCTTTCAGGTTATGTCAATATAGGACGTGTTTTACTGTGGCTATAGATACTTTTGCACCCGTTTCCTCCTGCATCTTCACAAGGTCCTTTGCTGTTGTTCTGGAATTGATTTGCACTTCTCGCACCAAAGTGCCTTCATCTCTAGGAGACAGAACGAGTCTCCTTCCTGAGCGGTATGACGGCTATGTGGTCCCATGGTGTTTATACCTGCGTACTATTGTTTGTACAGATGAACGTGGTACCTTCAGGCGTTTGGAAATTGCTCCCAAGGATGAACCAGACTTGGAGGTCTACAATTTTTTTCCTGAGATCTTGGCTGATTTCTTTTGATTTTCCCATGATGTCAAGCAAAGAGGCACTGAGTTTGAAGGTAGGCCTTGAAATACATCCACAGGTACACCTCCAATTGACTCAAATTATGTCAATTAGCCTATCAGAAGCGTCAACATAATTTTCTGGAATTTTCTAAGCTGTTTAAAGGCACAGTCAACTTAGTGTATGTAAACTTCTGACCCACTGGAATTGTGATAGAGTGAATTAACTTCTTATGGATGGGGGGCAGTATTTAGTAGCTTGGATGAATAAGTTTCCCCAAAGTAAAACGGCCTGCTCCTCAGTCGCTAATATATGCATATTATTATAAGTATTGGATAGAAAACTCTAAAGTTTCTAAAACTGTTTGAATGATGTCTGTGAGTATAACAGTACTCATGACAGGCAAAATCAAAACAGGAAGTGAGAAATCTGAGCTTGGTATGTATTCAACAAGGTTCCCATTGAAATCCCTGAGATATTAATGTTGCACTTCCTAGGGCTTCCACTAGATGTCATCAGTCTATAGAAATTTTAATGAGACTTCTGTGTTGTGGGACTGAATGAGAGCAGAATCTCAGGTGAGTGGCAGTCAGCCATTTTCTGATCACGCACATTCCTCATGGTATACACTTGCGTTCCATTGCTCATCAAGACAAAGGAATACTCCGGTTGAAACTTAATTGAAGCTATATGTTAGAAACATCCTAATGATTGATTCTGTACTTAGTTTGAAATGTTTCTTCGACCTGTAATAACTTTTTGAAGTTTTTGTCCGACGTAACGCTGACCAGAATGAGCGTTTGGATATGTATACCAAACGCGCTAACGAAAGGAGGAATTTGGACATAAATAACGGACATTATCGAACAAAACAAACGTTTGTGGACCTGGGATTCCTGGAGTGCTTTCTGATGAAGATCATCAAAGGGAATATTTATCATGTAATTTCTTGTTTATGTTGACGCCAACATGGCGGCTATTGTGACCAATTCTTCTGAGCGCCGTCTCAGATTATTGCATGGTTTACTTATTCCGTAAAGTATTTAAAAAAAAAACAATTTAAAATCAGACACAGCGGTTGCATTAAGGAGAGGTATATCTATAATTCCATGTGTATAACTTGTATTATAATCTACATTTATGATGAGTATTTCTGTTGAATGATGTGGCTATGCAAAATCACTGGATGTTTTGGGAACTAGTGAATGTAACGCACCAATGTACAGTTCATATTTATCAAAATATGAGTTTATCAAACAAAACATACATGTATTGTGTAACAGCAGTCCTATGAGTGTCATCTGATGAAGATCAAAGGTTAGTGATACATTTTTTCTCTTTGTGCTTTTTGTGACTGCTATCTTTGGCTGGAAAAGATGGCTGTGTTTGTCGTTTGGTGGTGACCTAACAATCGTTTGTGGTGCTTTTGCTGTGAAGCATATTTGAAATCGGACAAAGTGGTGGGATTAACAACAAGACAACCTTTAAAATGGTATAAAATACATGTATGTTTGAGGAATTGTAATTATGAGATGTGATGTTGAATTTGGTGCCCTGCACTTTCACTGGCTGTTGACATATCGATCCCTTTAACGGGATTGCAGCCATAAGAAGTTAAGTGAAATAATCTGTCTGTAAACAATTGTTGGAAATATTACTTGTGTCATGCACAAAGTAGATGTCCTAACCGACATGCCAAAACTATAGTTTGTTAACAAGAAATTTGTGGAGTGGTTGAAAAACTAGTTTTAATGACTCCAACCTAAGTCTATGTAAACTTTCGACTTCAACTGTATATGCTTAATTTAGAGGTATTTATTCCATCTGAGAAATTGCCAAGAAACTGAATCTTTCAACAGAACAGCGCAAAAGGGCTCTAACCAGAATAGAAAGAGTGGGAGGCCCCAGTGCACAACTGAGAAGAGGACAAGTACAGTGTCTACTTTGAGAAACAGACGCCTCACAAGTCGTCAACTAGCAGCTTCATTAAATAGTACCAACAAAACACCAGTCTCACCATCAACAGTGAAGAGGCGACTCTGGGATGCTGACCTTCTAGGCAGAGTTGCAAAGAAAAAGCCCTATCTTAATCTGTTTTATTTGGCCAGTCTGAGATATGGCTTTTTCAATGCAACTCTGCCTAGAAGGCCAGCATCCCGGAATCGCCTCTTCACTGTTGACGTCGAGACTGGTGTTGTGTGTACTATTTAATGAAGCTGCCAGTTGAGCTCTTGTGAGGCGTCTGTTTCTCAAACTAGACACTATGTACTTGTCCTCTTGCTCAGGTGTGCACCGAGGCCTCCCACTCTTTCTATTCTGGTTAGAGACAGTTTGCTCTGTTCTGTGAAGGGAGTAGTGCACAGCGTTGTACAAGATCTTCAGTTTCTTAGCAATTTCTCACATGGAATAGCCTTCATTTCTCAGAACAAGAATAGACTGATGAGTTTCAGAAGAAAGGTCTTTGTTTCTGGCCATTTTGAGCCTGTAAGCAAACCCACAAATGCTGATGCTCCAGAGACTCAACTAGTCTAAAGAAGGCCAGTGTTATTGCTTCTTCAATCAGCACAACAGTTTTCAGCTATGTGTTGGTAAAATTATGATTCAATGACTGAACAAATCATTTTAAATGGAACTGTAACTAAGTAAACTTATACTCTATTTTATTATATCTGATTAACAAGATAGGATTGTGTGACACGGACAAGGAGTAATTAAAGTTAATGAACACCATTCCGACTAGGAAGAAACTAATGGGTTGTGGACTGTGTAAACACATAAGGTCATTAACCTATGGTTGAACCTACAGAACTGAGCTATGGGGTTTTTAGATAAGACAGTGAGTGCATTCCTAAGTTCTCTGTTAATTAGAACTGTCAGCTCAGTGGTGATCGATAATGTTGAGGGGTCAAAAGTTACCTGGGAGTGTGTTAGTAAGTTTGAGGTGAAAAGTTAATTCTCTTTGTCCCGGTCGAGAGGGCATTCTGTTAAAGCAATGAAATGACGTCATGATTTGTATATAAACTCCCACTGAAGTGGGAGCGCGCTCTGAGAATAAATTCTGTTACCTATTATTAAAAAGACTGGTCTCCGTCTATTTTATGCAAACAAGAATCTTACAAATTCTCATAAAATAGATTGAGGGTTTTCAATTAATGAAAGCACATTGGCATAATTAAATTACAGTAACACTATGCTACCATATTTGCAAAATGGTTCTCTAATGATCAATTAGCCTTTTAAAATGATACACTTGGTTTAGCTAACACAGCGTGCCACTGGAACACAGGAGTGATGGTTGCTTATAATAGGCCTCTGTACACCTATGTAGAAATTCCATTAAATCTTTCGTTTCTAGCTACAATAGTCATTTACAACATTAACAATGTCTACACTGTATTTCTGATCAATATGATGTTAATTTTTTTTTAAATGGACAAAAAAAAAAAATGCTTTTCTTTCAAAAAACAAGGAAATGTATAAGTGACCCCAAACTTTTGAACGGTAGTGTATGCCAGTTAGGCTCTACACCTGTTGTAAAGCTGATTAATGTGCTTAATTTTAAGAATGTATTTGGCCACTTACCAAAACATATAGGCCTACATGAGGTGTGCGACTATGATATTAAAAAGTTGCAGTTTCTTGCCTTACTGCACATCATTCACAAGTGATATGCTAATATTGTCACCCATCAGACTGTTCTTGATTTAATCTCGTCTTTACATACAGTGCATGCGGAAGTATTCAGACCCCTTGACATTTTCCACATTTTTGTTACAGCCCTATTCTAAAATGGAAATATTTTTTTCCATCTACACACAATATCCCAATATGGGGCGGCAGGGTAGCCTAGTGGTTAGAGCGTTGGACTAGTAACCGGAAGGTTGCAAGTTCAAACCCCCGAGCTGACAAGGTACAAATCTGTAGTTCTGCCCCTGAACAGGCAGTTAACCCACTGTTCCTAGGCCGTCATTGAAAATAAGAATTTGTTCTTAACTGACTTGCCTAGTTAAATAAAGATATGACAAAGCAAAAACAGGTTCAAATGTTTTGCAAATGTATAAAAAATAAAACTGAAATCACATTTTCATAAGAATTCAGACCCTTTACTTTGGCAGGGATTACAGCCTCCAGTCGTCTTTGGTATGATGCTCCAAGCTTGGCACACCTTTATTTGGGGAATTTCTCCCATTCTTCTCTGCAGATCCTCTCAAGCTCTGTCAGGTTAGGTTGGATTGGGAGTATAGCTGCACAGCTATTTTCAGGTCTCTCCAGAGATGTTCAATCGGGTTTAAGTCCGGGCTCTGGCTGGGCCACTCAAGAACATTGAGACTTGTCCCGAAGCCACTCCTGCGTTGTCTTGGCTGTGTGCTTAGGGTCGTTGTGCTGTTCGAAGGTGAACCTTCACCCCAGTCTGATCCTGAGCGCTCTGGAGCAGGTTTTAATCAAAGGATCTCTAAATTTGTGCCGTTCATCTTTCCCCGGATCCTGACCCGTCTCCCAGCCTCTGCCGCTGAAAAACATCCCCACAGCATGATGCTGCCACCGCCATGATTCCCCTTAGGGATGGTGCCAGGTTTCCTCCAAACGTGATACTTGGCATTCAGGCCAAAATAGTTAATAGTTAGTATAGTGTGGGGGCTGTGCTTTGGCAAAGTGGGTGGGGTTATATCCTTCCTGTTTGGCCCTGTCCGGGGGTGTCCTCGGAGTGGGCCACAGTGTCTCCTGACCCCTCCTGTCTCAGCCTCCAGTATTTATGCTGCAGTAGTTTGTGTCGGGGGGGCTAGGGTCAGTTTGTTATATCTGGAGTACTTCTCCTGTCCTATTCGGTGTCCTGTGTGAATCTAAGTGTGCGTTCTCTAATTCTCTCCTTCTCTCTTTCTCTCTTTCTCTCTCTCGGAGGACCTGAGCCCTAGGACCATGCCCCAGGACTACCTGACATGACTCCTTGCTGTCCCCAGTCCACCTGGCTGTGCTGCTGCTCCAGTTTCAACTGTTCTGCCTTATTATTCGACCATGCTGATCATTTATGAACATTTGAACATCTTGACCATGTTTTGTTATAATCTTCACCCGGCACAGCCAGAAGAGGACTGGCCACCCCACATAGCCTGGTTCCTCTAGGTTTCTTCCTAGGTTTTGGCCTTTCTAGGGAGTTTTTCCTAGCCACCGTGCTTCTTCACCTGCATTGCTTGCTGTTTGGGGTTTTAGGCTGGGTTTCTGTACAGCACTTTGAGATATCAGCTGATGTACGAAGGGCTATATAAAATAAATTTGATTGATTGAATTTGATTAAATCTTGGTTTCATCAGACCAGAGAATATTGTTTCTCATGATCAGTCCTTTAGGTGCCTTTTGGAAAACTCCAAGCGGGCTGTCATGTGTCTTTTACCAAGTATTGGCTTCGGTCTGGCCACTCTACCAGGCCTGATTGGTGGAGAGCTGCAGAGATGGGAGAACCTTCCAGAAGGACAACCATCTCCACAGAGGAACTCTGTCAGAGTGACCATCAGGTTCTTGGTCACCTCCCTGACCAAGGCCCTTCCCCCCCCCCCCCCGATTGCTCAATTAAACCGGGCAGCCAGCTCTAGGAAGACTCTTGGTGGTTCCAAACTTCCTCCATTTAAGAATGGAGGACACTGTATTATTGGGGACCTTCAATGCTGCAGAAATGTTTTGGTACTCTTCCCCAGAACTGTGCCTCGACACAATCCTGTCTAGGCGCTCTACGGACAATTCCTTCGACATCATGGCTTGGTTTTTGATCTGACATGCACTGTCAACTGTGGGACCATATACAGACAGGTGTGCCTTTCCATATCATGTCTAATGAATTGTATTTACCACAGGTGGACTCCAAGTTGTAGAATATGTCATAGCAAAAGGTCTGAATATTTAGGTAAATAAGCGATTTCTGTTTATTTATTTTTTTTAAACTGTTTTTGCTTTGTCATTATGGGCCATTGTCTATAGATTGAGGATAAAGCTGTAACCTAACAAAATGTGGAAAAGGGGAAGGGGTCTGAACACTTTCCGAATGCACTTTATACTAAATAATGTGTGAAATTTGTTTTGATTCATAATGGACCATTATCACGCATCAAAACAGGGGCAGGGGAAAACAATACATGTTATTGATGCACGTATAGCGGACGCTAATAGAGGACGCTTTTCCTGTGCCAGCCAGGTAGGCTATACTTCTGTTGCTTTTCTTTACAATGTGCTTAATATTAGGAAAGTTTAAATAAATAGTAGGCCTAGCCTATAGAAAGCTGATGGGATCCTATTTTTAAGAGGCCATCACTCGGTTTTCTCATGCATTTGCATAGCCTATAGAAATGTTAAGCAACATGCTCTCATGAAGTGTTTAATTAGATTTTCGATTACATTTGCATTGATCGTTCTGCCCCTGAACAGGCAGTTAACCCACTGTTCCTAGGCAGTCATTGAAAATAAGAATTTGTTCTTAACTGACTTGCCTGGTTAAATAAAATAAATAAAAAATGTCAGTGATTAGAGGGACAATAGAGTGCTGAGTATCAGACAGAGTTTGGAAGGCTACTAATGACGATCAGCAGCATCAGCGCTTGGAGAAGCCTAATTACTGTGACTAAACGGTCAAGTGGAATTTGGCTGCCGTCATGACTCGTGATCGGCAGTAATACGGTCACCATAACAGCCCTATGTACACTAATGTTAACATTAAAATAATCACTTGAATTAGCTTACTTGTAGCTGTGTTGGTGTCATGTTCACCAATGCTATGATGCGTCCCTGAAACTGCAAATGATTATATAATCATGGATAGGGAGTGAAAGTTATTACCATGGTCTAGACTCGAGAAGTCTAACAGTTGATTCAATTGATCGTCAAGCCCTTGATTACACTGGGCTAGATTTACTTGGATTTGCTCTACCTTGTATTGTGGGTGGAACAGTCGATGTTGTTATTGATGCTGATATGGTTGTTGGTTTCAAAGGAATGTCATTGACATCTATGAAATAGAAATGCAATGGTTATGTATTGCACATTCATGCATACACCACTGTTACATGTTACACAGAGGGATTTAAATAAGAAAGATCAATGACAATGTTCCTTATGGTGCAACCCACTGGGCACGCAGTTGAATCAACGTCATTTGTCAACCTATTGTGACATGGAATCTCTGAAAACACGTTTACCAAAAGGAGTCACTGTTCAAGCAGCAATCGTTGAACTGTGGCTTCACATTTTACTTCAATATACCTCTTTAGTTAAGTTAATGGCATGACATTGAATCAATGACGTTGATTCAAACATACCATTTTACTATCAACATTGAAAGGTGAAATAAAATATGTCTAGTCAAATATTAAATTAATAATAATTTCAAACACCCAATATTGACTATAGACCCTTTTCCAGTACACGACACACTGTCGTCATGCACAGATGCTCACGACACTTGGCGGCAGTAAGAAATCCATTGCCATCTGCGCCCATTCAACAGCCTAAATTTAGGTTTTTATTACTTCTAAACAAAATGTTGGGGTTCTGATCCGCTTACAATTACATCTTGATTCTTGCTTGAACAGTCTAATATTTTTTGGTTGTGATCTTTGCAAAATAATTGCAGCAGTTGTTAGCTGGAATGGTAACGCTCATTGACATTGGCTAGCTTTTGCTACAGCCTAAGAGCCATTTTACTGGTTGAAGTGTTTTTTTTTGTGTTTTTTTTAAAAGTATAATGCAGTTGATTTGCAATGATGACAAACATTAAGCAGGACATTCATACGAGCCTTAAAATCCAATTATAATCCAAAAGTAGTGTGAAATGCACTCATAAGCAACATGTAAAGAGGCTTTTTTTTTGCTGCCGTTCTATAAGAACTGCATGTTCTGCCGCCAACTTCCGTACATTGCCCTCGTGCAGCAATGTTTGCAAACACAGAAAGGGGTCTATAGGACGGAAAAGAGTTAACATTTCTACATGGAATTTTCTATGCAAATTTCAACAAACATTGTTCTGACGATTATGTTGAAATTTGATTGATGTAACAACCTGTTAGTCAAGTAATTAATTGTATTTAAGTTGAAGTTTTAGCTCAATTGCAATGCTTACAACACTGGTTGGAATAACAAACAGTACTGGTTGATGACTTTTTGCAAATCCAAATGCGTTTTCCATGTCACTCACAATAGGGTGACAAATTACATTGAAACAACGTTGATTCAACTAGTGGATGCCTGCAGTGTCTAGATGTAGGGTGTTGGCAGATCATTTATCAAACATAAATGGAATCCATACCTTTGCATGCAGGAGGGAATGAGTTGTATTCACCATCTTCTTCACACTCAATGGATATGTTTCCAATGAGGGTGTAACCTTCATCACAGGAATACTGTATGACATCCCCATACTCTGGAAACTGTTTGTCAGGCTTCTCTGAGATCATGCCATTCATTATATCAATAGGTTCTTCACAAGTTACCACTGAGGGAGACATACATGGGTGCATTATATTTGTTAGTGCTGAGCGAACAACCAAATTATAATTTTTGGGCTATTAAACTACTAATTGACCGAAGTCTTTTGTGAGCCAGATTCGCTGTTTCTCTAGACCGAAACCAAATCGTTCACAATAGAAATCAAGTCGAGGGGCAAATCGCAATTGCATGCATACTCCTTGCATCTCCTAATTGAACATTCACCATTTATCTCTAAAATAATAATAGAACGCAAACCAGACTCTAAAAAGCACTAATCGTTCAGCAGTAATTGGTGTTCTTCATTCAAACAAGTTCAATGCCTAAGATGTCCAAGGTGTGTCAATGGGAACTGTAAGATTTACCTTCACATCTTGATCTTCCACTCCAACCTGTGGCATAACACTGCCTGTAACTTGATCCCTGAACTTGATAGCTAGAGGTGGAGAGAGCATGTGTGTGGGAGGGGGGTGGTCTTGCATTGAATCTTTGTGCAAAATAATTCCCCACATACTATGATGATACATCAGATATTGAAGCATACTCACCCTTTATCACAAATTGCTCTTGCTGATGCACCAAAAAGCGTCCCTTCCTTAAACTCATATGTCAAATGTGGCATCTCCTTGGGTGCACCGCAGTCCTTCTCTGAAATTAATAATCAGCGAAGTAATGGAAGCATTAAAACAGTCAACCAACAGTAAACACTCAACAATCGCACTTGACAGAAGAGGGGCTAGTATTTTGCCGCCTACGTTTGCAGATTAATTCCAGGGTGCTCCACTCTCCACTCGTGCAGGTGATGCTTTCAGATCCTTGCGCTTTCATGTAGCCGTTGGTACATTGAAACAATACTTCCGAGCCCTCCGGAAAATCGTTCTTTAGGAGCGCATCATTCGTTAGAACGACATTTTGATTTCTCTCCACTTGTGGTTTGGGACATTCAGCTGCGAGGATATGATACAGTAAAATAGGTAAACTCCACACACAGACAGAATTACGTTAGCCAGTTCAAGTTAGCAACGTATGTAGCTAGCTAAGCAAAACTTTTTCAGGTAAAACTTCTATCAAACTTATCTAGGAAAGGGTTACCATGGCTAGAAACACACTCACAATTTCCACTTGTTATAAAGATAAGGCATATCAAGCACTTGGTCCATGAATTTGAATAAAACATTTTAAAGTCGAATTTATGTGAAGACAAGTCAGTGTCTCGACCTAACAATTTCTCTCTATTCTTGTTGAGTATCTATCTATAGCTGACTAATCAGTCCCAGACCATCGACGACTTCAACAGTCTGTTGATGATCATTTCACTTTATAGCAGCTGTGCTGGTCTTGACGTAACACCACGCGCAGCGTGCCCCTCCCGGGCCAGTGACGTACCGTGGTGAGTTAATCTTTGTTACTCATTTCTTTGGACACGCCACACCTCTATAGATTTCAATGCCAAAGTCTAGCCCAGTTGCTGACTAATTCACTACGCAAACACCATATAAAATCATTTGTATCTGAATAATTCATTGGAGACCGAAAAAACGAAGTGAAACGCACTCTGAGACCATCAAGACCCATTCTCACCCCATTGGCCCTTGGTATAAAGTCTAATAATAATAATAATAATACATTGAAAGTAATAACCTAATAATACATTATAGTAATACATATTTATAATAAATAACTAGTAATTAAATATAATATCCCAACGTGGAAATGTGGGTAATATTTGATTGATATGTTGATCAATGACATTTCAACCAACCTATTCACCCATTTAAAATTCCCAATGTGTTATCACTATATGCTTTTGGCCATCTAAAAGCAAAACAAAATTCCAATGAAAAAACGATCACATTTTTGGTTTAGTTGTCATCTAAATGTGTTATCACACTGTGCTTTCAACCATTTGAAAGCACAACAAAGTTCAAATGGGAATACAATGTCAGATATGTTGTATTTATTTTTACTGTGCTTCATCTAATAGCACATACTGTAGTGCAAGTGATCAGTGCTGTTTGAGATTCTGTGCCAATTATTATAACAATTGTGAAGATCTCCACAGACCTGCCACCTTGCATACTATCCAACCTGGTCTCAGCGCAAAACATATTATATTTTGTTAAGTACATGCTAAGTAGGTATAAAAGTAGATAAAAGTAGTAAGTAGTAGTAAATCTGCTAAATTGCTGAAGTTGTCCATGATGAGATTCAAACACGCAACCTTACGGGTTGCTAGACGTTTGAGTGTTCGAATCTCACCACGGACAACTTTAGAATTTTAACTAATTAGCAACTTTGCAACTACTTAGTGAGTTAGCTAACCCTTCCCCTAACCCTAACCCTAACCTTAACCCTAACCTAATGTAGCATATCATACTAAAGTAGTCGAACATAGCATATCATACTGTATTAAACAGTGGTGGACGTTGCTGTTTAACATGCGGGAGGATGATTTTTTATTAGCATGATTTTTTCTATTACATTATATTGGATGACTGTCTTTCATATTCCATTCACCCAGCTCAATGTAACATTGATAGATTTAGGCTACTACATGATACTTGAATTTTGCCTATACCCATCATGAGGTTGCTACAACCTAGCCTATGTACGATATTTTACAACGTAGGTGCACAGCTTGAGAGAAATTTTAATAATCAAGGTGACAGACACATTCAATACCACCTTGCATATTCTTGCCTGCATGTAGCTGATCTAGGGTGTAGTCATTCGTCCAACAGTTGCAAACTAGAGTTTCTATTGGACAAAGGCATGTTTATCCCCGTTTCATTCCGTTTAAGAAACGGTTTTCAACAGAATTGGCGGAATGAATACACTCATGATCACAAACAAAAACAGTTCACATTCATATCAGCCACATACAAACAGCATGATCCCTTTCATCATTAGATAATTTCTTCTCGCATCAATGCACTCTTCTCCTCTCACCTTTTCACTTTGCTTGTGGACTCCAGTGCAAAACACATCAGCTGTCTATGACCAGGCAAAAAAAACTTTCCAAGCCAAACCATTATATCACAACCGTTAAACGCCACACACAGCCTACATCGTTGTCACCATATTAGCTAAAGTCTAGTCAACATAGCTACTAGAACTAAAGCATTAGTAAACCCGCTACAATCATGCAGTACAGTGTACAGTTAGCAAGCAGTTTAGCAGTTACACTGGCGAGCCTCGGTGGCAATAAATTAATAAAACCAAAAGTATCATGGCGCCGGGGGGGGATTGCTGCTGTCTTATCAGCTCATAACCAACCATGCTTATTTATTTTTTTGCGTTGTTCATAACTTGTTTTGTACATAATGTTACTGCTACAGTCTTTTATGACCAAAAAGAGGGACATCAGAATTGCGATTACTCACCTCAAATTGGACGAAGACTTTTTCTTCAATGAGTTGGAGGGATATACTACAGACACCCGACCAGGCCCAGATCCCCGTCATTCGCCGGAGAAAGACACTGAGATTTCGCAGAAAAAGATCAGGATGCCTTGTGAGAATCAGGCGACGAGTGGCTAATCTACCTTTGCCTTCCGTCCTGCTAGCTAACTATTAAATCACTGGAAAATAAATATGATGAACTGAAAGCCCGAATGTCCTACCAATGAGACATTAAAAACTGTAATATCTTATGTTTCATCGAGTCGTGGCTGAACGACGACATTAAGAGCATACAGCTGGCAGGTTATATACTATCGGCAGGATATAACAGCAGCCTCTGGTAAGACACGGGACGGGGGCCTATGCATATAGGTAAACAACAGCTGGTGCACGATATCTAAGGAAGTCTCGAGGTTTTGCTCGCCTGAGGTAGAGTATCTCATAATAAGCTGTAGACCACACTATCTACCTAGAGAGTTTTCATCTGTATTTTTCGTAGCTGTCTACATCCCACCACAGACTGATGCTGGCACTAAAACCGCACTCAAAAAGCTATAAGCAAACAGGAAAACGCTCATCCAGAGGCGGCACTCCCAGTGGCCGGGACTTTAATGCAGGGAAACTTAAATCAGTTTTACCTCATTTTTATCAGCATGTTAAATGTGCAACTGGAGAAAAAAATTCTAGGCCACCTTTACTCCACAGACAGAGACGCGCACAAAGCTCTCCCTCGCCCTCCATTTGGCAAATCTAACTATAATTATATCCTCATGATTCCTGCTTACAAGCAAAACATTTAAGCAGGAAGCACCAGTGACTCGGTCTATAAAAAAGTGGTCAGATGAAGCAGATGCTAAACTACAGAACTGTTTTGCTAGTACAGACTGGAATATGTTCCAGGATTCTTCCAATGGCATTCAGGTGTACCCATCAGTCACTGGCTTTATCAATAAGTGCATCGAGGACGTCGTCCCTACAGTGACTGTACGTACACACCCCAACCAGAAACCATGGATTACAGGTAACATTCGCACTGAGCTAAAGGGTAGAGCTGCCGCTTTCAAGGAGCGGGACTCTGACACGGAAGCTTATAAGAAATCCCACTATGCCCTCTGACGAACCATCAAACAGGCAAAGCGTCAATACAGGACTAAGATTGAATCATACTACACCGGCTCCGACGCTTGTCGGATGTGGCTGGGCTTGCAGACAATTATAGACTACAAAGGGAAGCACAGCCACGAGCTCCCCTGTGACATGAGCCTACCAGACGAGCTAAATAACCTCTATGCTCGCTTCGAGGCAAGTAACACTGAAACATGCAATATAGCATCAGCTGTTCTGGAAGACTGTGTGATCACGCTCTCTGTATCCGATGTGAGTAAGACCTTTAAACAGGTCAACATTCACAAGGCCGCAGGGCCAGACGGATTATCATGACATGTACTCCGAGCATGCGCTGACCAACTGGCAAGTGTCTTCACTGATTTTCAAGCTCTCCCTGTCTGAGTCTGTAATGCCTGCGTGTTTCAAGCAGACCACCATAGTCCCCTGTGCCCAAAAACACCAAGGTTACCTGCCTAAATGACTACCAACACATAGCACTCACGTCTGTAGCCACGAAATGCTTTGAAAGGCTGGTCATGGCTCACATCAACACCATTATCCCAGAACTAAAGGACTAAAGGAACACCTATTTGAGAATGCTATTCATTGACTACAGCTCAGCGTTCAACACCATAGTACCCTCAAAGCTCATCACTAAGCTAAGAACCCTGGGACTAAACACCTCCCTCTGCAACTGGATCCTGGACTCCCTTACGGGCCGCCTCCAGGTGGTAAGGGTAGGTAACAACACATCCGCCACGCTGATACTCAACACGGGGGCCCCTCAGGGGTGCGTGCTCAGTCCCCTCCTGTACTCCCTGTTCACTCATGACTGCACGGCCAGGCACGACTCCAACACTATTGTTAAGTTTGCTGATGACACAACAGAGGTAGGCCTGATCACCGACAACGATGAGACAGCCTGTAGGGAGGAGATCAGAGACCTGACGTGTGGTGCAAGGACAACAACCTCTCCCTCAACGTGATCAAGACAAAGGAGATGATTGTGGACTACAGGAAAAGGAGGACCGAGCACGCCCCAATTCTCATCGATGGGGCTGTAGTGGAACAGGTTGAGAGCTTCAAGTTCCTTGGCGTCCACATCACCAACAAACTAACATGGTCCAAGTACACCAAGACAGCCATGAAGAAGGCACGACAAAACCTATTCCCCCTCAGGAGACTGAAAAGATTTAGCATGGGTCCTCAGATCCTCAAAAGGTTTTACAGCTGCAACATCGAGAGCATCATGATAGGTTGCATCACTGGATGGTATAGCAACTGCTCGGCCTCCGACCGCAAGGCACTACAGAGGGTAGTGCGTACGGCCTAGTACATCACCTGGGCCAAGCTTCCTGCCATCCAGGACCTCTACACCAGGCGGTGTCAGAGGAAGGCCCTAAAGACTCCAGCCACCCTAGTCATAGACTGTTTTCTCTGCTACCGCATGGCAAATGGTACCGGAGCACCAAGTCTAGGCCTAAGAGTCTTCTAAACAGCTTCAACCCCCAAGCCAAAAGACTCCTGAACAGCTAATCAAATGGCTACCCAGGCTATTTGAACCCCCCCCCCCCCCCCCCCCCCCCCCTATGCTGTGGCTACTCTCTGTTATTATATATGCATAGTCACTTTAATAATTCTACCTACATGTATATATTACCTAAATTACCTCGACACCGGTGCCCTCGTACATTAATTAGCCCCGCTATTGTTATTTTTATCCATTACTTTTTTTAGGTATTTTCTTAAAACTGATTTGTTGGTTAAGTAAGCATTTCACTGTAAGGTGTTGTATTCGGCGCATGTGACAAATACATTTGTTTTGAAAGCTTACCTTGACTTCCAGTGTTGGATAGCCATAGCCAGCTAGGTAACGTAGCATCCCTCTCTGTTAAAACTGGGTGTTTGAGTAGGCTCTATTAGCTAGCTGCATTCGCTAGCTAAGTAAGTGAAAGTGGAAAAAAAACGAAACATCTCTCTCTCTCTCTCTGCTTCTCCTTAATTTTTGAATAAATTAATTTCTTCAAAACAGTTGAACTTTTGCCTACTCACCACATGTAATGCACTGCAGCGCTAGCTAATTGTAGCTTGATTGGGATGTCAGTTCATGCTGCAAGAGCTCTGATAGGTTGGAGGATGTCCTAATTACTTTGTAAAACTATGGAAGGGGCTGAGAACCACAAGCCTCCTAGGTTTTATATTGAAGTCAATGTACCCAGAGGAGGACGGAAACTAGCTGTCCTCCAGCAACACTGTGGTGCTACCGTACATATTTCTGTTGAGGCTACTGTACAGTGTGTTTTAATCAATTATTTGGTGATGTGAAAATATTTAATATAATAATTTTTAATGTTTCACCATTTTGTATTTTTTCACTGAGGAGGATGGTCCTTCCCTTCCTCAGAAGGGGAATGTCGAATGTAATATATCATACTAAATGGGTCATAGCAAACTGGTGCGATCAAGATGTAGGATACTATATGTCCTACAATTCGTATTATATTGTACAACCGCTATGTAATGTAACCTAACGTAAGTAACATATCATACTAAATGGAGTGGCACCAATTTTTGTCAAATATAATACGTTTTGCTCTGAGACCAGGTTGATTAGCATTTGAAGGTCGCAAGTCTGTGGAGACCTTCACAATTGCTTTAATAACCTACACAGAATCTCAAACAGCATTGCTCAATGGCGCTTTGATATAATCTCAACTGCAATCCAGGTCATTTTGTTGTGCTATTAGATGACGCACAGGATATCACATTAAGTTTTTGTATAAATACAAAATATCTGACTTTCTATTCCCATTTGAACAGTGACAACACATTAAGTTTTTCTATAATGACAAAATATATGACATTGTATTCCCATTTGAACTTTGTTGTGCTTTTAAATGGTTGTTAGCGCAGTGATAACACATTTAGACGACAACTAAACCAAAAATCAGATATTGTTTTTCCATTAGAATTTGGTTGTGCCTTTAGATGGCTAAAAACATATAGTGATAAAACATTGGGAATATTTAAATGGGTGAATAAAGGTTTAAATGTCATTGATCAATGTCTCAACCAAGTATTACCCACATTTCCACGTGGAAACAACGTGATGTACCCAGTGGGATATTATAATTATTTATTAATGATTCATTATAATTATGTAAAACGATAATTTATTATTAGGTTATTACTTTCAAGGTATTATTATTATTAGGCTTTATACCAATGGGGTGAGGCGTGGGTCTTGATGGTCTCAGAGTGTTTCACTTTGTTTTTCAGTCTCCTATAAATTATTCAGATACACTCATTTTTTTATTGAACCTTTATTTAACTAGGCGAGTCAGTTAAGAAAAACGTCTTATTTATAATGACAGCCTAGGAACAGTGGGTTAACTGCCTTGTTCAGGAGCAGAATGAAAGATTTTTAAGCTTGTAGATTCGATCTAGCAACCTTTCGGATACTAGTCCAATGCTCTAACCACTAGGCTACCTGCTGCCCCAATGGTGTTTGCGTAGTGAATTAGCCAGCAAATAGTCTAGACTTTGTCATTGAAATCAATAAACAGAGGTGTGGTCTGTCCAAAGAAATGGAATGAGTAACAAAAATTAATTCACCCCCATAGGTCATTGGCTTGGGGAAGGGCAGAGCATAGTTGTATATGGGGCAGAATCACTGTTAGAACCACTGTGCTGTTACATCAAGTGCAAACACAAACGTCCTAAGGGTTGCGTATTCGAATCTCATCACAGAAAACTTTAGCATTTTGCAACTTCTCACTACTTTTTATCTACTTTTCAACTAACCCTTTAACCTAACTCCTAACCTTAAACTTAACCCCTAACCTAACGTAGCATATCATACTAAAGCCGTCAAATATAGCATATCATACTAAAACAGTTGAATATAATATATTACACTAAATGGATTAACTAACATGCTAAGTAGCTGCACAGAAGCTAGAAGTTGTAATTAGCTTAAATGCTAAAGTTGTCCATGATGAGATTCGAACAAGCAACGCATGGGTTGTTAGATGTTTTCCTTAACTACTGTAACCTACTGTTTTATGTAACGTACCAAACATAACATACAGTGGGGCAAAAAAGTATTTAGTCAGCCACCAATTGTGCAAGTTCTCCCACTTAAAAAGATGAGAGAGGCCTGTAATTTTCATCATAGGTACACTTCAACTATGACAGACAAAATGAGAAAAAAAATCCAGAAAATCACATTGAAGGATTTTTAATTAATTAATTTGCAAATTATGGTGGAAAATAAGTATTTGGTCACCTACAAAAGTTTATCTCAATACTTTGTTATATACCCTTTGTTGGCAATGACAGAGGTCAAACGTTTTCTGTAAGTCTTCACAAGGTTTTCACACACCGTTGCTGGTATTTTGGCCCATTCCTCCATGCAGATCTCCTCTAGAGCAGTGATGTTTTGGGGCTGTTAATGGGCAACACGGACGTTCAACTCCCTCCAAAGATTATTCTATGGGGTTGAGATCTGGAGACTGGCTAGGCCACTCCAGGACCTTGAAATGCTTCTTACGAAGCCACTCCTTCGTTGCCCGGGCGGTGTGTTTGGGATCATTGTCATGCTGAAAGACCCAGCCACGTTTCATCTTCAATGCCCTTGCTGATGGAAGGAGGTTTTCACTCAAAATCTCACGATACATGGCCCCATTCATTCTGTCCTTTACACGGATCAGTCGTCCTGGTCCCTTTGCAGAAAAACAGCCCCAAAGCATGATGTTTCCACCCCCATGCTTCACAGTAGGTATGGTGTTCTTTGGATGCAACTCAGCATTCTTTGTCCTCCAAACACAACGAGTTGAGTTTTCACCAAAAAGTTATATTTTGGTTTCATCTGACCATATGACATTCCCCCAATCTTCTTCTGGATCATCCAAATGCTCTCTATCAAACTTCAGACGGGCCTGGACATGTACTGGCTTAAGCAGGGGGACACGTCTGGCACTGCAGGATTTGAGTCCCTGGCGGCGTAGTGTGTTACTGATGGTAGGCTTTGTTACTTTGGTCCCAGCTCTCTGCAGGTCATTCACTAGGTCCCCCCGTGTGGTTCTGGGATTTTTGCTCACCGTTCTTGTGATCATTTGGACCCCACGGGGTGAGATCTTGCGTGGAACCTCAGATGGAGGGACATTATCAGTGGTCTTGTATGTTTTCCATTTCCTAATAATTGCTCCCACAGTTGATTTCTTCAAACCAAGCTGCTTACCTATTTCAGATTCAGTCTTCCCAGCCTGGTGCAGGTCTACAATTTTGTTTCTGGTGTCCTTTGACAGCTCTTTGGTCTTGGCCATAGTGGAGTTTGGAGTGTGCCTGTTTGAGGTTGTGGACAGGTGTCTTTTATACTGATAACAAGTTCAAACAGGTGCCATTAATACAGGTAACGAGTGGAGGACAGAGGAGCCTCTTAAAGAAGAAGTTACAGGTCTGTGAGAGCCAGAAATTCTGCTTGTTTGTAGGTGACCAAATACTTATTTTCCACCATAATTTGCAAATAAATTCATTACAAATCCTACAATGTGATTTTCTGGATTTTGTCTGTCATAGTTGAAGTGTACCTATGATGAAAATTACAGGCCTCTCTCATCTTTTTAAGTGGGAGAACTTGCACAATTGGTGGCTGACTAAATACTTTTTTGCCCCATTGTATTATACTAAACAGCGAAAATAATGTAACCGAACATAAAGTAACATATACTAAATGGTTTGGCACAGATTTTTGTAAAAATAATACTTTTTGCTCTGACCAGTCTTTTCTATCTTGAGCATGTTTTCTATGATTACATAAGAAGACATTCATAGTTACAGTGACCTCAAAATGTTGCCATGGATGTGTTACCCATTTTAAGGTTGAATAAGTACTGTGACATTAGTTTCAAATCAAATCAAAGTTTATTTGTCACGTGCGCTGAACACAACAGTGAAATGCTTACAGGCTCTAACCAATAGTGCAAAAAAGGTATTTGGTGAAAAATAGGTAGGTAAATAAATAAAACAACAGTAAAAAGACAGTCTATAAAAGTAGCGAGGCAACATACCGGCACCGGTTAGTCAGTCTGATTGAGGTAGTATGTACATGTAGATATGGTTAAAGTGACCATGCATACAGTGCCTTGCGAAAGTATTCGGCCCCCTTGAACTTTGCGACCTTTTGCCACATTTCAGGCTTCAAACATAAAGATATAAAACTGTTTTTTTTTTGTGAAGAATCAACAACAAGTGGGACACAATCATGAAGTGGAACGACATTATTGGATATTTCAAACTTTTTTAACAAATCAAAAACGGAAAAATTGGGCGTGCAAAATTATTCAGCCCCCTTAAGTTAATACTTTGTAGCGCCACCTTTTGCTGCGATTACAGCTGTAAGTCGCTTGGGGTATGTCTCTATCAGTTTTGCACATCGAGAGACTGACATTTTTTCCCATTCCTCCTTGCAAAACAGCTCGAGCTCAGTGAGGTTGGATGGAGAGCATTTGTGAACAGCAGTTTTCAGTTCTTTCCACAGATTCTCGATTGGATTCAGGTCTGGACTTTGACTTGGCCATTCTAACACCTGGATATGTCTATTTATGAACCATTCCATTGTAGATTTTGCTTTATGTTTTGGATCATTGTCTTGTTGGAAGACAAATCTCCGTCCCAGTCTCAGGTCTTTTGCAGACTCCATCAGGTTTTCTTCCAGAATGGTCCTGTATTTGGCTCCATCCATCTTCCCATCAATTTTAACCATCTTCCCTGTCCCTGCTGAAGAAAAGCAGGCCCAAACCATGATGCTGCCACCACCATGTTTGACAGTGGGGATGGTGTGTTCAGGGTGATGAGCTGTGTTGCTTTTACGCCAAACATAACGTTTTGCATTGTTGCCAAAAAGTTCAATTTTGGTTTCATCTGACCAGAGCCTTGTGGCTTCCCAGGTGGCTTGTAGCAAACTTTAAACAACACTTTTTATGGATATCTTTAAGAAATGGCTTTCTTCTTGCCACTCTTCCATAAAGGCCAGATTTGTGCAATATACGACTGATTGTTGTCCTATGGACAGAGTCTCCCACCTCAGCTGTAGATCTCTGCAGTTCATCCAGAGTGATCATGGGCCTCTTGGCTGCATCTCTGATCAGTCTTCTCCTTGTATGAGCTGAAAGTTTAGAGGGACGGTCAGGTCTTGGTAGATTTGCAGTGGTCTGATACTCCTTCCATTTCAATATTATCGCTTGCACAGTGCTCCTTGGGATGTTTAAAGCTTGGGAAATCTTTTTGTATCCAAAT
Source organism: Oncorhynchus mykiss (assembly GCF_013265735.2). Taxonomy (NCBI): domain Eukaryota; kingdom Metazoa; phylum Chordata; class Actinopteri; order Salmoniformes; family Salmonidae; genus Oncorhynchus; species Oncorhynchus mykiss. The sequence goes on from NC_048581.1 coordinate 68,696,513, forward strand.
CCGGCTTTAAACTTCTTCACAACAGTATCTCGGACCTGCCTGGTGTGTTCCTTGTTCTTCATGATGCTCTCTGCGCTTCTGACGGACCTCTGAGACTATCACAGTGCAGGTGCATTTATACGGAGACTTGATTACACACAGGTGGATTGTATTTATCATCATTAGTCATTTAGGTCAACATTGGATCATTCAGAGATCCTCACTGAACTTCTGGAGAGAGTTTGCTGCACTGAAAGTAAAGGGGCTGAATAATTTTGCACGCCCAATTTTTCAGTTTTTGATTTGTTAAAAAAGTTTGAAATATCCAATAAATGTCGTTCCACTTCATGATTGTGTCCCACTTGTTGTTGATTCTTCACAAAAAAATACAGTTTTATATCTTTATGTTTGAAGTCTGAAATGAGGCAAAAGGTCGCAAAGTTCAAGGGGGCCGAATACTTTCGCAAGGCACTGTATATGATGAACAGAGAGTAGCAGTGGCGTAAAAGAGGGGTTGGCGGGTGGTGGGTGGGACACAATGCAGATAGCCTGGTTAGCCAATGTGCGGGAGAACTGGTTGGTCGGCCCAATTGAGGTTAGTATGTACATGAATGTATAGTTAAAGTGACTATGCATATATGATAAACAGAGAGTAGCAGCAGCGTAAAAAGAGGGGTTGAGGCGGGGGGGTGGGGGGCACACAATGCAAATAGTCCGGGTAGCCATTTGATTACCTTTTCAGGAGTCTTGTAAGATAGTGTTAACTTTAGGCTATTTACTGTATTACAAAAGTAATATTGAATTGTGTCTGGTTGACAGTGCAACCAAATATAATGCTTGGATAGTTTCATCTGAGCCACTGGCTTAATCCTATTCTTTAACTTTCATTTTGGTATAGTTGGAGATGTGAATCCAGCATATCATTTGTTAACTTAACAAATTAATAGGCTATTTACTCTATTGCAAAAGTGATATTGAAATATCTTCGGTTGTCAATGCAACCAAATATTACCATTTTAAGGAGATGGATCTTTTGTGCCACTGACTTAGTCTGTTTTTAATTCCAGTTTGTCTACAAATTAATAATTGATATGTTGGAGTTAAAGAACAGGACTAAATCAAATCAAACATTTAAAGTTTGATTTGATTTAGTCATTTAGTTGAGATGGAGATATGGATCCAACATATCAATTATTCATTTGTAGAAAAACTGGAATTAAAGCCAGACTAAGTCAGTGGCACTATCTAAGCAGAAGATACATCTCCTTCAAATGTTGATATTTGGTTGCATTGACAACCAAACACAATTCAAAATCCTGTTCGTCTACATTATATGTTGGATTTACGTCTCCAGCTCAACCAAAAAGTTAAAGAATAGGACTAAATCGAATCTAATCCAACTTTAAATGCACGTTAATTCTTGAAAGTCTATTAAAGCCATTTGGGGGGGGGGTTCTAAGCTGACATGTGGAATCGTTTTAAGGTCATGCCATGGACCATTTACCTATTTTATTTAGAATTTTAGCACCTCTTTAGCACCTCAATAGCTTATAGAAAAGCATTGAATAACACATTCATAAATAGCAACAACAAAAAAAAATATCATAAGGAATAAGGTTTTGTTGTGTCTGTCCTATATTTTGAAGATATAGGAAATATATATTTTTGTACACATATTTAACCAGTTATTTTTGTTGGCACAAAACTACCCCCATACTGCCATTCCTTTGTATAGCTTACTTTTAGACGAGTCCAGTGACACTTGTGGGGGTAGTGCAAGACAGAGAACAACATCCTGTTTGTGATAGTCTCCCCTTTCTACAGTGTGGTCATATTAGTTTGTAGCCTAAACGGTCCCGAAGCTACAGATGAAGGTTCACACATCGGCATTACTGACTTCAGACGAATCCTGTAGAGCTTGTAGGGGTTGTAGAGCAAAACAGAGAACACCATCGTGTTTGTGAGAGTCTCCCCTTTCTACAGAGTGGAATTCGTTCATAGGCCAAACTGTTTGGATGCTACAGATGGTTTTGTGAGAAGTCCTATTCTTTGTTTTATTTTTGGTTGAGATGGAGATGAGAATCCAACCTACAGTATTGATATTAACTGAAGATTACATTTGAAATCAACCAAAGCATGAAATCCTAGGTCTATTGTCTATTTTTAGTTGAACCCTGGGTTGAATTGAAACAATAGCTGTTGATGACTTTGTAAATGCTATATAGGACTAAATAGTATCATTGATGATATATGACTTATAAAAGACATTTCATTTTCTCTTTTAAACTGACACAATTGAATGACTTTGATAGCAACAGTGAATCTATTTAGTCATTAAGAGATCTCTCAATAGTCATTCTAATAATACCACATTGGTAGTACTTAGTGACAAATATCAAAGATAAGCAGGGCTTGGTTAAAACCCTGAATGGGACACCACATTGATAGCTGTACATAGATCAACTCTCCAGTAGGCCGGGTGCTGCCCTCCAATAGGCTGAGTGCTACCCAGTCTATTGTTTCTTTTTTGTCTGATAGTGGACATAATATTGAAGATCTGAAGTTGTTTCAAAAGTACAAATTCAGCATATTTTATACAAGGTTTGTCTATGTTGAAAATTGGTTACCATAATGACACAATCCTGTTGATGAAATTTCACCCTCAAAACAACAGTTTATGTTCCTTTGCTAGAAACTGCATAGGATAGAGGTCAGGGTTTTGGGCAGATTTGGTTAAAATATAAAATATCCACAGCACCCTTCTTCCCGTGGCTATAGAAACAAGTATACAAACTTCCATTCTGAGTGACAACAATTAATTTCAAATAATCCATCAAATAACAGTGATGTTATATTTTCCATTTCATGCATTGGAATAGTTGAGCTTTTTCTTCCCAACAGTTTGAGAAATATATGTGGATCCTCCCCTAAACTGGTGGAGATGTCTCCAAAACATCACCATTGCCATGGTAAGTAAATAGTCTTTAGAAGAAGCCTCCATGATGGGGAACTCTGTGTTTAAAAACAGAAACAGATTTATTACGTAAGAGCCATTTAAGGGTGTTGCCTGTATTACTCTAAAAGAAAAAAAAGAGGGGGAATTCTATAGCTGAATCATTTTGTTTTTCATGTGTCCATGTTTAATTTCCTTTCCATCCACTTAGTCTCACTGTTCTGCCACTGTACATTCTCCATTCTGAATTCAGAAAACTGAAAAGAGAAGTAGTTGGCTAACACAAAACTGCTGCATTAATTAAATTACCGTCAAGTTCATATTTATCCATCTCTAACTACATGACAATGGCGAGAACTTATACAGGTCAGGCACGTTCTGCATATTGATATTGTGGTCGAAAGGAATGTAAAAATGTAAGTGACACCTTGTAGTTATGTAGGCAAAGTTGTTTGAAGATATCAAAACATGTGGGAGGCTTGTGATTGAGAAACCGGTCTACACGGGTGACTCTTATGAGACATACTAGCCTCAGAATACAAACACATACACTGAGGTCTTGTAAAATCATTAAACAGGAATAGTATCCATACTATCTTAACCACCATCAACTATTTTGGCTATGAGTCACTCTCTGAGGTTGTGGCTTCCATTGTCATGGAAACATTCCATCATTTACAGTAACATGAGGATCGGCCCTCCCTACCTCAAAGACTCTTGGGTAAATTTAAGGGTGTTAACTCCAAATTAATTAAAACCTCAGTAGCTTGGTGACAACTGTCCTCTGTCCTACATTTAGATTCGCTTGATAAACCTGTCTCAAAAATAGTTGATAAACTACATGCTGTGTATCATATGAGGTATTTGTGATGGCTCGAAAACAGGTGAATCTGAGCAATGTGTATACAGTATGTTGATAGCTCTAACATGAGGGAAGCTCTGGAATGAAAAGAGTTCACTATTTTAAGTGAAGTTAGTCACTCCCTTAGAATTTAACACGATAAACCTTCCCCAAATGCATGCTGCCACATGATACATTTCAAATTGAAATATGATGGAATAACAATATGTTTTAGCATATTAAATATTTCTCCACATGCTAACATGTTATTGGACAGAACTTGTTCATCGTACCAGTCTCTCTATTGTCTCATAAAGTCTCTTCCCTTCCCAGATACTTTAACCTAGCTGATAGTCCCTTGTTCACCTTTTCATGACCCATATATCCCAATCTCTTTATAAGGCTTCCTCATTGTGTTAATGTCCGTTTTTAAATAGTCACATTCTGTGCCCATATAGAGCGCTGACACACTGCTCCACCACTGTTATCTGGTCCTGGATGTGAGGACAGGGCCTGTTGCTACTCATTGATACTGTGATGGTGAAATTATTAACTCCCATCCGCCCAAAACTGTTTGAGTAATCTAGGCCTAGCTGGATTACCCACACTCAGGCATGCTGAGGATTATGACTGTTAGTAGCTGCAATGCCATTATGAGGAAGTTCAATTTTGGAACCATCAGTTATGTTTCAACTTTCTTGCTGACATTGATGCTTATTGACCTCCTATTTACATAAATGGACTGGAATAGGACATGACCGTGAGTAGCACAGAGTTTGAATGCAATTCAATAGTTCACTTGTTAAGATGCAGTGACATCTGGTGGAAGGAAATGAAAGTGATACATGTGAAACACTAGGTTACCTGTGTCAGTACTTTAAAATAAATGAACACTTATGACAGTTATTCCGAATATGCATGTCAGTAATACATTAGTTCAATAGCTGTTTGAAATAAAAATGTATATTGAATATTCCCTTCAAGATTAATTCTAAGCTGTCTCTCAACAATGTTTTTGAAATGTTTTTTAGGTCTTGTAATAAATCAATAAAACATTATGTTGTTGTACTTTTTTCTGGTAGCTTCCGTAATCAACCCACTTATCTATAAAAAATGACACATGTGTTTGGTACATAACAAAAAGGCTTATGCTTTTAGGCATATTTTAGGATGTGTAACAAGTCAGCGAGGATGTCGTCAATGTATGCTATCCTTCCACTGTGACATGAAGTTCCCTCTGCTAGAGAACTGATAACCAAACTACTTTGCATTGAAGTCACTCCCCGTTTCCTCAATGTGCAAACTCAGCTCTCTCATCACAAGACTGAAGTTGAACTAATTAATTATTGAGATCATCTGCCTCTGAGTTCATCTGTTGTGAGACTGTGCACTTGGGCAGAGCCTTATTTTTCTCATTCCCGGAGGCAGTGGATCTTAATTGTCTAAACATTGAGACAGTGCAGACAGTAATATATAAACTCAGCAAAAAAAGAAATGTCCCTTTGTCAGGATCCTGTCTTTCAAAGATAATTCGTAAAAATCCAAATAAATTCACAGATCTTCATTGTAAAGGGTTTGTTCAATAAACAATTAATGAACATGCACCTGTGTGGAACGGTCATTAAGAAACTAACAGCTTACAGACGGTAGACAATTTAGGTCACAGTTATGATAACTTAGGAAACTAAAGAGGCCTTTCTTCTGACTCTGAAAAAGACAAAAAGAAAGATACCCAGAGTCCCTGCTCATCTGTGTGAACGTGCCTTAGGCATGCTGCAAGGAGGCATGACGACTGCAGATGTGGCCAGGGCGATACATTGCAATGTCCGTACTGTGAGACGCCTAAGACAGAGCTACAGGGAGACGGGATGGACAGCTGATCGTCCTCACAGTGGCAGACCATGTGTAACATCACCTGCATAGGATCGGTACATCCCAACATCACTCCTGTGGGACAGGTACAGGATGGCAACAACAACTGCCCGAGTTACACCAGGAAGGCACAATCCCTCCATCAGGGCTCAGACTGTCCGCAATAGGCTGAGAGAGGCTGGACAGGGCTTGTAGGCCTGCTGTAAGGCAGGTCCTCACCAGACATCACCGGCAACAACGTTGCCTATGAGCACAAACCCACCGTCGCTGGACCACACAGGACTGGCAAAAAGTGATCTTCACTGACGAGACGCGGTTTTGTCTCACCAGGGGTGATGGTCGGATTCGCTTTATCGTCGAAGGAATGAGTGTTACACATGGTCTGCCACTACGAGGACGATCAGCTGTCCGCCCTGTCTCCCTGTAGCCCTGTCTTAGGCGTCTCACAGTACGGACATTGCAATGTATTGCCCTGGCCACATCTGCAGTCGTCATGCCTCCTTGCAGCATACCAAGGCCTGTACTCTGGAGCGGGATCGATTTGGAGGTGGAGGGTCCGTCATGGTCTGGGGTGGTGTGTCACAGCATCATCAGACTGAGATTTTTGTCATTGCAGGCAATCGCAATGCTGTGTGTTACAGGGAAGACATCCTCCTCCCTCATGTGGTACCCAGCCGGGATCCGGGCTATTCCCCCCCAGAAATGTCCGGGAACTTGCAGGTGCCTTGGTGGAAGAGTGGAGTAACATCTCACAGCAAGAACATGATCTTCCTGTCTGGGTTAGTGCCCCCCCTTGGGTTGTGCCGTGACGGAGATCTTTGTGGGCTATACTCGGCCCTGTCTCAGGATGGTAAGCTGGTGGTTGAAGATATCCCTCTAGTGGTGTGGGGGCTGTGCTTTGGCAAAGTGGGTGGGGTAATATCCTGCCTGTTTGGCCCTGTCCGGGGGTATCGTCGGATGGGGCCACAGTGTCTCCCGACCCCTCCTATCTCAGCCTCCAGTATTTATACTGCAGTAGTTTATGTGTCGGGGGGCTAGGGTCATTCTGTTATATCTGGAGTATTTTTCCTGTCTTATCCAGTGTCCTGTGTGAATTTTAGTATGCTCTCTCTAATTCTCTCTCTCTTTCTTTCTTTCTTTCTCCCTCGGAGGACCTGAGCCCTAGGACCATGCCTCAGGACTACCTGGCCTGATGACTCCTTGCTGTCCCCAGTCCACCTGGCCGTGCTGCTGCTTAAGGGAGATTATCAGTGGTCTTGTATGTCTTCCATTTCCTAATAATTGCTCCCACAGTTGATTTCTTCAAACCAAGCTGCTTACCTATTGCAGATTCAGTCTTCCCAGCCTGGTGCAGGTCTACAATTTTGTTTCTGGTGTCCTTTGACAGCTCTTTGGTCTTGGTCATAGTGGAGTTTGGAGTGTGACTGTTTGAGGTTGTGGACAGGTGTCTTTTATACTGATAACAAGTTCAAACAGGTGCCATTAATACAGGTAACGAGTGGAGGACAGAGGAGCCTCTTAAAGAAGAAGTTACAGGTCTGTGAGAGCCAGAAATCTTGCTTGTTTGTAGGTGACCAAATACTTATTTTCCACCATAATTTGCAAATAAATTCATAAAAAATCCTACAATGTGATTTTCTGGATTTTTTATCTCTTATTTTGTCTGTCATAGTTGAAGTGTACCTATGATGAAAATTACAGGCCTCTCTCATCTTTTTAAGTGGGAGAACTTGCACAATTGGTGGCTGACTAAATACTTTTTTGCCCCACTGTAAGGAAGTCAGTCAATTTCAATTAATTGATTAGGCCATTATCTAGGGATTCCACATGACTGGGCAGGAGTGCAGCCAATCAGAATTAGTTTTTCCCCACAAAAGGGTTTTATTATAGATAGAAATACTCCTCAGTTTCATCAGCTTTCTGGGTGGCTGGTCTCAGAAGATCCCACAGGTGAAGAAGCCTGATATGGAGGTCGTGGGCTGGTGTGGTTACACGTTGTCTGCAGTTGTGAGGCCAGTTGGACGAACTGCCAAATTCTCTAAAATGACTTATGGTAGAGAAATTAACATTAAATTCTCTGGCAACAGCTCTGGTGGACATTCCTGCAGTCAGCTAGCCAATTGCACGCTTTCTAAAAACTTGAGACATCTGTGGCATTGTGTTGTGTGACAAAATTGCACATTTTGGACTTTTATTGTCCCCAGCACAAGGTGTAATGATCATTCTGTTTAATCAGCTTTTTGATATGCCACACCTGTCAGGTTGGATTTTCTTGCCAAAGTTGAAATGTTCACTAACAGGGATGTAAACAAATTTGTGCACAATATTTGAGAAAAATAAGCTTCATGTGCGTATGGACATTTTCTGAGATCTTTTATTTCAGCTCATGAAACATGGGACCAACACTTTACATTTTGAATTTATATTTCTGTTCAGTTTAAATCAGGCCAAAAAATATCCTGTACCCACTGTCAAAAAATCATTCCGGCATCTCTGGCCAGTAGCCTATAGAGCATTTTCTATAATTGCGGGTTTGATTATATATAGTCCTGCGGTTGCGGATGGGTTATTAGCAATTGCGGTGAGTGCGGCTGAACAAACAGCTGACCGCAAATATGGGTAATGCAGTTTTTAGAGAATAGTGTGGCTTTTGGGACATATCTATAAAGGAGGTCATCATGGAGGATAGTCCTCTCATCATACCCTTCACACAGACTATCAGTCATCCTTCATTCCAGCCATAATCAGACTGTTAATTAGACAGGTAGTATGGAGTGGGGGGGAGGAGAGAGAATACAAGGAGAGAGGAGAAGGAGAGCGAGGGAAAGAGTGGTTCAGTACCAGCCCAGCGACCCCTGATGTGGGAGTTTTAGAGAGACCGGGGGGTGGATAGACAGTTTATGGTACTTTTGGGAACCTGTTTGTGGTTGTTTTGAGTAGTATTGGGTATCTGTTTGAGGTGGTTTTGAGTACTTTTAGGTTGTGTTGGGTATCTGTTTGTGGTTGTTTTGGGTATTTGTTTTTGTGGCTCTTTTGAGTTGTTTGGGGTGATTAGTATGAACCATCACCAGACACCATTTCCATAGACTTACAGTACACGTCATGATTGTAGAGCCAATAAGTAAAGAGCTTTGGAATATTTACTATGGATGGACCAGTCCATATACAATACATGTTTTCAGTAAAACTTTATTTTTTTCAGTGCATGAACAGAACACCATGTCAAACTCATTTCCTTTTAATCTACTTTAAATAAAAAAATAATGGAGCTTTCTATATATCTCTATTTTCTTCCCGAAAGAGCACTCAGCAAGTTTTTATAAAGGTGCTGTACAATATACAAACATTTACAACTACTGTACCCACATAATGTAGAGACCACAAGGATTTATTTTTTCTAATGAAGCAATGAAAGGCCACATTATGATACAGAGACTACATATGAGACTGGTTATAAATGAATTTGAGGGGCCATACAACGGTGCAGAATACGTAAGTACTGTAATACGTTCATTATTTATTTCCAGTCTGTAACATGTAATTGCTTGCTACTAGCAGCTTCAAGAACCACTGGAGGTTGAGTGTGCTCATTCATGGGATCAACAATCTATTGCGCAGAAAATGCCACTGGATGGCTCTTAATGAATACAGTATGTCCACTCAGAGGCCTAGACCATTCTATCATCACACACTGGACCAAATTCAGAGCAATGTTGATATCGGGTCAAATCTGGCTTTAAATTGTAACTTCATCACCAGTCATCATTTGCTACTTTATTGCATTCCCTGAGCTCAGTTATAAACATGTCTTCATCCTAACTTAATTTCAACTTTTGACACATCTTATGTCCACTCCATTGGCCGTCAAGGTATGACCCCATACAAAAACAATACACACAATCAGTTTTCGATATAACATTTCTGTCTGAATGTAGCCTTACTTAGCCTACTCTGGTGTTTAACACAATCACATACCAAAACTCATTGCAGAAAAACTACATTTTGAAATTATGATATTGGCCATCAACAGTAAAACTACTTCAAGGGACATGGTTCCATAGTCGCAGGAAGTAAATAAATCACAAGGAAAAAAAAGAAGAAAAAAAAGAATGTGGCTTTATTACCCCTGTATGAGCGGAGAAAAATACTCCTCAGCTGAGCGCAGCCATGCATGGTTCTGGTAATTTTATCAATAAGCAATCATTTTGGCATTTAATAACAGAGAAGTTGCTTATCAAAATCATTGCTAATAGTACTGTAATGCATTGGCAATAATGTTAGGCATCACAAATGGTTATTTTCAAAGGAATCAAGCTTATCAAAAAAATATATATATTGTAATGCTACAAGTAGTTTATGTATAATATTACAACATTCACATATTTTTCCACAATATAACATTTAGAGCAATGGCAACTTCTGAAACATATGGCAGTCTGCATGTAGTACTGCACTGTATAAACAGTGCATTCAGAAAGTATTCAGACCCCTTTACTTTTTCCACATTTTGTTACGTTACAGCCTTATTCTTATTTTTTTCCCTCATCAATCTGCACATAATACCCCATAATGACAAAGCAAAAACAGGTTTGTAGAAATTGTAGCAAATGTATAAAATCTAAAATACAGAAGAATTACATTTACATAAGTATTCATACCCTTTGCTCAGTACTTGGTTGAAGCACCTTTGGCAGCGATTACAGCCTTGAGTCTTCTTAGGTAGGACCCTACAAGCTTGGCACACCTGTATTTTGGGAGCTCCTCCCATTCTTCATTGCAGATCCTCTCAAGCTCTGTCAGGTTGGATGAGGAGAGTCGCTGCACAGCTATTTCCAGGTCCCTCAAGAGATGTTCGATCGGGTTCATGTCCGGGCTCTGGCTGGGCTATTCAAGGACATTCAGAGACTTGTCCCGAAGCCACTCCTGCATTGTCTTGGCTGTCTACTTCGGGTCGTTGTCGTGTTGGAAGGTGAACCTTCGCCTCAGTCTGAGGTCCTGAGCTCTCTGGAGCAGGTTTTCATCAAGATTCTCTCTGTACTTTGCTCTGTTCATCTTTCCCTCGATTCTGATTAGTTTCCCAGACCCTACCACTGAACAACATCCCCACAGCATGATACTGTCCCCACCACGCTTCACCGTAGGGATGGTGCCAGGTTTACACCAGATGTGAAGCTTGGCATTCAGTCCAAAGATATCAATCTTGGTTTCATCAGACGAGAGTATCTTGTTTCTCATGGTCTGAGAGTCTTTAGGTGCCTGAGGAGTACCTTCCATATGGCCACTCTACCATAAAGGCTTGATTGGTAGAGTACTGCAAAGATGGTTGTCCTTCTGGAAGGTTCTGCCATCTCCGCAGAGGAACTCTGAAGCTCTGTCAGAGTGACAGTCGGATTCTTGGTCACCTCCCTGACCAAGGCCCTTCTCCCCAGATTGCTCAGTTTGGCCCGAGTGGCCAGCTCTAGGAAGAGTTTTGTTGGTTCCAAAATTCTTCCATTTAAGAATGATGAAGGACACTGTGTTCTTGGGGACCTTCAATGCTGCAGAAATGTTTTGGTACTCTTCCCCAGATCTGTGCCTTGACACAATGCTATCTGGGAGCTCTTGAGGACAATTCCTTCGACCTCATGGCTTGGTTTTTGCTCTGACATGCACTGTCAACTGTGGGACTTTATATAGACAGGTGTGTGCCTTTCCAAATCCAGTCCACTCAATTGTATTCACCACAGCTGGACTCCAATCAAGTTGTAGAAACATCTCAAGGATGATCAATGGAAACAGGATGCACCTGAGCTCAATTTTGAGGCTCACAGCAAAGGGTCTGAATACCCATGTAAATAAGGTATTTCTGTTTATTTTTTATGAATATGCAAAAATAAAAACTGTTTTTGCTTTGTCATTATGGGGTATTGTGTGTAGATTGATGAGAAAAATAATTAATTTAATACATTTTAGAATAAGGCTGTAATGTAACAAAATGTGGAAAAAGTCAAGAGGTCTAAATATCTTCCGAATGCACTGTAAGTCATGAACGATGAAGACCCATGGCAGTTGCTACCACTAAAATGCATTAGAAGGATGGCGCAAGATGATTCTGGGAACCTTTGAACTCTTATCAAAACATGGAATGGCTCAGTATGACTACATACAGTATACATACAATATATATACAGTATATACATATACATATATATATATATATATATATATATATATATATATATATATATATATATATATATATACACACTACCGTTCAAAAGTTTGGGGTCACTTAGAAATGTCCTTGTTTTTGAAAGAAAAACTAATTTTTTGTCCATTAAAATAACATCAAATTGATTAGAAATACAGTGTAGACATTGTTAATGTTGTAAATGACTATTGCAGCTGAAAATGGCTACATTTTTTTTACATCTACATAGGTGTACAGAGGCCCATTATCAGCAACCATCACTCCTGTGTTCCAATGGCATGTTGCGTTAGCTAATCCAAGTTTATCATTTTAAAAGGCTAATTGATCATTAGAAAAACATTTAGCAATTATGTTAGCACAGCTGATTGTTCTAATTAAAGAAGCAATAAAACTGGCCTTCTTTAGACTAGTTGAGTATCTGGAGCATCAGCATTTGTGTGTTCGATTACAGGCTCAAAATGGCCAGAAACAAATAACTTTCTTCTGAAACTCATCAGTCTATTCTTGTTCTGAGAAATGAAGGCTATTCCATGCGATAAATTGCTAAGAAACTGAAGATCTCGTACAACGCTGGGTACTACTCAAATCAAATCAAAGTTTATTTGTCACGTGCGCCGAATACAACAGGTAGACCTTACAGTGAAATTCTTACCTACAGGCTCTAACCAATAGCGCAAAAAAGGTATTAGGTGAACAATATGTAAGTAAAGAAATAAAAACAACAGTAAAAAAGACAGTGAAAAACAGTAGCGAGGCTATATACAGTAGTGAGGCTATAAAAGTAGCGAGGTTACATACAGACACCGGTTAGTCAGGCTGATTGAGGTAGTATGTACATGTAGATATGGTTAAAGTGACTATGCATATATGATGAACAGAGAGTAACAGTAGCGTAAAGAGAGGTTGGCGGGTGGTGGGACACAATGCAGATAGCCCGGTTAGCCAATGTGCGGGGGCACTGGTAGGTTGGGCCAATTGAGGTAGTATGTACATGAATGTATAGTTAAAGTGGCTGTGCATATATGATAAACAGAGAGTAGCAGCAGCGTAAAAGAGGGGTTGGGGCAGGGGCACACAATGCAAATAGTCCGGGTAGCCATTTGATTACCTGTTCAGGAGTCTTATGGCTTGGGGGTAAAAACTGTTGAGAAGCCTTTTTGTCCTAGACTTGGTACTCTGGTACCGCTTGCCATGCGGTAGTGGAGAGAACAGTCTATGACTGGGGTCGCTGGGGACTTTGACAACTTTTAGGGCCTTCCTCTGACATCGCCTGGTGTTGAAGTCCTGGATGGCAGGCATCCAGCTTAGCCCGTGATGTACTGAGCCGTACGCACTACCCTCTGTAGTGCCTTGCGGTCGGAGGCTGAGCAATTGCCGTACGAGGCAGTGATGCAACCAGCTGTAGAACCTTTTGAGAATCTCAGGACCCATGCCAAACCTTTTTAGTTTCCTGAAGGGGAATAGGCTTTGTCGTGCCATCTTCACGACTGTCTTGGTGTGTTTGTACCATTCTAGTTTGTTGGTGATGTGGACACCAAGGAACTTGAAGCTCTCAACCTGCTCCACTACAGCCCAGTCGATTAGAATGGAGGCGTACTCGGTCCTCCTTTTCCTGTAGTCCACAATCATCTCCTTAGTCTTGGTTACGTTGAGGGATAGGTTGTTATTCTGGCACCACCCGGCCAGGTCTCTGACCTCCTCCCTATAGGCTGTCTCGTCGTTGTCGGTGATCAGGCGGTTGTCGTTGTCGGTGTCCCTTCATAGAACAGCGCAAACTGGCTCTAACCAGAATAGAAAGGAGTGGGAGGCCCCAGTGCACAACTGAGCAAGAAGACAAGTACATTAGAGTGTCTAGTTTGAGAAACAGATGCCTCACAAGTCCTCAACTGGCAGCTTCATTAAATAGTACCCGCAAAACACCAGTTTCAATGTCAACAGTGAAGAGGTGACTCCGGGATGCTGGCCTTCTAGGCAGACTGGGCAAATAAAATAAAAAGAAAAGATTAAGAGGGGCAAAAGAACACAGACACTGGACAGAGGAACTCTCGAGTTTCAGAAGAAAGTTATTTGTCTCTGGCCATTATGAGCCTGTAATCGAACCCACAAATGCTGACGCTCCAGATACTCAACTAGTCTGAAGAAGGCCAGTTTTATTGCTTCTTTAGTCAGAACAACAGTTTTCAGTTTTCTAATGATCAATTAGCCTTTTAAAATGATGAACTTGGATTAGCTAACACAAGGGGCCATTGGAACACTTGAGTGATGGTTGCTGATAATGGGCCTCTGTACGCCTATGTAGATATTCCTTAAAAAATCTGCCGTTTCCAGCTACAAAGGTAATTTACAACATTAACAATGTCTACGCTGTATTTCTGATTAATTTGATGTTATTTTATTGGACAGAAAAAATCTAAGTGACCTCAAACTTTTGAACGGTAGTGTATAGATATATATATATATACACAGTACCAGTCAAAAGTTGACACACCTAGTAATTCAAGGGTTTTTCTTTATTTTGTACTGTTTTCTACATTGTAGAATATTAGTGAAGACATCAAAACTATTAAATTACACATATGATAAACAAATGAAAATATATTTTATATTCTTCAAAGTAGCCACCCTTTGCCTTGATGACAGCTTTGCACACTCTTTGCATTCTCTCAACCAGCTTCACCTGGAATGCTTTTCCAACAGTCTTGAAGGAGTTCCCACATATTCTGAGCAATAGTTGGTTGCTTTTCCTTCCCTCTGCGGTCCAAATCATCCCAAACCATCTCAATTGGGTTGAGGTCAGGTGATTGTGGAGGCCAGGTCATCTGATGCAGCACTCCATCACTCTCCTTCTTGGTCAACTAGCCCTTACACAGGCCGGAGGTGTGTTTAGTCATTGTCCTCTTGAAAAACAAATCATAGTCCCACTAAGTGCAAACCAGATGGGATGGTGCATTGCTGCAGAATGCTGTCGTAGCCGTGCTGGTTAAGTGTGCCTTGAATTCTAAATAATTCACAGACAGTGTCACTAGCAAAGTACCCCCACACCATCACACCTCCTCCTCCTCCATGCTTCACGGTGGGAACCACACATGCGCAGATCATCTGTTCAACTACTCTGCGTCTCACAAAGACACGTGGTTGGAACCAAAAATCTCTAATTTGGACTCATCAGACCAAAGGACAGATTTCCACCGGTCTAATGTCCATTGCTTGTGTTTCTTTGCCCAAGCAAGTATTTTCTTCTTATTGGTGTCCTTTAGTAGTGGTTTCTCTGCAGCAATTCAACCATGAAGACCTGATTCACGCAGTCTCCTCTGAACAGCTGATGTTGAGATGCGTCTGTTACTTGAACTCTGTGAAGCATTTATTTGGGCAGCAATCTGAGGTGCAGTCAACTCCAATTAACTTATCCTCTGCAGCAGAGATAACTCTGGGTCTTCCTTTCCTGTGGCTGTCCTCACGAGAGCCAGTTTCATCATAGCGCTTAATGATTTTTGTGACTGCACTTTAAGAAGCTTTCAAAGTTCTTGAAATGTTCCAGATTGACTGATCTTCATGTCTTCAAGCAATGATGGACTGTCGTTTCTCTTTGCTTATTTGAGCTGTTCTTGCCATAATATAGACTTGGTCTTTTCCCAAATAGTGCTATCTTCTGTATACCACCCCTACCTTGTCACAACAAAACTGATAGGCTCAAACGCATTAAGAAAGAAAGAAATTCCACAAATTAACTTTTTTTTAAGGCACACCTGTTAATTGAAATGCATTCCAGGTGACTACCTCATGAAGCTGGTTGAGAGAATGTCAAGAGTGTGCAAAGCTGTCATCAAGGCAAAGGGTGGCTACTTTGAAGAATCGCAAATATAAAATATATTTTAAATTAACACTTTTTTGGTTACTACATGATTCCATATGTGTTATTTCATAGTTTTGATGTCTTAACTAATATTTTACAATGTATAAAATAGCAAAAATAGAGAAATACCCTTGAATGAGTAAGTGTGTCCAAACTTTCGACTGGTACTGTATATCTATATTAATCTATAATTTCAATAAATTACACATAGGTTATCATACACATGGTAAACAATATCTCAAACCACAAGTTTCTGGTCTTTTGTAATGATATATTTTGTATTCACGAATCATGTCTATTGTCTTAGAACAGTCTAGAATCCTTCGTAAAGCTAATGCTTTCTGAATAAAGTCTGAAATCTCTACATGGTGTTAAGGTCAGAACTTCGGCATCAGTATTTTCACATCAGGTGAAAGGATCATACTCAGTGGAGTGGTAAAGGCGTGCAATAAAAGAAACGTACGGACTGCATGCAGTTGAGCAAATCCCTTGGGAAAAGAGTGCCATGTGAAAAGGCCAATCCCAAGTTGCTTGCTGTAGATACCCAACATGAAAATAAAACCTTTACTGACAGCTTAACTTTGTGTGTGTTAAAGACCTTTCTGCTTGGTTGCATATGGGATAATAATTGCATTATAATGGGTGAAGTATGGCTAGTTTTCATTCCACAAGATGTCCAAGAATATGCCCTAAACATTCCAAACATGCGTATGGCCCAGATCAGATTTGTCTGAAGCAGCACACGAGGCGGGAAGAGAGATGAGTGTTGGCTTTACACGCCATTCCTTATGTCAAAGGCCAAAAGAGCTTAAAAAAGTCCTCTTCACGGACACAGATGGACATGACACATGGCCAATAAGGTTGCCTGCCATTCCTCGTCCATCCCTCTCATTGGAGAAAGAAACAGACCAACAATATACAGCATGTTGTGGTACAGCTCAAGTCTGTGTATTATGTGTCCACACAGTGTTGTCCATACTGTATCAGTAAGGGGGATTACGCAGCACCTCAGCCTGGGAGAGGATTCTGGCTGAGCTGGGGACTTTCCAGGGGCACGGGCTAATCAGACCCTTTTGGTTCAGAGTATCCTGCTGAATGGCATTTGGAGAGGCCTGTGTGTGTTTTATACTCTTTTCCTCTGTTGTAGAGGCCTCATAATATTTTCTAGTCTTTCCCTCTTTTAAGGAAGCCCCTATGTATTTTTTGCTTGTCTGCTCTTTGCGTTTTTCCTTTTCTCCATCTTGAGGTTTACTCTTCTCTAGAGTAACTTTCCGAATATCTCTCCATGCCCCTGTCTCCATAGGGGTTGGCATGTGATGTCCTGCCTCTGTCCCCACTTTCTTTTCAATAATGACCTGGCCATGGGCAGCCTTGGTCTTTCCCGTTATCCCTTCTCTCTCCTGTGTGCTTTTCCTGCCCTTTGAATCTCCCCTTTTGCTGTTTTTGTTTTCATCAAAGGGCTCCTTGCTGGAAAGCTCCTTTGATGTGCTCTGCTGTACCTGCTGTTTTTTTACATGCAGCTGGCTCGAGGCTTCCTGTCTTTTTCGAGAAGACTTCTTGGGGCTGGGTGACCAACTTCCTTTCTGGCAGTGGGACTTCCTGTTCTTGCTTGGCTCTGCTTCCTGTCCCTTCCTCTCAGACTTTTTGGGACTCTGTGAGTGCTCTTTGGCTTTAGAGAATGTTTCACCTGTTTTCTTTGGGCTGCTGGGCTCCTTGGGGTCTTTAGACCTGGTATGACCTGGTTTGACCTTATAGAGGTTGATCTGCTCAGGGGTGATGGGAGAGAGCCTGTCAGCCTGCCTGTCTGCCCACTCTCCATTCCACTCTACTGAGCCAGTGCCCCTGCTGCACTGGGGGTGGAGCGTTCGGTGGGACAGGGAGTTCCAGTCAGGGGTCTCACTGGTGAAAGAGGAGGAACCTGAGGTGAAGGTGCAGGTGGAGAATGGAGAAGCGAGAGGGGATGTCTCTGAGACAAGCGCCTCTCTAGGAAAGCTTGTGGATGAAGTGACAGTTGAATCCAATTTACCTAGAAGTAAAATAAGTGATTACATAGATGTAAAATATTTATAGAGTGGCTCACAGATCCTTATGAAAATAACAAGTAACGTACAAGAGCAAAATTCAGATGAACTAGTTTAGACAGAAGAAAAGGAGGAATCAAGAAGGAAATGATAGGAATTACCAAGGTAAAAGAGGACAGGCCAGTAAAAACAGTGAAGTGGTTAGTGGTGGTGCTCGTTTGAGTAATAGCACACAGTAGAGGGGACGCAATCACCTGCAACAGGGGGAGGAGAGGAAGTGCCAAGAGTAAGCAGTTATATATAGACAGCAGAGGACTCCATTCATGAAACATCCCCAACACAGTTAGGCACTCAGTTTGGGTGACATTTCACATTAAGGGTACAGTACTTTAATTAACATAAATTAATGAAGTAGCCAACAGAGATAGCTAAATCATTAATTAATGTGTTTACAAGGCATTGCTGCGTCAGTTCATGTTAATTAGCGCACCCTTGTTAAATGCTAGTAACATGTTATAACTCGCAACAACAAACAAGGATATTCAAACACCCTGCATCTCATCCCACAAAAAAGGTAAATATTATCTTCTAGATCTAGACTTCTGTGTGTACTTACTGTTGTCTTGTACCAGACCCTGCCCTGGCCTTAACAGGAGCAGCACTTTGCTGCCTCCAGCCTGGATCAGCTCAATGGCGCGGGTATGGGTGATCCCCTGGGTCGGCTCTCCATTGATCTCCACTACCTGATCCCCCACCTGCTCATACAGGCACAATCTAGATGATCAACTCCTCAATGGCAACAAAATATGTAATTAGTCTTTTAAGACATGACAGAATCTTGATATCATGAATAGTCTAGTAACAGTCATTTGTGTGGATGTTTCCTAAGGCACCGGGGGTCAGACTTACATGGATCCTGCTGTCCAGCAGAGCAGGCCCCTCCTCAGCCAGTCTCAGGATGTACAGGCCCATGTTGTACTCTGTCCCTCCCCTCAGACTGAAGCCAAAACCCCGGGACCCCCGGTCCAGCTCCACCGTGATACAGCCCTGCGTGGCGCATGCGTACACACACACATATGTACACACACACGCAAGCATGCAAACACAGACACTCACATGCACGTAAGCACATGCACTCACACACACGCACGCATATGAACACACACACAAGCACACACACAAGCACGTACACACACGTTATAACTTAAGTTATAACTTAGTGCAGTTTTTTTCTGAGTCATATATTATTTGATTGATGTCAAATCTCTAAAACAGCAGATAACAACAATGACAGTAATAATGGTATGAGCCTTGCCTGTCTGGGGCCTGTAACACACATTGTTCCCTGTTCGCTCAGAGGCAGAGTTTTGTAGTCGGCCCAGGTGACTCCCTCCCTCTTCTCCTCCTCCAGATCTAGGTTATAACTAGAACAGACAACAGCATTCAGTAACATTATGTTATATCTTCAATAATGTACAGCAGTGTCTCTGCTGGGGGCACAGAGAACAAAGCAATTTGAATCATTAAGATGTTGTGTCAGACATAAGTCTCTGGGTTGTTCTGCTAAATGCTGAAGCAGAGGTTTAATCCGTGTCTTGGTGTAGTAGTGAGATCAGGACCTTACCGCTCGTCATGCATAGCTGACCTCTGACCCATAGCTCTGTGATGAGGGGCGGGGCTCTGCTTGGCTGAGCTGGCACCAGAGGGAGGGCCCTTGTATTCTGGAACAGACAAATACAAGTCACAACATTATGATAACACAAACACAAAACAACCATCCCACACAGAGATCATTGGTATATGACTGGGAATACTAGGGAAACCAACACAGTCCCATCCCATGGGTGACACTTCTGGTGAAGCTTACCGTCCTCGGGAACCACAGTAAGGGTGACAGCATTGCCAGCATCCTTGATGAGCTGAACGATGTCATTGTGAGACAGCCCCACGATGGACCGCCCGTTGACCGCTGAGATGCGGTCGCCTACATTCAGCAGGCCACAGCGGTCAGTGGGGCTGCCTTCGATGATGCGTCCGATCTTATGAGGGATCACTGCAAACAGAGAGATATCTAATAATAACACACCCATCCCACCTGATGGATTCAGTCAGAAATATACAAAGGTATTTAAGGGACTATATTACTCAATAGTAAAGAAGTAATAATCTTTTCACAGGAAGAACCTTCAAACTCTGTTCCCGGATAATTTGGGTGATGATGCTATAGAGGAGAGTGGTGTGTGTGTGGTTGTGTCTGGGATAAGCAGTGCTAATGTTGGACATCGGGTCCATTCTCACCCCCTAGCGGGGGCTTGCTCTTGGAGGTGAGGATGACGAAGCCGAAGCCCTCGCTGTCCTTGCGGTGGAGGGTGATGTCGAAGGACTCGTGGTCCAGCACACTGGGCATCTGGATACGAGGGAGTCTGGGGGAGCCGTTCACCAACACTGGAGCCATGTGGAGCCCTGCCTCCTCCTCAGTCATATCTGATTGAAAATTGCATGGAGAGTATAGATTGAAATGCAGTATCAAATACATAGATGGCGTGTGTGTACTGTATGCAAGTGTGTGTGTGTGTTAGAGATCAAGGTGTAGAGGTTCCAGGCAGTCAGTGAGTGCTCACCTCTGTAGATGACTTTCCGACGCACGGTCAGCATGACCTGACCATTGCGGGCAGCGTTAGTCATCAGGTCCAGAACCTGCTTGTGGGAACGGCCCTTGACCATGATTCCATCGATGCCTATGAGCTCATCACCAGCCCTCAGGCGTCCATCCTTCTCAGCTGCACCAAGGTGCACGATGGCACCAATATACACCTGTCAGAGAGAGTTACACTTTGAGTCAGAAACACTGTCCATAGAAGACACAGTAGGCAATAGGCTTTCCTGGGTGTTGAAAATTAACAAAGATAATCTAACAGGGAGGAAGTTCATACTTCGGTACTCACTGGCTGCTCTGGACCTTCTCCTCCCAGAACACGGAAGCCAAAGCCAGTCTCCTGGTCCCTCTTGATGAACACATCCAGGTCTTTGGTGTGAGGCTCTGTGGACAGGGGTTACTGTGGTTAGATAGGGTATCATAGAGGTGAGCACCACCCAATCATCTGGTCAGCAGGGTGAACTGCTGACAGGCTTATCTTGCAGCTCACATTGATACTGTATTCACAAATGTAGGATGACCCTTAACAGATGGTCACGAACTTACAAATGAAACACTGGCATCCATTACAGAGCTATGGATGGAATAACTGAGCATAGGAGTACTAGGCCTCCTCAGTCTGTATGTGTTGCTATAGTATGTGCACTCACGCTTGCTCTCCAGCAGGGCCTTGGACTTGAGGTACATCTCTGTGGCGTCTCGTTTGGGGGAGTTGTTGCGCAGGGTTGAAGTGCTGGAGTGGAAAGGGAGGGCCTGGGGGACAGAGTCTGTGACACAGTCCAGAGTCTCTGTGCTAGATGTAATTTCCTGCCTCTGATGGGGCCACAGACAGCGCAATTAGAGCACATTAAAGACCACACAGTCTATGTACATCACATTACCCAGACACATAGCACAGGATGTAATGGTGATTGAATACTAAAGGAACGAAAGGTCATTCCACCGCAGGCTCAATAGTAAACCAAAGGCCGATGGAATTTTGAATGTAATTTACCATTCACAGGCTAAAAAAAGGGTTCCCTATGGCGCTGACAGGCCTCTACTGTTGAAAAGGCTAGCTTCATCTAAAGCTGTCATACTAATATACAATATTATCTAAATAGGCTATGTGCTTCATTACCATTGAAATCCCCAGACAAAAAAAGGAATGCTGAATAGAAGTAATTAGGACCATTTTCAAAGCAAACATAATCAATATTCAAATGTATAGTTATCATTTAATGTGATGCATTGGGGCTTGCTGGTTAACTGCTTTCCACTCAAGGACAAAAGACTTTCATAAGAAAATGGGGGATAAGCGTCTGGGCACACAATAGTAAAACACAGAGTATTATAAAAGTGTTTTCTTTTACTCACAGGTTTCAGGCTCTTCACAGGAGATGTCTGACCTGTGAAAAACACAAGGAAGAGTCATGGGAAGATTTTTAAAAAAAGTACTAATGAGACATCAACCAGTAGATGGCACTGTCTACCTAACAGAGAACGAGAGCGGTCAAGGAATAATAGTTTCAATAGTCTAGACTCGGGAGGTTTAAAACAGTGTTGTAGCCTAATCCATCAAGAAGTATGACATCACTGTGTTATTAAAGATAAATAGGAGATATGTACATTTGAGAGAGGGGACCTACATGAGAGAGGACTAGCATAGTGAGCGAGACAGAGAGAGACAGAGAGAGTCATGCATAAAATCCAATGAACAATAATGTTAACTGTACAGTACACACACATGTTCCATCTCTCACGCTCAGATTGTTCCCACTGTTAATATAGCTCCAGCATTAAATTGATTCATGAGCATGCACCTCTCTGGAAGCCTAAAGGGGATGACGGTTCAGTCTGAAAAGTGTGATAGGGTTTATGGACCCTGATGTAACCAGGAGATCTAGCTCAATTATTTTGTTCCGATGTGAAGAATCTAACCCAAGGACTGTCATCAAGAACATATAAGATGATGAGATGAATTCAGTATCTTCACTCGCTCTTTCAATTCAATTCAAAGGGCTTTATTGGCATGGGAAACATATTTTTACATTGCCAAAGCAAGTGAAATAGATAATAAACAAAAGTCAAATAAATAATAAAAATTAACAGTAAACTTTACACACAAAAGTTCCAAAAGAATAAAGACATTTCAAATGTCTTATGTCTATATACAGTGTTGTAATGATGTGCAAATAGTTAAAAGTACAAAAGGGAAAATAAGTAAACATAAATATAGGTTGTATTTACAATGGTGTTTGTTCTTCACTGGTTGCCCTTTTCTTGTGGCAACAAGTCACACATGTTGCTGCTGTGATTGCACACTGTGGTATTTGACCCAATAGATATGTGAGTTTATTAAAAGTATGTGTCTCTAATATGGTCATACATTGGCAGGAGGTTAGGATGTGCAGCTCAGTTTCCACCTCGTTTTGTGGGCAAGCCTGTCTTCTCTTGAGAGCCAGGTCTGCCTTTGGAGGCCTTTCTCAATAGCAAGGCTATGCTAACTGAGTCTGTACATAGTCAAAGATTTACTTAATTTTTGGTCAGTCACTGTGGTCAGGTATTGCTAGTTTGCAATTGCGCTAACTCTAGTTAGCAACTTCCTTCAAACTGCACGCAGAGACATAAATATGTATCCACAAGTTCATCTGACTATGGGGAAGCAGAAAAAATACTTTATTGTCAAAATCCCGAAGTGTCCATTTAAAGGGCCAAGGATATAGAAGCATGCAGAAATTCTCCGTGCCTCCGTGCCTCCGATGATGATCAAAGCAAATCCGAGCTCATCGACTTGTGTACCATTTCCCCAGGGCAACTGGAGATGGATGTGTGAGACGTTTGAAGGGTGCTTTCCCCTCCCTCTCTCCCCAGGAGCAGAGCAGACAGAGACCCGTGCTTATGCAACTTCCCTTCCCAGGCCTGCAACAGACTGCAGTATGAATGCCTGACAGAGAGCCTTAGTAGAAGCTGTGAAGCAGCCTGAAGAGATACAGTATATATCCTGTACAGGGAGATGTGGTAGAGATCTGTGCATACAGAGAGGTGTTTATGGGAATATGTGAAAAGTATATTTGACAGGAGAGTTGGGTTGCATAGGGTTACTCTACAATTGTCATTACTATGTGATAATTTATGCCAAAAAGGCAACAGTCCCTCATGTGTTCACCTATTGCAGGCATAGTGACATCACCAAGATACCATACCATAGTGTGTGTACATGAGTGGTAGTTGATCCGATCTCTCACCTCCTAGTATCAGCACATTGACCTGACTCACCAAGGACACTGAAGGTAACATTGAGAAATCACTGTATCACACTAATGCTGCGGCAACAGTGATGTCGCAGCAGTAGGAACAGGCATAGTGTTGGTGTTATGTAACCACAAGGCAGTGTTAATAAGACACTGTGACTCACCTCCTCTGAGCACCAGCACGTTGACCTCGCTCCCCACCTGTAGGTCTTTGAGGATGTCCACCACCTGGGCGTGGCTCAGAGTCTGAACATTCTGACGGTTGATCTCCTTGATCACGTCCCCTTTAAGCAGGCCGCGGCACCACTGGGCGTCTAGGATCATCTTCACCTTCTGGCCAAGGGGACAGTCTGCGATGGCAAAGCCAAACCCTCCCGGGCCCTTTACCAGGGGCACGCTCACCAGCTCGGGCTGCAGCAGGCCTGTTCCCCCCTGCTCAGAGAGCCTCCCGTTGGGCAGCGCGGCCACCATGGGCCGTCCACTGGCGTCGGTGGTGACGTAGTGGAGCTCCTGGGAGGAGCCGTGCAGCACGTCGCCCTTCACCAGCAGGGGCTGGCCATTGATGAGGGGCACGGCAGTCACCACCTCGCCCCCCTGCAGGGGCGGAGGAGGTGGGGGAGGGGGGTTCTCGGTGTCCTCCGCCACGTCTGGGGGCAGCGGGTAGCCGCGGCACAGCACCATATCAACATACTGACTTACTGGGATGGACTGGAACATCTGCACCACCTCAGGGTGGGTCTTCCCCAGCACACATTTCCCGTTGATCTCCACGATCACATCGCCTGGCGGGGAAAACCACAGAGGGAGAGAAAGGAGAGGAGAGAAAGGAAGAAGAGAGAAGGGTTGGAGAGAAGAAACAAGCCAAAGCAAACAGTGAGAATATACAGACATATCCATGGGCAATGTAATGATTGTTATGGCAATATAATAGCTTGATAGCTAGATGAGTGGCCTGTTGGTGACGGACTGAATTGACCATTCGCTAAGCCCAGCCCAGAATTGTGGGCAACCAATCGCAGAGCTCCAATGGATAGCAACTGTCGCGGAGTCCGAAACCTCCCACAGGCTCACGTTTAAATTGCATGATAGCCAGTGAGGGCTATACCAAAAACGGAGTTTTATTCAAAATATAAATGTTTAAATGGCTAAATAATTTAACAGTGCACCAGGAGTACTTGCTATTGTGATTCCTGAAATGCAGAGCCTGTTATACTTTTGCTACATTGTTTGTTAGCTCAGCAGTTTAGCTAGCTCTCAGTCTCCTTAAATAAAATAGTCCTTTAGCAGACCCTCTTATCCAGAGTGACTTACAGGAACAATTAGGGTTAAGTACTTTGCTTAAGGGTATATCAACCAATTTTTCACTGAGTCGGCTCAGGGAGTCGAACCAGCGACCTTTCGGTTACTGGCCCAACGCGCTTAACTACTAGAATACCTGCCGCCCATTGACCACCAAACGTTGCCAACACTAGCTAGCTAGCCACATAATATAGCTAACTTGTTTTCTCAAAATGTATGTTAGCTAGCTAGCTAAGTTAGCAATGATGTGAATACTCCCATCTGCTGTCAACATCAGGATACAATTTGAGAGTACTACAGTCAACTCCATCAGTGATTATAGCTTTGACTGCAAGCTGAGAGTGAATTCAGAGCCATTCGGTGGCAACTAAACTAGCTACAAACATAATTTTACCAGGTTTCTGTGTAGCAATTGTAATGACAGTCCACCACAACATACCCAAGAGTTTCCTGATTAGCAAGTGGAAGTATGTGTTTCATTTCCTTGTGTATTAGAAACACAGTTTGAGATCATTGTGATAGTTGCCACCCCATCTTTTCTTCACGTTCATTCATCCTCCCATCTCTCCCAATCAGAGGTTTGGCTCAATTCAGAATTGAATTGAGAATGCCTCAAATTTCTATTAAATTCTTGAATTTGAATTGAAGTAGTTAATAGGATACAGAAATGCAATTTGAATTTGAATGAAAGGAAATGTAATATATAAACATATAATATATTGAATTCAGTGAAATTCAAATGCCTCTTCTATTCTATATTAGGTGTAGTCTATACAAATATTAAATCAAATTGTATTAGTCACATACATATATCGCGGGTGTAGTGAAATGCTTATGTCCCTATCTCCAACATTACATTAATGCCTAACAATACCTAACAATACATGCAAATACCAAAAATCTAAAGAAAGGAATCAAGAAATATAGAAATATTAGAACGAGCAATGTCAGAGTCCGTGATATAAATATATATGTATATGATGGTGTGTATAGACATTATGGACAGTATATGACAAGATAAGGTGTGTCCAGCATTAGTTATAGAGGATGAGCCTTGACAAGAATACAGTATATGCATAGGAAGTGGGTAAAACAGTATGCAAACATTATTAAAGTGATCAGTGTTCAATGACAATGTACATAGGGCAGCAGTCTCTAAGATTCAGGTTTGACTGGGTTGTAGCCGGCTAGTAACAGTGACTAAAGTTCAGGGCAGTGTACTTGGGCGGAGGCCAGCTAGTAGTGACTATTTAACTGTCTGATGGCCTGGAAATAGAAGCTGTTTTTCAGTTTCTTGGTGCCAGCTTTGAATGACCAGTACTGTCTCTGCCTTCTAGATGGTAGCGGGTGAAGAGGCTGGTACTTGGGTGGCTGAAGTCCTTGATGGTCTTCTTGGCCTTCCTGTAACACCGGGTGCTGTAGATGTCCTGGAGAGCAGGCAGTGTGCTCCCGGTGATGCATTGGGCTGACCACACCACCCTCTGGAGGGCCTGTGTTTTCCATACCAGACGGTGATACAGCCCGACAGGAAGCTCTCAATAGTATATCTGTAGAAGTTCGTGAGGATCTCAAGGGCCAAGACACATTTCTTCAGCCTCCTGAGGTTGAAGAGGCGCTATTGCTATTGTGCCTTCTTCACCATACTCTCTGTGTGGATGGACCATTTCAGGTTGTCAGTGATGTGCACACAGAGGAACTTGAAGCTTTTCAGCCTTTTCACTGCGGCCTGTTGATGTGGATCAAGCCATGCTCCCTCTGCTATATCCTGAAGGCCACGATCAGCTCCTTCATTTTGTTGACGTTGATGGAGAGGTTATTTTCCTGGCACCACTCCACCAGGGCCCTCACCTCCTCCCTTGTACATTAAACATATTGTACTGTAAAGATCTTGTACATAAAACATCAAACATGTTGTTATATCAAATATTGTTTACATGTTTTTATTAAATTAATGATCAAGGGAAACAACCTGTATGCTATTATATCTCATTTATCACTTACATTTTGTTTAAAATGGGGGAAGTACTACATTTCCCAGAGTGCACATTAGTTTAACCCTCAAGTTGACCCTGAGGCCTTCAAAACGAAGCCAAACAAATTAAATGATTGGTGGGACTGGAGCAGAAGGTGGATTTCTGAGGAGGAATGAAGGTGGAAAAAGAGTAAGAAGAGGTTGAAGAGAATTATTAAAGCAGAGGGTGAAGTTAAGTTTGAGGAAGATGGCGATAAAAATGGAGATGGGCTGTCGAAGAAGATTGGTGTCAAGTGCAAACAAAGTGAGCCGAGCGCCAGACCGAGTTCTGGAGGTGAATTGGAAGTGAATGAGGGCTAGCTAAGTGAGGTGGAAGGCGTGCTGAAGAGCTCTGAACCTGAGCCTGGCATTGATGGACGTGATAAAGAAGAATCTGGTCCAGTAGGAGTGAAATTTTTTGAGAAAGTGGATTCTTGCCTTTTGGCAGATCCGTTTGTGGTTTCAGGGTGGGTGGGAAAGGAGTTGGCTGCAGTTGAATCAGTCAAAGTAACCTGTAGTGGACTTCTGATATTTGTTTGTGCTCCATGTCACACCACTTGGATTGAGATCTGTTTCTTGTTTTGTGCTTAGGAATATGGCACCATTGAAAGGAGTGATTGAAGTTGAAGATTCCTGGTGTTTGTGACGCAGCAAGTGGTGAGCGTGGTGAAACAGACTCACTGTCAGTCCTTTTGAATTTTTACCTTTTAGTCTGAGTTTTTACCTGACAAAGTCATGTTTGGATATATCAGTTATGCTATTAGAGATTTTGTACTGAATCCACTTCGCTGTTTCAGTTGCAATGTTTATGGTCATGTTGCAGCAGTGTATAGGAGGGAGATTCCAAGATGTGGGAAGTGTGCAGGAGGGCATGGGACAGAGGACTGGGTAGTTTTGATGGATACAATTATGTGTGTCAACTGTAGGTGTGCCCATGTTGCTGGGAATCGGAGGTGTCCGGTACAAGAGCGGCAGTTTGAGGTGGCCAGAGTAAGAATAGTGCAGAAGGTGTCGTATGCTGAGGCAGTGAAGAAAGTAGAGATGGATGGATGAAGGGTGAGGGGATCTGGAGAGGATCCCTGTGAGTAGTAGATCTGTGCCAGCACAGAGGGATAGGCCAATGACTGATATATGCTTCAGTAAGGTTGGATTCTTAGCATTCACAGCAATGGTTATCAACTGAGAACGTAAATCACAGTTGTGGTGGCAGCTGCAAAGTAGTATTTGGGTATACAAGATTTAACTTCAGAAGAGTTACAGGGTGTGTTGAGTGGTGATGTCCCATCCTCTTAGGTCGCTGGCAGGAGCAGATAGGGTCAAAGTAGTGGAATGGGGTAGTGGGTTTTTAATTATTATTTAGTGGTATATATTTTGGTATCACAAATGTAACGTGATTGACTAAACACTACCGCACAATAGGTTGCGGCATGCACAAACAAAATGTACGAATGCCATGGTACCAAAGAAGAAGAAGAACTGATTGGTGGAAATAAAAATGGCTATTCTAAGCACTAAGGTTAAGATAGTATATTAACATTGTTTCCAGAGAAAAGTGATATATTCTTTGGTATCTGAAAGTGTGACCTGTCAGATTCAATGAAATTCTCATATTTTATGACTGAGTGGAATTTCTTTGAATTGCACTTTGAATTAAATTCTACTTCCTGCCACTCAAACTAAAATTCTACATCTTGTGGAGTGTGGTCAATTCAAATTTTAACTCATGAGTTGAATGGGAGTCAATTCCATAATTTTATGAATTGAGCCCAACCTTGCTCCCCATCCCTTTCATATTCTGTCCTCCTTACCTTCTTCCTCCCTGCCTATTCCCTCTCTCCTCTGCTCCCTCTCTCCATTGTTCTAACAGACTTCAATTTGCGGTGCTTCTAGCCAGGCAAATCATTATTGCATGTAGGTGAGAGCTGTATCCTTTTACATCTCACCCTGACAGCTGGCTCAGAGAACAGCAACCGCCAGCCCCTCTCAGCTCACACAAGAAAAGCTGCTGAGGATGCAGAGCCCCAGACAGCATCAAAGCTAAAGGAAGATCAGAGTGTGCAACAAAGATACTGGGCTACACACAGAATGCACCATAACCTGTCTCTCTGACATAGCCACGGAAAGTCGTTAGGGGTTGTGGGGGGAATGTTTGCACAGTGCACTACTTTTGGGAAAAAAATGTAATTAAAAACATGTATTAATAATAAAAACAAATATATATTTCAGGGGGTGCTACAGCACCCTCAGCAGCAATACTTCCAGTGGCAATGCTCTCTGCCTAAAATGATCACCTTGAACAGAATTTCTGCTCTCCCTTTCACTGTATCTCTTGGGGAAGTGTTAGGGTAAGTACAGCCCCTCTATAGGGACCAACCAGGTTTTTATTAAGTAGCTGCCTTTTGAGCTGGTAAAAGTGTGTGGCTCCGCACAGGGCAGTGCAGCAGTGTACTTCTCACCCGAGGAAATCTTGTTGTCATGGGCAGCAGGGCTGTCGCTGAGGACGTTCTTCACCTGCAGGAACTCGTCATGGCGGTCACCCCCTATGATGGTAAAGCCAAAGCCCTGGGAGCTTTTCCTCAGAGCAGTGTGGAACATCTCCCCCTGCAGCTGGGACGGGTCTGGGGTGAAGCCTGACGCACCCCCCTCACCTGCAACGTAAGTATGTCACAGTGGGAAAGTTAGAGGAAGTTGCATAACTAAATAAGGCGTTAAAACATCAACATAGTAACAAAGTAACAACCTTAAGACCAATGTAGTCACAATAGTCACATTTGCTTTGACTAAAACACTGCCCTGTATGATAACTAAATCAGTAACAGACAAAAGATTATAGCGTTAGTAGCTACATTATTTGTCTGACGTTCATTGTGGGATTCATTAAAATGCTGTGGATTCAAACAGTGACATAACACCTCTGGAATTGTTCAGTAGGCATGAGGTCCTTTCTCATTTTCTCCCTATGGAGCCAGTGAGTCAGAAAAATAAGTTTGGAACAACATAAGGTCATTGGCAGCATACATACGACAATGGACACATAGTCCAGTAAATAACAGGCTGTCAGAGGTATACTGCATTAAATGGGCCAGCTGAGCGTTTCCCTCGCTGGCTTTACTGTCCTATCAGCACTTTATAATAGAAGCATACCATCTTTTCTCTCTGCTTGACTGTCTCTACCTCTGTCCAGGCTAAGGTGGATTTGAGACACATTCCAGTCCTATATGATGTAGCAAAGCAGCCCTGTGCTGACTGTATGGAACTGTATGGCCCATAGAGACGTTGAGTGGAATAAAATACAGTGTGGATGGACTCTAGCTGTTGTGTTCAATGGATCAAGAGAATCTAATGTACATGTTCACAGTCAAATTGCTTGTCGGGTAGGGTGTTTGGAGTGTTTATCCGACTGGATAACAAAATATATAATTACGTCCGCCCCACTTCTAAAACCAAAGTTGCGCCCCTGGGTCGATCCAAGCTGAGGTATGATGAAATGGTCTCCACTCAGCTCCCTTGGATGGTAGACACTGCAGATGAGCCTCTGTGTTGCATTAGATGCTCTGGGAATCTGTGGGCTTGGAGTATTGTAACGGGGGAACTCTAGCCTGAGGTGCAACTGCTGTTGTTTTGGGTACATCATAGCAACCATCTGACAATAGTCTGGTGCAATCACAGGGTAGATGCCTATCTCAGTCCCTCCCCACCTGGCTAGCAAGTAAGCTAGTTGAGAGATGGCCCTAAAGATGTGCTGTTCCAACAGCTGTCACGATTTCTAAGAGCCGCTCCCCTTCCCTCCCTCCTCTCAACCAACCCATATGTGTAAGCCTCGGCAGCAAAACATGACTGTCAATCTGTACTCCCCGCACTGTAATGTATTATACATCCACTGCAATGAAAGCATATTTAATTCATATGGTTTATTATGGCAGAAGAGTGGCTTGTCAGGGTGGTTAAGGGCGCTGTACTGCAGCGCCAGCTGTGCCACCAGAGACTCTGGGTTCGCGCCCAGGCTCTGTCGTAACCGGCCGCGACCGGGAGGTTCGTGGGGCGACGCACAATTTGCCTAGCGTCGTCCGGGCTAGGGAGGTCTTGGCCGGTAGGGATGTCCTTGTCTCATCGCGCACCAGCGACTCCTGTGGCGGGCCGGGTGCAGTGCGCGCTAACCAAGGTTGCCAGGTGCACAGTGTTTCCTCCGACACATTGGTGCGGCTGGCCTCCGGGTTGGATGGCGCTGTGTTAAGAAGCAGTGCGGCTTGGTTGGGTTGTGTATCGGAGGACCTTCGTCTCTCCCGAGCCCGTACGGGAGTTGTAGCGATGAGACAAGATAGTAGCTACTAAAAAACAATTGGACACCACGAAATTGGGGAGAGGAAAAAAAAAAAAAAAAGAGTGGCAACCCTGGTGTGAGAGAACTTGTCCTCAGAGTTGATCATACATGGCTAGCTGCAAACAGCTATTTATGCATGTTGACATGACTCCCACAACCTTGAGCAAGGAGATGGCTGCTACATTTTTCAAACCTATTCAACACAACATTAATTTGTATTAATTTTACTAGGCAAGTCAGTTAAGAACAAATTCTTATTTTCAATGACAGCCTAGTGGGTTAATTGCCTGTTCAGGGGCAGAATGACAGATTTGTACCTTGTCAGCTCGGGGATTTGAACTTGCAACCTTCCGGTTACTAGTCCAACGCTCTAACAACTAGGCTACCCTGCCACCCTGTTAATGAGGTGTAGGAGGTCAACACACAATCATGGCATTGTTGAGTGTGTTTTCAATCTGTCTGTATAACAAACAGCCTTCTGAAAGCTATCCAGAGCTGAAGAAAGATGGAGGCAAAGAAAAAGTTAGGTGAGCAGTGTCTACCTGGAGGTGGTGGTGCCCCCTGCTGGATAGAGACAGTAGTCTCCTGGCTCAGCTTCCTCTTAGCCTCCAGGACTGGGTTCTCAAACTGGGTTCTCTGGTTGATGTGACTGAAACAGAAACAATCCATTGAATGATTTACATTTTTGACACCAATTTACTTACACAGACACATACAAGTTACCATGAACCATCTGTGTGTAATTCTGTGAACCATCTGTGTGTGATAAATTCTGAATTAATTATTCTGAATGGTTAAAGCATGTCTTATAGAAGGGACTATACGTTACTTCTCAATCGATTAACAATAGGGATTCTCTTTAGTGAGATAATAACTGTCCCTCTAACATAACAAAGCTACATTGTTTTACACATAGTTAATTTTGAACTGGAACACTGGCAGCAAAAAGTCCCCATCCATTTGTCTTTGACTCTACTTGTAAAAACAAACATTTTGAGTTCTTCTCTCTCCCCCACGGCCTCTACTAAGGAGGGACTTTTCTACAATACCAGTAATAAAAGAAAGAGTTTACTTTTCATCAAAACAGACTCCTTTACCTCTCCTAGCACCTCCTCCCCCTCCCTCATTGATAACTCTCACAACCCTCCTCCTCTCCCTACTGCTGCTATAATGGCTTGGTTTCAGAGATGTCCACACACACACACACACACACACACACACACACACACACACACACACACACACACACACACACACACACACACACACACACACACACACACACACACTGCTGTGTTTTCACCTGGATAAATGTCATGTTACCAATAGAGCTTTAGATTAGCACCCACTGAAAAAACAATACAAGCATTGATCATGGAATAGTATTGTTCTCAAAATGTCTAGTAACACTTTGTATCCCTGCTGTCTATATACACTGAGTGTACAAAACATTAAGAACACCTTCCTAATATCGAGTTTGCTCTCCGAACAGCCTCAATTTGTTTGGGCATGGACTCTACAAGGTGTCGAAAGCGTTCCACAGGGATGCTGACCCGTGTTGACTCCAATGCTTCCCATAGTTGTATCAAGTTGGCTGGATGTTCTTTGGATGGTGGACCTTTCTTGATACAAACAGGAAACTGTTGAGCATGAATAACCCAGCAGCGTTGTAGTTTCTTGACACAAACCAGTACGCCTTGCATCTACTACCATACCCCATTCAAAGGCACTTAAATATTTTTTCTTGCCCATTCACCTTCTGAATGGCACACACGCAATCCATGTATCAGATGTCTCAAGGCTTAAAGTCTCCTTCCCTTCATCTACACTGATTAAAGTGGATTTAACAAGTGACATCAATAAGGGACCATAGCTTTCAGCTGGATTCACCTGCTCAGTCTATGTCATGGAAAGAGCAAGTGTTCTTCATTTTTTGTACACTTAGTGTATAGTGTACCTATGGTTAGTTTTTGATCTATGGTATTGCTGGGGAATACGGGTTTGTGGTATAGTATCTCTCAGATGTACAGGCAGGCTGAACAGACTTACTCTACATAATATGTTCCATACTGTGGGTCCTCTATCTCCTCCCAGCCATACGGGAGCTCTGTGGATACAGGAAGAGACGCATTGTGTTCAAGTACTATCACACAAAACATGCAAACGTACAGCACTGGATAACAGGATAACAGGGCGTAGTGATGAGAAGAGCCCAGCAGACACCAGACACAATGATTTGGTTAACATTTTGCAGTTTTCGCAGACAGGCAGCCTGGCTCTTCACGCAAGAGAGAGCTTTGGAGCTGCTTTTCAGAGGCAGCACACCAACTAGCATTCTGCCTGCCTTTAAAAACCCATTAGAAACATCGGACCAGAGCCCTGTGTATCCCCCATACCCCCCACTCTCTCCCTGCACTTAGCCCACATCACAGCCACACACCCTGGGAATGGACAGGCAAACGAGTGGGCACTCCTGGTACTCCTGGCACCCCTGGCATTCAAGTTAATCAGTCAAGCTGATTAACTCCTTGTTGAATAAAAACTCAACATATACAGTGCCTTCAGAAAGTATTCATACCCCTTGACTTATTCCACATTTTGTTGCATACAGCCTGAATTCAAAATGAATCAAATATTTTTTTTTCTCACCCATCTACACACAATACCCCACAATGACAAAGTGAAAACATGTTTTTAGAAATGTTTGCACATTTATTGATAATGAAATACAGAAATATCATATTTACATAAGTATTCACACTATTGAGTCAATACTTTGTAGAAGCACCATTGGCAGCGATTACAGCTGTGAGTCTTAATGCATAAATCTCTTAAGAGCTTTCCACACCTGGAGTGTGCAACATTTGCCCATTATTCTTTCAAAAATTCTTCAAGCTCTGTCAAATTGGTTGTTGTTCATTGCTAGACAACCATTTTCAGGTATTGGCATAGATTCTCAAATAGATTTAAGTCAAAACTTTAACTCGGCCACTGAGGAACATTCACTGTCTTCTTGGTAAGCAACCCAAGTGTAGATTTGGCCTTGTGTTTTAGGTTATTGTCCTGCTGAAAAGTTAATGAATCTCTCACTGTCTGGTGGAAAGCAGACTGAACCAGGTATTCTCTAAGATTTTGCCTGTACTTAGCTCCATTCTGTTTCTTTTTTTTGTCCTGAAAAACTCCCCAGTCCTTAACGATTACAAGCATACCCATAACATGATGCATCCACCACTATGCTTGAAAATGTGGAGAGTGGTATTCAGTAATGTGTTGTATTGGATTTGCCCAACACATAACATTTTGTATTCAGGACAAAAAGTGATTTGCTTTGCCACATTTTTTGCAGTATTATTTATTCAGTGCCTTGTTGCAAACATGATGCTTGATTTAGAATATTTTTATTCTGTACAGGCTTCCTTCTTGTCATTCAGTCAATTAGGTTAGTATTTTGGAGTAAGTACAATATAACTATTGTAGGTTAGTATTTTGGAGTAACTACAATATTGTTGATCCATCTTCAGTTTTCTCTGTAATGAACACGAGGGGAGACAGAGAGCTGGTTTCAAGCGCAGGGCGCAGCAGGTGTTTATTGCAAAGGACCACAGGAGGAAGTAGATGGCTGGGCCCAGGGGCAGGCAGATTGTCATACACAGGGGGTCCAAAAGGGCAACATACAAGCAGGGAAAAGGTTAGTAATGTAGTCCGGGAGATCAGACAATAGGTAGATAACAGGAAATCCAATAGGCCAGAGTACAGGCAGAGAATAGGCGTCATTAGTAAGGCGGGCAAAAACTATCACACATGAGCCAATCACGGGAAATCCAGCTCTCCGAAAGACATGTGTCCCAAAACAAACAATACCTCACAGTGATGGGGTGCAAAGAGCTGAACTAAATAGTGTGTGATAATGACATACAGGTGTGTGAACAGGTGATTAGAATTCAGGTAATTGGAATCTGGAGAGTGAGCTGCTTTAAGGGGATCTAGGTGTTTGAGAGGGTGAGCTGGAAAGTGGGCTGGAAAGTGAGCTGCGTTCAGAGGATCTACATGTTTTAGGGTGTGAGTTGGAAGCAGACGTTACACTCTCCGGCAACTGAGTTAGGAAGGACGCCTGTATCTTTGTAGTGACTGGGTGTATTGATACACCATCCAAAGTGTAATTAATAACTTCACCATGCTCAAAGGGATAGTCAATGTCTGCTTCTTTTTATTCATACCCATCTACCAATATGTGCCCTTCTTTGCGAGGCATTGAATGTACTCCTGTGCTTCTACACCTGCATTGCTTGCTGTTTGGGGTTTTAGGCTGAGTTTCTGTATAGCACTTTGAGATATCAGCTGATGTACAAAGGGCTATATAAATACATTTGATTTGATTGGAAAACCTCCCTGGTCTTTGTGGTTGAATCTGTGTTTGAAGTTCACTGCCGGACTGAGGGACCTTACAGATAATTGTCTGTGTGGGGTACAGAGATGAGGTAGTCATTCAAAAATCATGTTAACCACTATTATTGCACACAGAATGAGTCCATGCAACTTATTATGTGACTTGTTAAGAAAATGTTTACTCCTTAACCTATTTAGGCTTGCCATAACAAAGGGGTGGAATATTTATTGACTCAATACATTTCAGCTTTTCATTTATTAATTAATTTGTTAACATTTCTAAAAACATAATTCCACTTTGACAGTATGGGTTATTG
This sequence comes from Oncorhynchus mykiss, assembly GCF_013265735.2. Lineage (NCBI taxonomy): Eukaryota > Metazoa > Chordata > Actinopteri > Salmoniformes > Salmonidae > Oncorhynchus > Oncorhynchus mykiss. The sequence continues at coordinate 68,732,445 of NC_048581.1, forward strand.
TGACACAAAATATAAATTGAATCAATTTCTATCTACCACAACATAATGTGGAAAAAGTCAAGGGGTGTGAATACTTTCTGAAGGCACTGTACATGTAGGCAGCCCACATGATCCTGAGCTGGGGGCATTTATTAAGGAAAGTATCATCATGTCAGAAGATGTTATACAATCCTGTCTGTATGGGAATGTAAAACTCATAGGCGTATATCTCCTGTTTCTGTAGTGAGGCAGCTTGATGTATAAGTACACCCCCTGGACAGGAAGCATGCCCTACCCCCAATCTATCTCCTTAATGCTGAGTGCCAGGTCTTTGGTATGACTCAGCCAGGTATCAAACTCCCACCCTTCCAATCTCAGGGTGGACACTCTAACCACAAGGCCACTGAGTTGGGAATGTAGTCATACAGTACATATTTATTAAGCTGTGTGTATAGTATGTGTATGTGGGAAATAATGCATAGTAGTCTGTAGGGCAGGGGCTGATGAGCATAGCCATGTGTAAAGCTCCATGTGTGTTCTGTAAGAACTTGATGTATGTATGGTCCATTTATATCCTACAGAGACAGAAGTTTCAGAGCGTAGCGCAGTGTCGCAATGTTGTTTTTCGTCACAAAAGGGGTGGCTTCTTGTAGTGCGCTCCGACATTCAATGTACTCCCGTGCCACATGCTAATTGTAAAGTCTTGTTCACATTACCCATAAGCACTCCGTTACGGTGTGCCAGAAGTCATGCATTTCAATGGTGACATCCACAACGGAGTGAAAACGCAAGCGTTAAAGGCTCCGTTGTGAGACGGACACCACACACTTTTTTCAAACTTTGAGGTCGACTTCAGTCCAGCCAGAGTCCGTTGAAGAACAGGACGTTTCCAAAACAGTGAAGTAGATTAGAATATGTGGTTTTCGGTGAAGGCTTTATGTGATAGTTAGCAACTTTTACCCATTCATATAAGTGAGTAGTATACAGTATATTTTAATAGTAATGTTAAATCATACACAATGGCTTTTAGGTGGAGGTCGCTAGCTACGATGGTATCTTAAACCTAGCCTAGCTTTTAGGTCTCTAGCTAGCTGCTCTACACTGCAAGCTAGCTTTACCCGCAATAAAGTTAGAGAATTAAGTTGAGGTTATTCAACAAAACATTTTATATATGCCTATATATACAATATATGTATCCTGTCCTGAATGAAAAGGTCATATTTTGCAATTTCCCCAAATATATGAGATCTCTGGCGAGAGACAGGCTCTCCATCTTGCGTTACAACCATTGGACTGGTCCATTCAGTAGCAGGGCAAGACTGTGAAGATGACGTACAGCGTAATGAAATATGACGCGAACAGGGCATAACGCGCCATATCATTCCTTTGAAGCTCGCTTGGTAATGAAGCTTGCTTGGTTCCTTGATCTGATCTATAGGCTCTACATCAAAATAGCCTATTTTGCATTGATAAGTAAATATAATTTCAGCAACTGTTCAAACAATAAACCAAACAACATTGTAGCTTTACTAGAATCCCCCCAAAGATATTTTGTTTCGAAAAAAATAACAATTTATTCCAGGCTATTGGTGAAAACAACAGCGAAAGATGTGCGACCAAAAACATGATGAGGTTCTATTTTTAGCTGATGGGAGTGAATACAGTCAAGCAGCATATCAAACTGGGATAACAATGTAGGTTAGGTTAAATAATATTTATCAGGGCATATTATTTAATTATAAATCTGATTATTTCACATGGAGAAGTGGGAAGCTGAAAGGCTAGCTAGCTTTTAGCTAAACAATAAACCAAACAACATTGTAGCCTTATTAGAAGAAAGAAAGACATGAGCTGGTGCACACCCAGAACATAGTGTGGGGGTGCTGACTAATGGCGAATAAACTATAAACAATCAAAATAAAGAAAGTATCACTCTCCATGTATAATCTGCCAGATATTTAATGGGTATTTACCAATGACTGTGCCTTCCTCAGGGTAATGTCATAAACACTTGAACCAGGTTATTTAGACATTAATGCAATTAGTGTAACCAATGACAGTGGTGAGGGGTGTGTCATAATGATTATGTCAATAAAAATGAATTAGTGAAACTGTTAACAAAATAGTATATGGCATATTAAATATATTATGCTATAGTTATCATATAGAAACATAATGGAATATTGTACATCATAGGCTACCCATCACTAGTACCCTGGGGCGGCAGGGTAGCCTAGTGGTTAGAGCGTTGGACTAGTAAACTGACAAGGTACAAATCTGTCGTTCTGCCCGTGAACAGGCAGAACTAGGCCGTCATTGAAAATAAGAATTTGTTCTTAACTGACTTGCCTGGTTAAATAAAGGTTTGTAATTTTATTTAGTCAGCCACCAATTGTGCAAGTTCTCCCACTGAAAAAGATGAGAGAGGACTGTAACTTTCATCATAGGTACACTTCAACTATGACAGACAAAATGAGAAAAAAAAATCACATTGGGAGAATGGTAACGAGTGGAGGACAGGGGAGCCTCTTAAAGACGAAGTTACAGGTCTGTGAGAGCCAGAAATCTTGCTTGTTTGTAGGTGACCAAATACTTATTTTCCACCATAATTTACAAATAAATTCATTAAAAATCCTACAATGTGATTTTCTGGATTTTTTTTCTCATTTTGTCTGTCATAGTTGAAGTGTACCTATGTTGAAAATTACAGGCCTCTCTCATCTTTTTAAGTGGGAGAACTTGCACAATTGGTGGCTGACTAAATACTTTTTTGCCCCACTGTATATTAGCGTCAACATACATTATTGTTTCATTCAATTTCACAATTTCGTATTTCATTTTTGCTACATGTAATATTGGTTCAACCTTAATATATAATGAACATCCTCAACAGGGGGAACATATTAGGTGTATGCTAACAAGCTGTAAAAATATAATATATATAAAAATATATAAATAATTTTTACATTTATAAGACTTGTTCATAAAGGAACATGTGTTCATAAGAAGGGCCTGAGATAAAAGTCAATATTCAGACCATTAGGGGTCAATGTTTTTAGATAGGATATCCAGTAAGCCTCTCTTTGTAGTAGTGGGATCTCAATGTTACCTCCTCTCCTTGGTAGAGCAACATGCTCAATGCCTGTGTATTTGAGAGAGGAGATGGGATAGTTCGCTTCAACAAAGTGAGCTGCTACTGGATAGTCAATGTTCTAATAAATCAAATCAAATGTTATTTGTCACATACACATGGTTAGCAGATGTTAATGCGAGTGTAGCGAAATGCTTGTGCTTCTAGTTCCGACAATGCAGGAATAACCAATGAGTAATCTAACCTAACAATTCCACAACTACTACCTTATACACACAAAGGGATAAAGAATATGTACATAAAGATATATGAATGAGTGATGGTACAGAACGGCATAGGCAAGATGCAGTAAATGGTATTGACTACAGTATATACATATGAGATGAGTAATGTAGGGTATGTAAACATGTAAAAGTGGCATAGTTTAAAGTGGCTAGTGATACATGTGTTACATAAAGATGGGAAGATGCAGTAGGTGGTATAGAGTACAGTATATACATATGAGATGAGTAATGTAGGGTAAGTAAACATTATATTAAGTGGCATTGTTTAAAGTGGCTAGTGATACATGTATTAGATAAAGATGGCAAGATGCAGTAGGTGGTATAGAGTACAGTATATACATATGAGATGAGTAATGTAGGGTAAGTAAACATTATATTAAGTGGCATTGTTTAAAGTGGCTAGTGATACATTTTTTACATCAATTTCCATTATTAAAGTGGCTGGAGTTGAGTCAGTATGTTGGCAGCAGCCACTCAATGTTAATGGTGGTTGTTTAACAGTCTGATGGCCTTGAGATAGAAGCTGTTTTTCAGTCTCTCGGTCCCTGCTTTGATGCACCTACACTGACCTCGCCTTCTAGATGAAAGCGGGGTGAACAGGGAGTGGCTCGGGTGGTTGTTGTCCTTGATGATCTTTATGGCCTTCCTGTGACATCGGGTGGTGTAGGTGTCCTGGAGGGCAGGTAGTTTGCCCCCGGTGATGCGTTGTGCAGACCACACTACCCTCTGGAGATCCTTACGGTTGTGGGCGGAGCAGTTGCCGTACCAGGCGGTGATACAGCCCGACAGGATGCTCTCGATTGTGCATCTGTAAAGGTTTGTGAGTGCTTTTGGTGACAAGCCAAATTTCTTCAGCCTCCTGAGGTTGAAGAGGCGCTGCTGCGCCTTCTTCACAACGCTGTCTGTGTGGATGGACCAATTCAGTTTGTCCGTGATGTGTACGCCGAGGAACTTAAAACGTACTACCCTCTCGCCTACTGTCCAGGCAATGTGGATAGGTGGGTGCTCCCTCTGCTGTTTCCTGAAGTCCACGATCATCTCCTTTGTTTTGTTAACGTTGAGTGTGTATTACCTGATTGAGCTGCAGTGTTAATAGAATCCCCTCAAAAGTTATTTTGTTTCGAAGTGATAGCGTTATTCTAGGATATTTTGAAACATAAGAAAATATAGCCATGTGCATTAAAATTATGTTTAGCCCATAGACATTAAAAGCGCTGATGTCATCCAAGTGTTTCTATAAAAAAAAAAATTAATGACACATGAAGCCGAAAGAACTTGAATTTGAAGCACGCCATATTGTTGAATGGGGCTGAATGGCAACAAATATTGTTAAAGTGGCCCTAACTAGCAAAGGATCATAGTCGATGTTGTCGTTTTCATCCTGCCTGAGGGAGTCAACCTTAATGTCTATGGCATGAGCCTCATTGTAGCCTGCCGCCCTGTGATTGGTCTGTTTCAGCACGTGGTCCTATGTGACGACAAATGTAGTAGTCAGAATGGATCACTATTTCATTAAATATCATGATTTGTAGAAAACTTTAAAATAATTCATCGTGGGGATTGAACTTGATCATAATAAACCAAATTTAGAGCCCAAAACAGTCTTTGGGGCAGTTAGCGATCGTCATTTACATAGGCTTTATAGGTCAAACCAGGGCTTTTGGCACCGCTAAGTCACTAATCAGTAACCGACCAGCAGAGCTTGTGACTTCATGCTCCAGACTGGACACTGGGGGCCTGGTTTAGCCAACTTGCTTGCAAAGGAAGACAACAAGAGAGACTCTTCTTTAGCTTTCACCACAAATGAGAAGACAAGAAAACCTCTGTTGCCCCATTGTGAATGTTGCTATTTGGGAGTCTGGACCGGCAAGGTATCATGTTACCAAAAGATCTATGCACATGAAGCTTGTAGAGGCCCAGAAGCCTTACCTCCATCCTCACACTTCTCTGGGGGCTTGGCCTTCTTGGCCAGGCGGGGGTCCAGCCAGGTGGTGGTCTTGCTGTTGTGACTGTTAAGGGCAGATAAGAGAAACATTCAAAAACCTGAGCCAGCTACTGACACTAGTATTTTCATGAGAGTAAAGGTAGACAGTCATGTACCCACCTACTCTATATTCTGTTATACTTTCTTTGAAAGCTACACAGGTCAATAACTGATTGACACATTTATACATCCTGCTATGCATTCAAATGAAGGAAAACTGATACAGAGTATTCATTATGATATTGTGGCTGGAAGTAGATGCCGGCGACGTTCAGGCCCTACCTTACCAAGGCCCGATTGCTTCTGCCAAATTCAAGGCCCGGCCCTGTCCGAAATCAGAAATAACTTCCATCTTTAGTAAATTCATTAGCTGTTCTTCTCAGCCTATCATTTGGCACTCTGAGTATCCATAGCAACAGCTCTACTTGGGCTGCTCATTGAAATTTTTGAAACTTTTATTTAACTAGGCAAGTCAGTTAAGAACAAATTCTTAGTTTCAATGACGGCCTACGAACAGTGGGTTAACAGATTTGTACTTTGTCAGCTCGGGGATTTGAACTTGCAACCTTTCGGTTACTAGTCCAACGCTCTAACCACTAGGCCCTAATGACAAGACATGAGAGAGCTGTTAGCTACTTTTCGTCACTCTAAACTCCAAAACTCAAGGAACATTATTATTTTCTGTGAAATAATCTCTTGGTCTTATATTTGACGAGGTTGAAGCACTTCTGACACCATGTTATGATCTTAGTCAGATATGACTGCACTGCTCAGCAGAGCATTAGCAAACGGCTCAGCTTCAAAATGTTAGTGATCAATTTAGTGATACCCGAGCCCTACCAGTAGCTAGTTATTGATGGAAAAAACTGCCTGACCCGGCCCTAACACGTCGGGCTCGGGTCGGGTAACAGAGATCTAGCTGGAAGCCAAATCCGTTTACAAAGAACTCAAGGGCTTCTGAGAGCTATATTTACTAAATTGTTCCTAAAACACAGTATTGATTTGTCAGGAAGTTGTCTTGAAGAGAAACCATCAAATTCATTAGCTTTGACCTGAACCACTTTTGGAACAATCATGTAGGCTAGGGCTGTAAGTCAATATAAGTAGATTTGAAAGAGTCCCACACCAGTCCAGGCATTGGCTTGTTTACCTAACTAACCTAAATCCTCTGTCTGTTCGGCATGGCTTATGTAACACCTGTGCTATGTGCTTCACTAATCTAATCAACAATGTCATGATACTTTGCATGATGCTGATCAGATATAGTCATCCATGCATAACCTGTAATGTACATAACATTCCACATTCAGTCTAGAGCATAAATGCATGTTCTGCATTTGAAACATATTAAGCTCATATTAATGAGCTTTGAACTCAGGAGTTATCTATGCGCGTACAGTGTCGTAGCACTGTGTAACCAACCAGGACTAAAATGCTGTCTCTTTGTCCTGTTCCTGAGTAGATATACAGGAGCTGGTGCAGTACTCACTCTATGAAGTAGACCATGCCCGTCTCGGTGTAGGCCATCTCCCAGTTGAGAGGCAGGGGTTCCAGGCTGTCATCGCCGGGCAGAGAGCTCCACATACGGAAGTCCATGGCACTGCTGGACTGGGTGTAGCTGGGCACCGCCTTCCTCCACGATGCCCCTTCTTTGTGCTCTGTAGCCCGAGAAAGAGAGAGAGAGAGAGAGAGAGAGAGAGAGAGAGAGAGAAGGTTAGCCTGCATGGACACCTCCAGCCTCCCAGCATGCAGTGGAAGGGGGGAGGGTTTGATGTTGCTACAGGATTTGCATGCAAGAGATGGTGTGTTCTGTTCACCAATACTCTTTTTTTCATTTGCATGTGCATGTACGTGTGAGCGTATTTATGCATATGTGGTACCCTCCCCCTGGATTTAAATTATACAAGTAGCTGAGGTGGATTCATAGTAAAAAAAAAGGCCATTTGAAGCAATTTTGGCACAATAATACTGTCTCACTGCTATTTATGGTTATTTCTATGTTAAATTTTTATTTTATTTATTAATTTAATGAGAACTGCAATAAAAGCACACCAATCAACTTTGCACCCAAATGGTCCTTGCAAACTTCGGGCCATAAAAAGCTGCTAATGGAGGGACTGTTTGTGTAATGCTAACCTCTGCACAAGTATATGATACACAGCTTATTCTAGTTTATTCCCCAGAACTGATGCAGCCGATAAGCGTGTCAAATTTGTGCATGTGATTCTGTATTTCAGTAAATACTACACTACCGCATCCATGACTTGCTGATATTTACAACATATCCCCTATCTACTTGAAGGATGGGGAGGAACTGGCAAACTTCTCCAAATGAGTCTGACTCCCCATGCTAATCTGACACACACACACACACACACACACACACACACACACACACACACACACACACACACACACACACACACACACAGTGGATGCTTTGACTTGCCTCATGTAAACATGCACAATGGGCAGCCTTGGGGCAGCTCCTTGTGGAGAGTTCAGAGGGCTGAGAGCCTGACAGCTCACACCATACTGACTGCACTAGACCAGGGCTCTCCAACCCTGTTCCTGGAGAGCTACCCTCCTGTAGGTTTTCATTCCAACCCTAGTTGTAACTCACCTGATTCAGCTTCTTAACCAGTAAATTATTAGAATCAGGTGCACTAGATTAGGGTTGGAGCGAAACCCTACAGGACAGTAGCTCTTCAGGAACAGGGTTTGAGAGCCCTGCACTAGACACATACAGGAAGTCAGCCAGGGGTCAGGGTTTGTCTTTCACAGAGAGACCAGGGAAGTTTGGGCATTACGCTTAATTTTTCCATGAACCTTCTGATCCGTTCATAACTGTTTCCATCTATGGTTGGTTTAGAATGAAAAGTTCCTAACACCCCCACATTGCTGCAGTACAGCAGACGTGATTTATTTGACTTAGAAAGACTTGTTCCTGTCCATCTTGCATGCCTGATAATAAAACAACAGCAGGCATACTGTAACCCATTTCTCTTAGAGTCAGGCTATCCTTGGGCACATACTTTAATTTCTTATTTAAAAAATGTTGTTATTGTTTTTATTTTTTAAACTGCATTATTGGTTAGGGCTTGTAAGTAAGCATTTCACTGTAAGGTCTACCTACACCTGTTGTATTCGGCGCATGTGACAAATAAAATTTGATTTTGACTGCTCCTTTGAGAGAGAGGTCCTGATTGATAACACACACAGAGTCTCTGGTCTCTGGGTAAGAAGTCTGCTGCCTTCAAGGTAACCTGCAATCCAGTAGAAAGTGTTACTGATACTGAATGTGCTTGAGGCATAACCTTGAGATGGAGCCTGCGGGAAGTGGCTGGCTATACAGACAGAGCATGACAGATAGCACAGACTGGGAGTAATGGGGAAGATGATCAGAGCTCCATAGGTCAATATATATAGAGCAGAAATGTATAGAGCAGAAATATATTATAGAGAAAAAAAATGATATTGTCCATAGCAGGGGTTGGAATAGGTTCAGGCAAAAGAACGAAAAACTGGAAAATAACAAAACAATTCTCAGAACGTAAACAGCTATGTAGTGTTCCGGAACAGAATCGTTATTTTAAAATCTTGAGAATCGTTTAATAATGTTATTTTTTGTTCCAAAAATATTCAGAATATCTAGTATATATTTCTGCAATTCAGTGTAGTTCTGATGGTATTAATAGCCTAAACACATTCCAATTCATGTCAGGTAATAATGTTCAGCGCTTCATGCCAAGCCCCCCCCTCTTTCTCACTCTCTTCCCATCTCGCGCCTGCACTTGTATGACCAATCAAACATGTAAACAACTAGCTAATCCAATTCCGTAGCAAGTTTCTCTATCTACTGTAAATGTAAAAACTATAATTTTTTTGTAGGTTCAGAACTCTATGCTGGTCGGAAACACAGGAATGGAACAAAGAAAATAGGGGTTCTGTTCGTAGCGGAACAATTGGAAAATAATTTGTGTTCCACCCCCGGTCCATAGTCATCATAATGTAGAGCTAAAAGTAGAACATGAGAGACAGATACTGGGAGAAATATGTGAGGTACAACAGAGAACTATCCTGAGGAAAGAGAGAAAGGGCAGGAGAGGGGTTTTGAGTATGAGATGTACTGACCTGGGAGGCCGTTGGCCAGAGGTGGCCTCTCATCATCGTCTTCTTCCTCAGGGACCACGCTGTCCTTCCTGTCCATCTTGCTGACTGACGTGGTGCGTTTTCGCTGGACCTCGTTGTCATAGTCCTCATCAAACAGCACCTGATCCACCAGGTCAGGCTGTACCAGGGTGGGTTCCGCTGGGGGCTTTGGGGTCCCATAGTAGTTACCTAGAGAGAGAGAGACAGACAGAGAACGAGAGAGAGATATATGAGTGTCTGACACGTTCCCTATTCTTAACCATACCTGTAGCTGGTATGGTAAGATATTGCCATTTATTGCCATTTATTGTGCATTTAGGCTATCTGAAAAATAACTGGTTAAGTAAGGGGACCACAATCTTGGAATCACGGTACTGTAGCTTTCATGAGGCTTACTCAAGTGTATGGTGGCAATTCCACAATTTTCAAACTCATTTTCATTATCTCCAGCACAATACCAGTGAAAATGTACATCTACATTTTACATCTAAACATAATTATTCAACATTCATTAAGATAGTTGAACACCGCCATTCTTTTAGCTTTCATGAGGCTTACACAAGTGCATGAGATCCTTAAGAGCCTATAAGAAAACCAGTGTTTGGATAGTTACCACTTTGATACATTATGTAAATAATACTATTATTAGTAGTATTATTATTATATTGCAATATATAATGTGCAAAAATATTCAAAGAACATTTTCATTTGCAGCATACAAACTTTAAGGGCAATTCCACCACTTTTCAACCTAATTTTCATTATCTCTAGCACAATTTTTTTTTTCACCTTTATTTAACCAGGTAGGCTAGTTGAGAACAAGTTCTCATTTGCAACTGCGACCTGGCCAAGATAAAGCATAGCAGTGTGAACAGACAACAACACAGAGTTACACATGGAGGAAACAATTAACAAGTCAATAACACAGTAGAACAAATTAGAGTCTCTATACATTGTGTGCAAAAGGCATGAGGAGGTAGGCAAATAATTACAATTTTGCAGATTAACACTGGAGTGATAAATGATCAGATGGTCATGTACAGGTAGAGATATTGGTGTGCAAAAGAGCAGAAAAGTAAATAAACAGTATGGGGGTGAGGTAGTTAAAATTGGGTGGGCTATTTACCGATAGACTATGTACAGCTGCAGCGATCGGTTAGCTGCTCAGATAGCAGATGTTTGAAGTTGGTGAGGGAGATAAAAGTCTCCAACTTTTTTGCAATTCGTTCCAGTCACAGGCAGCAGAGAACTGGAACGAAAGGCGGCCAAATGAGGTGTTGGCTTTAGGGATGATCAGTGAGATACACCTGCTGGAGCGCATGCTACGGGTGGGTGCTGCCATCGTGACCAGTGAACTGAGATAAGGCAGAGCTTTACCTAGCATGGACTTGTAGATGACCTGGAGCCAGTGGGTCTGGCGATGAATATGTAGCGAGGGCCAGCCGACTAGAGCATACAGGTCGCAGTGGTGGGTGGTATAAGGTGCTTTAGTAACAAAACGGATGGCACTGTGATAAACTGCATCCAGTTTGCTGAGTAGAGTATTGCAAGCTATTTTGTAGATGACATCGCCGAAGTCGAGGATCGGTAGGATAGTCAGTTTTACTAGGGTAAGTTTGGCGGCGTGAGTGAATGAGGCTTTGTTGCGGAATAGAAAGCCAACTCTAGATTTGATTTTAGATTGGAGATGTTAGATATGCGTCTGGAAGGAGAGTTTACAGTCTAGCCAGACACCTAGGTACTTATAGATGTCCACATATTCTAGGTTGGAACCATCCAGGGTGGTGATGCTAGTCGGGCGTGCGGGTGCAGGCAGCGAACGGTTGAAAAGCATGCATTTGGTTTTACTAGCGTTTAAGAGCAGTTGGAGGCCACGGAAGGAGTGCTGTATGGCATTGAAGCTCGTTTGGAGGTTAGATAGCACAGTGTCCAAGGACGGGCCGGAAGTATACAGAATGGTGTCGTCTGCGTAGAGGTGGATCAGGGAATCGCCTTCAGCAAGAGCAACGTCATTGATATATACAGAGAAAAGAGTCGGCCCGAGGATTGAACCCTGTGGCACCCCCATAGAGACTGCCAGAGGACCGGACAACATGCCCTCTGATTTGACACACTGAACTCTGTCTGCAAAGTAGTTGGTGAACCAGGCAAGGCAGTCATTAGAAAAACCGAGGCTACTGAGTCTGCCGATAAGAATATGGTGATTGACAGAGTCGGAGCTGTTGGCCGAGGTTGGAGTAGCCAGGAGGAAGGCATGGCCAGCCGTTGAGAAATGCTTGTTGAAGTTTTCGATAATCATGGATTTATCGGTGGTGACCGTGTTACCTAGCCTCAGTGCAGTGGGCAGCTGGGAGGAGGTGCTCTTGTTCTCCATGGACTTTACAGTGTCCCAGAACTTTTTGGAGTTAGAGCAACAGGATGCAAATTTCTGCCTGAAGAAGCTGGCCTTGGCTTTCCTGACTGACTGCGTGTATTGGTTCCCGACTTCCCTGAACAGTTGCATATCGCGGGGACTATTCGTTGCTATTGCAGTCCGCCACAGGATGTTTTTGTGCTGGTCGAGGGCAGTCAGGTCTGGAGTGAACCAAGGGCTATATCTGTTCTTAGTTCTGCATTTTTTGAACGGAGCATGCTTATCTAAAATGGTGAAGAAATTACTTTTAAAGAATGACCAGGCATCCTCAACTGACGGGATGAGGTCTAAATCCTTCCAGGATACCCGGGCCAGGTCGATTAGAAAGGCCTGCTCACAGAAGTGTTTTAGGGAGCGTTTGACTGCGGATCCGTAGCGGATACAGGTTATGAGGCAGTGATCGCTGAGATCCTGGTTGAAGACAATACACATTTCTACATATGTAGCAACACAGTACCAGCACCAGTCAAAAGTTTAGACACACCTACTCATTCAAGGGTTTTTCTTTATTTTTGCTATTTTCTACATTGTAGAATAATAGTGAAGACATCAAAACTATGAAATAACACATATGGAATAATGTAGTAACCAACTAAAGTGTTAAACAAATAAAAATATATGTTATATTTGAAATTCTTCAAAGTAGCCATCCTTTGCCTTGATGACAGCTTAGCACACTCTTGGCATTTTCTCAACCAGCTTCATGAGATAGTCACCTGGAATCCATTTCAATTAACAGGTGTGCCTTGCTAAAAGTTAATTTGTGGAATTTCTTTCCTTCTTATTGTGTTTGAGCCAATCAGCTGTGTTGTGACAAGGTAGGGTTGATGTAAAGAAAATAGCCCTATTTGGTAAAATACCAAGTCTATGTTATGGCAAGAATAAGCAAAGAGAAATGACAGTCCATCATTACTTTAAGACATGAAGGTCAGTAAATGCAGAACATTTCAAGAACTTTGAAAGTTTGTTCAAGTGCAGTCGCAAAAACCATCAAGCGCTATGATGAAACTGGCTCTCATGTGGACCGCCACTGGAAAGGAAGACCCAGAGTTACCTCTGCTGCAGAGGATAAGTCCATTAGAGTTACCAGCCTCAGACATTGCAGCCCAAATAAATTCTTCACAGAGTTCAAGTAACAGACACATCTCAACATCAACTGTTCAGAGGAGAATTAGGCCTTCATGGTGAATTGCTGTGAAGAAACCACTACTATAGGACACCAATAAGAAGAAGAGACGTGTTTGGGCAAAGAAACATGAGCAATGGACATTAGATCCGTGTAAAGTTGTCCTTCGGTCTAGAGTCCAAAATTAGATATTTTTGGTTCCAAACGCCGTGCCTTTGTGAGACGCAGAGTAGATGAATGGATGATCTCCACATGTGTTTCCCACTGTGATTTATTTAGAATTCATGGCACACTTAACCAGCATGGCTACCACAGCATTCTGCAGCGATATGCCATCCTATCTGGTTTGTGCTTAGGGGGACTATCATTTGCTTTTCAAGAGGACAATGACCCAACACACCTCCAGGCTGTGTGAAGGCTATTTGACCAAGAAGGAGAGTGATGGAGTGTTGCATCAGATGACCTGGCCTCCACAATCACCCGACCTCAACCCAATTGAGATGGTTTGGGATGAGTTTGGACCGCAGAGGGAAGGCAAAGCAGCCAACAAGTGCTCAGCATATGTGGGAACTCCTTCAAGACTGTTGGAAAAGCATTCCTCATTTAGCTGGTTGAGAGAATGCCAAGAGTGTGCAAAGCTGTCATAAAGGCAAAGGGTGGCTACTCTGAAGAATCTAAAATCTAAAATATATTTTAATTTGTTTAACAATTTACTCCATGATTCCATATGTGTTATTTCATAGTTGATGCCTTCACTATAATTCTAAAATGTAGAAAATGGTCAAAATAAAGAAAAACCCTTGAATGAGTAGGTGTGTCCAAACTTTTGACTGGTACTGTATGTGAAAAAGGCACTTTTCCACGTTTTGTAGAAAAATATATAAAGTAAAACATTTATGCCTCAAAAATTAAAAAATGTGTGATTTTCAAACACTTTGAGATTCACAGTGACATGGAGATCAAGAAAATACCCTCCTTCTGCCTTGAAACTCATTGCAGGTTTTGAAAATCACAGTTTTTCTTACTTTTAATCCTACCCTGTGATGTCACAGAGAAGCACTTTATTCTTATCTTTTTAACCACAGATCATAGAAACACGCTGTTTTCACATATGTCGACATTGGTATGGTGCTGGACATAATGAATGAGGTTGAAAAGTGGCGGAGTTGTCCTTTAATACGATGAACAGGAATAACATTTACTCTCACGGGTGGCCAGAAAATAACTATATGTAAGTTACGCCCCTGAAAATAAGCCACGCCTCCAGAAAATAACCTAATTACATAAAAAATTACCCAGCTACTGGGTCAAACCAGCATGAAAGTGAATGGCCACATTTGAGTGGTAAGGGTAAAACTAGACCAAAGACTGGGTAATCCCAAATTTGAGTAATCCCAACAACCCAACTGGCTGGGTCAAAATAACCCAGTGTGTGTTCCGTCCAATATTTACCCAGCGTTGGGTTACCAAATAACCACATTTTTAACCCAGCATTTTTTTGGTGTAGTGTTCACATTTCATCTAAATGTTGTAGCTACATAAAAATATTAAATAAACAATTTATTTGGGAAATATCCTGTCTTTGCTCTTTTCTTCATTAGAATCCTGTTGATTTCAAGTTGTATTGGATTTGTTTTGATCTGTTAAGGCATTGAATACATGTTGTTTAGTGTATTTAGAAATGTTTTGTATGTTTAGTTAACTCTGTGAGAAGCAAGTTATTTTAATGTTATATGTGATTTGGTTTATGTAGATACAACATTTCAATATTGTTTATACACAATGTTGCCAAAATCCTGATTTAATATCCATATTCATAATGAGTTTGCAGCATTTTTTTCAGCAATCAGTAGAATGTTCACCACAAGTTTCTCAGAATTGCTTACCAGAAGTTTGCAAGTCTCTGCAAATTTGCCGCAACAGTTTGCCACAAAACTAATTTGCATGTGAAAATATGATCTTGCTGTAAATTTGTGTCAAATTGGGCTAAAGATTTGCCACAAATGTTTGTCAGAAGCCTGTCTCCCCACTCCCCACTAGGGATTTTTTCAGCAATCAATTGCACTGATCATTGAATATAGCAATGAACTATCTATGAGAGTTTTTTCTCCTGATGAAGAAAAACCTTGTGACACTGCCTATAAATATTTTGTGAAGATAATAGAGCGTAATCTGCTAATTTAGCTCATGGGATGATCAATCTCTGACTAGCTGTTGAACACTGTGTATAAAAATGAATGCACAGAAAATGTAATTATTCAACATTCATTAAGATATTTTTTATGTGCACACTGATTTGAGAAGCCAACAATATTTTACGTGTATTTGTTTGCTAAACATGTGAATATGTTCATGGGAGTAATATGGAATTATATTTAGGCAATATTACATTTTAAGGTCAAATACTTACATTGCTATACAAAAAGTAACAATTACACAGAGCCTATTCAGTGGAAACATAATTCATAAGCAGCTTAATTAAAGAACCGGGAAAAGATGCCACTGGGAAATAGGGTTTTCAGCAAAATAATTACCCTCTGTAAAATTGATCTCCTTTTCATTTGAACTGTGCTTATTCTCATCTTATAAACATTTTTATCTATCTCTCCACCTATTAAAATGTAAACATTGCAGGTATGTCTATTATAGAAGATATGCACAAACTCAAAAAACAGATTTGTTATCTCTCTATAAGGTAACAAAGTGGGGAAATAGGACAAAGACTTAAAAAAAAGCAAGTGCAGCAAATACAACACAATGCTTGGTGGAAAATCCTTCCATTTCAATGACCAAACAATACTTGTTCAGCTGTGTCTTTGAAAAGCCCCATCTCTGTCAGTCAAGGGCCCCTAACACGCAGAATGATAGTAGCTACAGTATGGTAAAGTGGATCAAAGCATCTCCCTCCAATTGTCATGTGTCGCGCTATGGGCTCAACACTCACCACCGTTCTCCGAATGACACTCATCTGCATTTTTCAGAGATGGTTTCATTAACACCGGTGGAACAGAGATAGCAGGGAGAGATTGGGGGCCGCTCGCTAATCCCTGCCCGTCTCTGCCATTCATCAGTCAGATGCTGTAGCACGTTGATGAATTACTTACAAAAACATATCTCTGGGTAAAAGTGTGTCATAAATCTGAAGGAGTGTGAAAGCGCCCTGTCAGGGGAGATTTCTGCTATAATTTGTTATTTTAAACTATGGGGAGGCCTCATAAACTGACAAGCAAAGGGGTGGCTTGTTTGACATTACTTAAACATGGCAAATGCCAAGAGGTTGATGAGTCACCTTACTGTTTAATATAATATGTACACTCATAATGTATGTACTCACAGTTCTCATAGGAATCAGAATCATGAACACAGTGGGATTCCCTGGCCCAAGAACATTTGACAAGAATTTGAATTAGACAGACTCTCCCATTTCCTGGTAACAGTTATGTCAGCAGCCCCAAACCATGTGCTTTGTTAATTTCTGGGCAGCTGTCCCTGTGCTGTGCTGCCTGACCCGACCTGAACCACACAGAAGAGCAGCGCCAGAGTGAGGGCTGAGCCCAGACGGACTCCCTCTCAGAGCCTGGCACAGATGGCTGTGTCTGCTTGGCATGAAACCTGGGACCCTGTGGGCCACCCTGGCATGAACTGCATCCCAGCATCACCGCCTGGGAGAAGGAAGAGGCCTCAGCTCACTGGGCGGGGCAGGTCTGGCATTGCACTGGGTGAGTCTGTGTGACAAAGCCCTCCTTAACTATGGGGGATATACAGTGCCTTGCAAAAGTATTCATCCCCCTTGGCGTTTTCTATTTTGTGGCATTACAATCTGTAATTTAAATGGATTTTTATTTGGATTTCATGTAATGGACATACACAAAATAGTCCAAATTGGTGAAGTGAAATTTAAAAAATTATAAAAATATAAAACGGAAAAGTGGTGTGTGCATATGTATTCACGCCCTTTGCTATGAAGCCCCTAAATAAGATCTGGTGCAACCAATCACCTTCAGAAGTCACATAATTAGTTAAATAAAGTCCACCTGTGTGCAATCTAAGTGTCACATGATCTGTCACATGATCTCAGTATATATACACCAGTTCTGAAAAGCCCCAGAGTCTGCAACACCACTAAGCAAGGGGCACCACCAAGCAAGCAGCACGTTGAAGATCAAGGAGCTCTCCAAACAGGTCAGGGACAAAGTTGTGGAGAAGTACAGATCAGGGTTGGGTTAAAAAAAATATATCAGAAACTTTGAACATCCCACAGAGCACCATTAAATCCATTATTAAAACATGGAAAGAATATGGCACCACAACAAACCTGCCAAGAGAGGGTCGCCCACCAAAACTCACAGACCAGGCAAGGAGGGCATTAATCAGAGAGGCAGCAAAGAGACCAAAGATAACCCAGAAGGAGCTGCAAACCTCCACAGGGGAGATTGGAGTATCTGTCAATAGGACCATTTTATGCCGCACACTGCAGGGAGCTGGGCATTACGTAAAAGTGGCCAGAAAAAAACCATTGCTTAAAGAACTGCCAAAGGGGGTGGAGTTAGCCTGCAGAGTTCTGTCATACTATCCAGGTCTGTGCCCAAAACATTTCAGCTTCTACATTTTAAGAATCCACCTTCTGACCCCAGCTGTGCCCTGAACACCATATGTGGAATGATTGCCCCCCATCTGTCGTCAGAGCTCATACTGTTAGGTGACCTAACCTGGGACATGCTTAACACCAGGGCCTTCCTACAATCTAAGATAGATGCCCTCAATCTCACACAAATTATCAATGAACCTACCAGGTACAACCCCAAATCCGTAAACACGGGCACCCTCATAGATATTCCGTGACATTCCGTCAGTAGAGGATGCCTGGTTATTCTTTAAAAGTGCTTTCATCACCATCTTAAATAAGCATGCCCCATTCAAAAAATTAGAACCAAGAACAGATATAGCCCTTGCTTCACTCCAGACCTGACTCCAGACCTGACTGCCCTTGACCAACACAAAAACATCCTGTGGCGTACTGCATTAGCATCGAATAGCTCCCACGATATGCAACTTTTCAGGGAAGATAGGAACCAATATAGACAGTCAGTTAGGAAAGCAAAGGCTAGCCTTTTCAAATGGAAATTTGCATCCTGTAGCACAAACTCCCAAAAGTTCTGGGACACTGTAAAGTCCATGGAGAACAAGAGCACCTCCTCCCAGCTAACCACTGCACTGAGGCTAGGAAATACTGTCACCACCGATAAATCCACGATAATTGAGAATTTAAATTAAAAAAATTATACGGCTGGCCATGTTCTCCACCTGGCTACCCCTATCCCGGTCAACAGCCATGCACCCCCAGCAGCAACTTGCCCAAGCCTATCCCATTTCTCCTTCACCCAAATCCAGATAGCCGATGTTCTGAAAGAGCTGCAAAATCTGGACCCGTACAAATCAGCCGGGCTAGACAATCTGGACCCTCTCTTATTAAAATTATCTGCCGCAATTGTTGCAACCCCTATTACTAGCCTGTTCAAACTCTCTTTTGTATCGTCTGAGATCTCCAGAGATTGGAAAGCTGCCAGAGTCATCCCCTTCTTCAAAGGGGGAGACACTCTAGACCCAAACTGTTACAGACCTATATCTATCCTACCCTGCCTTTCTAAAGTCTTCGAAAGCCAAGTTAACTAACCTACAGACGAGCTTCAATGCCATACAACTTTCCCTCCGTGGCCTCCAACTGCTCTTAAATGCAAGTAAAACTAAATGCATGCTCTTCAACCGATCGCTGCTTGCACCTGCTTGGACGGTTCTGACTGAATATGTGGACAACTACAAATGCCTAGGTGTCTCGTTAGATTGTAAACTCTACTTCCAGACTCACATTAAGCATCGCCAGTCCAAAATTAAATATAGAATCGGCTTCCTATTTAGCAACAAAGCATCCTTCACTCATGCTGCCAAACATATCCTCGTAAAACAGACTATCCTACCGACCCTTGACTTTGGCAATGTAATTTACAAAATAGCCTCCAACACTCTATTCAGCAAATTGGATGCAGTCTATCACAGTGCCATCCGTTTTGTCACCAAAGCCCCATATACTACCCACCACTGTGACCTGTATACTCTCGTTGGCTAGCCCTCGCTTCATATTCGTCGCCAAACCCACTGGCTCCAGGTCACTGAAAAACATATGCTGCCACCACCAGGCTTCACATTAGGGATGGTGCCAGGTTTCCTCCAGATGTGACGCTTGGCATTCAGGCCAAAGAGTTCAATCTTGGTTTCATCAGACCAGAGAATGCTGTTTCTCATTGTCTGAGAGTCCTTTAGGTGCCTTTTGGCAAATTCTAAGCAGGCTGTCATGTTCCTTTTACTGAGGAATGACTTCTGTCTGGCTCTATCATAAAGGCCTGATTGGTGGAGTGCTGTAGATGTGGTTGTCCTTCTGGAAGGTTCTCCCATCTCTACAGAGGAACTCTGGAGCTCTGTAAGAGTGCCCATCAGGTTCTTGGTCACCTCCCTGACCGAGGCCCTTCTCCCCCGATTGCTCAGGTTGGCCAGCTCTAGGAAGAGCCTTGGTAGTTCCAAACTTCTTCCATTTAAGAATGATGGAGGAAACTGTGTTCTTGGGGACCGTCAATGCTGCAGATCATTTTTGATACCCTTCCCCAGATCTGTGCCTCAACACAATCCTGTCTCGGAGCTCTACGAAAAATGTTTTGTTCTGATATTCACTGTCAACTGTGGGACCTCATATAGACAGTTGTGTGCCTTTCCAAATCATGTGAAATCAATTGAATTGACCACATGTGGACTCCAATTAATTTGTAGAAACAGCTCAAGGATGATCAATGGAAACAGGGTGCACCTGAGCACAATTTAAAGTCTCATATCAAAGGGTCTGAATACTTATGTAAATAAGGTATTTCTGTTTTAAATGTTTAATACATTTGCAAACAGTTCTAAAAACCTTGTTACATTGTCATTATGGGGTATTGTGTATAGATTGATGGATAAAACAAATATTTATTCAATTTTAGAATAGGGCTGTAACATAACAAATTGTGGAAAAAGTCTGAATACTTTCCGAATGCACTGTATCTACCTCCATCACTCCAGTATCACTGCACATTGAAAATATGGTATTGGAACTGTATATTTCCTGTATATACTATACTTACTTAATTGTGTATTTCAAATTTCTTATTTTACTTTTTTTCTAGTAATAATGTACATTATTGAGTTTTGAGTTGTGCATGAAACTTGAACTTGAAACTGTCAACAGTCAGGACCTGCCAGTGCCAAGCTCCTTCAGAGACCCTGTGCGTCTGGTTGGTAAGACTCTTACTTCAGATAAAAGACACTGGAGAGAAGGATATGTGATATGGGCCAATCACTAGACCAGAGGTGCTCCTCTAACATTCAAAGCCTGAGTCCATTCCATTCTGATTCCACAGCAGGCAGCTAGGATTTGGTGTATGAAAGACTGAGCTTAAAGAGAAGAGATGATCATGCTATTGCCATAATCATTGGACAATGTGAGAAAAATCCTCGGCTCCAATTCTTCATGACATAAATACTCTGAGACTATTCAACCCCATAATGCAGGGTGAGTACTTAATGTGCCATTGAAGTGCTATTAAAAAGTAAAACTGTAAAACTGATTCAACTCATTCAACTGTGAGTGACTACATACAATAGCAGGAAAACCCATAAACAGACATTCTTGTGTCAACACTGCAAATAAAATATATATGTATTTTACTATGTATGAACTGTCATCTGCTGCTATAACAACATTTGCTATGTTTACATACAGGAGTTCACACAACAGCCAAGTTCAGCGTGTCATCACCAAGGCACAAACTAAACAGATTTTCCTTTTATAAAGAGGACACCTCTTTTGTCGGAGAGGATACCGCAAGGATGGGAGGCCATATAAAGACATCTGGTAGCTTCCAGTAGTTTTTGGAAGCATGCGACCTCATAGGTAGAGAGGGCCATAAATACATGAATAAACCATAGATAGCTTCTCCTCTGCCTCTGCAGTAGTGGAGTCAGCTGGCCAGACACAGTTCAGCAGGTTAAAACATCTACAGAGGATCTACTGAGGTTGGAGATCAGGTGGGGCAGCCTATCAGCACATTGCCACTCTATAGATTAAAGGACTTCTTAATGGAAAGAGCAGCTCAAGGGCTCTTGAGTATCCTCGCCTCCTTGTGATCGAAGGTTTCAGCTCTAACAAGCCTCTTAATAATGTTTGCCTGATAAATCTATTTAGCCTTGGCCAATGCAATTCACTCTTGGCAGCTGTAATTAATTCAACAACTGACTACTAAGTTTATTAATCAATTATTGAACGCTTCTTTAATGAATCCTCACCATCGTAGGTTCCACTCTCCAGCAGAAGGCCACTCCCTTCCAGGATACGGAAGTCTCCCACGCTGATGAAGTTGTAGTCCACACCCGGTACCTCCCTTTCTCTGGGCAGCCGCGTGGTGCCTGTTAATCACACAAACAAATACAAACATGAGCATATGAGAATGCAATAACAATTGAATATAGAATGAGCCCATGAACACTGATGCAGGAAGGGTAGGAAACATATAGAGGGAGGGCCTATTTCGTGCTCACTGGTATCACAGATAGATCAAAGAAAAGGACATGGGGATTGTGTGATATTAGCATTAGGGGGTTCACAGCATTCTCTCATTAACAGGATGTCTGTTTCTGTCTTCTTATGCCAGCTTTAGTCCCTGAAAATGTCCCCCATAAGGCAATTACTGAGGGCACTGCTACATGCCAAGTCTCTATCTCACCTGCAGCATCATTTAGATGTCACACCAATATTGCTGCTACTGTAACTATTCCATTGTCAACTTGTTGAGGGAAACATGAAGATGAACTGTGCTTTGCTTTGAGGGTGCTGAGTATCTACTTGGGAGCAGAGAAACTTTGAGCACACTTTTAACTTTTTACCCCCAACACAGTCAATATAGTCATTCCATATGAATTGAATCACTTTCTCCTCCACCCATTTTCATTTGAATGAAATATTCCATACATGTTTGCTAATGGTAGAAGTGATGATACAGTTACTATTTGGACCTGAATGTCAAAACATTCAGGAGATGGAAGTGTTCAAAGTTGACCTATTTTGCATACTCCACCCCACCATCAGATATCCATGTCTTCATCACTGAAAAAACTGTTGAGTTTGATATAATTTTAAAGTTTACAAAGTTTACAAAACAGGGTTGTCAATCTATTTAATGATTAATAATATATATATATACATATATATGAAGAGAACACTAAAATAACACATCCTAGATCTGAATGAATGAAATATTCTTATTAACCTGTTAGAGCTCTAGGGGCGCTATTTCATTTTTGGATAAAAAACGTTCCCGTTTTAAGCGCAATATTTTGTCACGAAAAGATGCTCGACTATGCATATTCTTGACAGTTTTGGAAAGAAAACACTCTGAAGTTTCAGAATCTGCAAAGATTTTGTCTGTAAGTGCCCCAGAACTCATTCTACAGGCGAAACCAAGATGATGCATCACCCAGGAATTAGCAGAATTTCTGAAGCTCTGTTTTCCATTCTCTCCTTATATGGCTGTGATTGCGCAACGAATGAGCCTACACTTTCTGTCGTTCGCCCAAGGTCTTAGCAGCATTGTGACGTATTTGTAGGCATATCATTGGAAGATTGACCATAAGAGACTACATTTTCCAAGTGTCCGCCTGGTGTCCTGCGTCGAATTCGGTGCGCAATTGCCAGCTGCTTCTACTTTACCATTTGATTCAGGGGAGAAAGCATGTGTCCAAGAACGATGTATCAATGAAGAGATATGTGAAAAACACCTTGATGATTGATTCTAAACAACGTTTGCCATGTTTTCAGTCGATATTATGGAGTTAATTTGGAGAAAAGTTCGCGTTTTGAGGACTGAATTTTCGGATTTTTTTTGGTAGCCAAATGTGATGTATAAAACGGAGCTATTTCTAATACACAAGGAATCTTTTTGGAAAAACTGAGCATCTGCTATCTAACTGAGAGTATCCTCATTGAAAACATCAGAAGTTCTTCAAAGGTAAATTATTTTATTTGAAGGCTTTTATGTTTTTGTTAATGTTGCGTGCTGGATGCTAACGCTAATGCTAACGCTAAATGCTAACTCGAAATGCTAACGCTAGCTAGCTACTTTTACACAAATGATTGTTTTCCTATGGTTGAGAAGCATATTTTGAAAATCTGAGATGACAGTGTTGTTTACAAAAGGCTAAGCTTGAGAGATGGCATATTTATTTCATTTCATTTGCGATTTTCATAAATAGTTAACGTTGTGTTATGCTAATGAGCTTGCTGATAGATTTACACAATCCTGGATACAGGGGTTTTTTCATAGCTAAACGTGACGCAGAAAACGGAGCGATTTGTCCTAAACAAATAATCTTTCAGGAAAAACTGAACATTTGCTATCTGAGAGTCTCCTCATTGAAAACATCTGAAGTTCTTCAAAGGTAAATGATTTTATTTGAATGCTTTTCTGTTTTTTTGTGTAAATGTTGCCAGCTGAATGCTAATGCTAAATGCTACGTTAGCCTACAATACTGTTACACAAATGCTTGTTTTGCAATGGTTGAGAAGCATATTTTGAAAATCTGAGATGACAGTGTTGTTAACAAAAGGCTAAGCTTGAGAGCTAGCATATTTATTTCATTTCATTTGCGATTTTCATGAATAGTTAACGTTGCGTTATGGTAATGAGCTTGAGTCTGTATTCACGATCCCGGATCCGGGATGGGGAGATCAGAAAGGTTAAATACTTTTTTCTTTACATAGTTGAATGTGCTGACAACAAAATCACACACAAATTATCAATGGAAATGAAATGTATCAACCCATGGAGGTCTGGATTTGGAGTCACACTCAAAATTAAAGTGGAAAACCACACTACAGGCTGATCCAACTTTGATGTAATGTCCTTAAAACAAGTCAAAATGAGGCTCAGTAGTGTGTGTGGCCTCCACGTGCCTGTATGACCTCCCTACAACGCCTGGGCATGCTCCTGATGAGGTGGCGGATGGTCTCCTGAGGGATCTCCTCCCAGACCTGGACTAAAGCATCCGCCAACTCCTGGACAGTCTGTGGTGCAACGTGACGTTGGTGGATGGAGCGAGACATGATGTCCCAGATGTGCTCAATTGGATTCAGGTCTGGGGAAGGGGCGGGCCAGTCCAAAGCATCAATGCCTTCCTCTTGCAGGAACTGCTGACACACTCCAGCCACATGAGGTCTAGCATCGTCTTGCATTAGGAGGAACCCAGGGCCGACCGCACCAGCATATGGTCTCACAAGGGGTCTGAGGATCTCATCTCGGTACCTAATGGCAGTCAGGCTACCTCTGGCGAGCACGTAGAGGGCTGTGCGGCCCCCCAAAGAAATGCCACCCCACACCATGACTGACCCACCGCCAAACCGGTCATGCTGGAGGATGTTGCAGGCAGCAGAACGTTCTCCACGGCGTCTCCAGACTCTGTCACATGTGCTCAGTGTGAACCTGCTTTCATCTGTGAAGAGCACAGGGCGCCAGTGGCGAATTTGCCAATCTTGGTGTTCTCTGGCAAATGCCAAACGTCCTGCACGGTGTTGGGCTGTAAGCACAACCCCCACCTGTGGACGTCGGGCCCTCATACCACCCTCATGGAGTCTGTTTCTGACCGTTTGAGCAGACATATGCACATTTGTGGCCTGCTGGGGGTCATTTTGCAGGGCTCTGGCAGTGCTCCTCCTTCTCCTCCTTGCACAAAGGCGGAGGTAGCGGTCCTGCTGCTGGGTTGTTGCCCTCCTACGGCCTCCTCCACGCCTCCTGATGTACTGGCCTGTCTCCTGGTAGCGCCTCCATGCTCTGGACACTACGCTGACAGACACAGCAAATCTTCTTGCCACAGCTTGCATTAATATGCCATCCTGGATGAGCTGCACTACCTGAGCCACTTGTGTGGGTTGTAGACTCCGTCTCATGCTACCACTAGAGTGAAAGCACCGCCAGCATTCAAAAGTGACCAAAACATCAGCCAGGAAGCATAGGAACTGAGAAGGGGTCTGTGGTCACCACCTGCAGAACCACTCCTTTCCTTTCACTCCTTTCTTGCTAATTGTTGTCTATTCCATTTGCACAACAGCATGTGAAATGTATTATCAATCAGTGTTGCTTCCTAAGTGGACAGTTTGATTTGATTTGTGATTGACTTGGAGTTATATTGTGTTGTTTAAGTGTTCCCTGGACACCCCTACTCATTCACAGGTTTTTTCTTTATTTTTACTATTTTCTACCTTGTATAATAATAGTGAAGACATCAAAACCATGAAATAACACATATGGAATCATCTAATAAACAAAAAAGTTTTAAACAAACCAAAATAGATTTTAGATTCTTCAAAGTAGCCATCCTTTGTCTTGATGACAGCTTTGCGCACTCTTGGCAATTTCCCAACCAGCCAAATGAG
Source organism: Oncorhynchus mykiss (assembly GCF_013265735.2). Lineage (NCBI taxonomy): Eukaryota > Metazoa > Chordata > Actinopteri > Salmoniformes > Salmonidae > Oncorhynchus > Oncorhynchus mykiss. The sequence continues at coordinate 68,757,982 of NC_048581.1, forward strand.
CAATGCTTTGCCAACAGTCTTGAAGGAGTTCCCACATATGCTGAGCACTTGTTGGCTGCTTTTCCTTCACTCTGCGGTCCAACTCATCCTAAACCATCTCAATTGGGTTGAGGTCAGGTGATTGTGGAGGCCAGGTCATCTGATGCAGCACTCCATCACTCTCCTTCTTGGTCAAATAGCCCTTACACAGCCTGGAGGTGTTCTTTTGTCCTGTTGAAAAACAAATGACAGACCCACTAAGCGCAAACACAATGGGATGGCGTATCACTGCAGAATCTTGTGGTAGCCATGCTGGTTAAGTGTGCCTTGAATTCTAAATAAATCACTGACAGTGTCACCAGCAAAGCCCCCCCACACCATCACATGTCCTCCACCATGCTTCATGGTGGGAAGCACACATGCGGAGATCATCCATTCACCTACTCTGCGTCTCACAAAGGCATGAAGTTGGGACCAAAAATCTCAAATTTGGACTCATCAGACCAAAGGACAGGTTTCCACCGGTTTAATGTCCATTGCTCGTGTTTATTTGCCCAAACAAGTCTCTTCTTCTTATTGGTGTCCTTTAGTAGTGGTTTCTTTGCAGCAATTCAACCATGAAGGCCTGATTCACGCAGTCTCCTCTGAACAGTTGATGTTGAGATGTGTCTGTTACTTGAACTCTGTAAAGCATTTATTTGGGCTGCAATCTGAGGTGCAGTTAACTCTAATCGTCTACAGCAGAGGTAACTCTGGTTCTTCCTTTCCTGTGGCGGTCTTCACAAGAGCCAGTTTCATCATAACGCTTGATGGTTTTTGCGACTACACTTGAAGAAGCTTTAAAAGTTTTTGAAATGTTCTGTGTTGACTGACGTTCATGTCTTAAAGTAATGATGAACTGTCGTTTCTCTTTGCTTATGGCTCCCAAGCTTGGGGCTCCCGAGTGGTGTAGTGGTCTAAGGCACTGCATCTCAGTGCAAGAGGCACTACAGACCCTGGTTCAATTCCAGGCTGTATCACAACCGGCCGTGATTGGGAGTCACATAGGTTGGCCGGGGTCGGCCGTCATTGTAAATAAGAATTTGTTCATAACTGACTCGCCTAGTTAAATGAAGGTTACATATTATTTTTTTAAATAAACATTTAGCTGTTCTTGCCGTAAAAAGGACTTGGTCTTTTACCAAATAGGGCTATCTTCTGTATACCACCCATGCCTTGTCACAACACAACTGATTGGCTCAAACGCATTCATTTGTGAAATTTCTTTCCTTCTTAACTTTTAACAATGCACACCTGTTCATTGAAATCTATTCCAGGTGACAACCTCATGAAGCTGGTTGAGAGTATGCCAAGAGTGTGCAAAGCTGTCATCAAGGCAAAGGGTGGTTAAGAATCTCAAATATTACATATATTTTGATTTGTTTAACACTTTTTTGGTTACTACATGATTCCATATGTGTTATTTCATAGTTTGATGTCTTCACTATTATTCTACAATGTAGAAAATAGCAAAAATAGAGAAATACCCTTGAATGAGTAAGTGTGTCCAAACTTTCGACTGGTACTGTATATCTATATTAATCTATAATTTCAATAAATTATACTGTGTATACACTACCGTTCATAAGTTTGGGGTCACTTAGAAATGTCCTTCTTTTTGAAAGAAAAGCACATTTTTTGTCCAATAAAATAACATCAAATGGATCAGAAATACAGTGTAGACATTGTTGTAAATGTTATAAATTACTATTGTAGCTGGAAACGGATGATTTTTTATGCAATATTTACATAGGCGTACAGAGGCCCATTATCAGCAACCATCACTCCGGTGTTCCAATGGCACGTTGTGATAGCTAATTCAAGTTGATAATTTTAAAAGGCTAGAAAACTCTTTTGCAATTTTGTTAGCACAGCTAAAAACTGTTGTTCTGATTGAAGAAGCAATAAAACTAGAGTAGTTATGTAACCTGGAGCATCAGAATTTGTGGGTTCATTTACAGGCTCAAAAAGGCCAGAAACAAATAACTTTCTTCTTACACTCATCAGTCTGTTGAAGGCTATTCCATGTGTGAAATATATGTCACTTTTTTACATCAATTATCAAAAAATGCATAAACTCCAATTTTTTCATGTTCCTATACTATATTTTGTATCTTAGACCTATTTTACATACTCTAAGGTGTCTGTGTTGTGCCCGCCATCTGTGGAGACACAGCATACAAACTGCGTGTCATAATTTGGCTAATATATTTACTAAAATGTGAATTATATTGAAATGTCTACTTTTAAATGGTACAACAAAGATGGTTGGAGATCCACACAACAGAGAATGCTAACGTATCCATTGTTCTAAATTAAACTGTCCATCTTCCATAGGAAGAAATCACATAAATATAGATCATAGAATAATAGAATAAAATAAGACAATGGTGTACCAGCTATTGCAGTGGTCTGAAGGGATAGGTTCATTCTATTAATTATATTTCTATGATTGAAATGACACCCACCCTGTATTCAAGAGTATGCTGTGTATCAACTGATGACGGGTAGGGTATGCAGATTGGGTCATGGGTCAGGTTATAGGTTAGGTAAGGTTTAAATGATGAAGTCAATCTCAATGTGACTTGGATTTTAAAGGATTAGCGCCTAGACTGGTGCAAGAAATATTTTGGACCATGAAGCAATTACACAACAGCGCCTCTTCAACCTGAGGCGACTGAAGAAATTCGGCATGGGCCCTCAGATCCTCAAAAATTTCTACAGCTGCACTATCGAGAGCATCTTGACTGGCTGCATCACCGCCTGGTATGGCAACTGCGCCGCCCTCAACTGCAAGGCTGTACAGAGGGTGGTGCAGATGGTCCAACACATCACTGGGGCATAGCTCCCTGCTCTCCAGTACATCTACACCAGGCAGTGTTTGAGGAAGGCCCTTGTGACCAGCAAGGACTCCAGTCACCTGAGCCACGGATTGTTCACTCTGTTACCATCTGGCAAGCGTTATCCGAGGAATGGGTCTCAGACCAACAGTAGAACACAATGAAATGTACGTTGTGGAGAACGTGGACAGAATCATGAAATCCAGACATTAGAATGGAATTTCAGCAATGTTAACAAAATTAGAATTTATTAGAAAGTGCATTAATTTGGCCAAGATTATTATAAGACATGAACAAACTGCATCAGTGATCCATATTTTCCTTCAATTTCTGAAGAGGCAAAGGCATAGGAATGCCCCTGTCTGTGTGTGAGTGCTTGTCTGCCTTTTTGTGTACTCGTTAGTGACATTGCTAATGTAATGACAACAGACTTCTAGTAGAGGGAAAGGTCCCCAAAAACCTTATCAATGAAATGCTAACTACAAAGTAGCTATGCCTACCTGGCAGAATGATATCATGATTATTTTCATCAGTACAGTGGCCATTTGTTTTGCAAACACTGCAATCACATGAGCGCTACAGAATCATCGCTAACCAAACAACAGTCTCTGGCTAGTGTGAAGTTGAATTAAGACCTCAAAAGTGGTCTCCTGATGTGGTTTAAGCATTGTTGAGCACTTAGAACATCCAAATTGTCTGTTTTTCTATTTAAAAAGTGTGGTTTTGAGACCGAAAACCATGAACAACAAAACACAGAAAACCGAATTTGGGAAAGAAATAAACGGAATCAAGCAAAAAAGCATAACTGATTGTATATGGCCCTACAACATGCTCCGAGACAGCTTCTACCACCAGGACATCACTGTTGAACAGCTAACCCTATCTGTCTCCCTGCACAGACCTGCACCTTAGTGACTATTTGCACCTAAGATACTATTTGTACTCTCCACACATCCAACCCTTACACACAAGCACACACACCACAACCATCCACAAACAAACACACATAAACACACACACACCACAACCACCCATAAACAAACAAACACACACACACATACACCCCCCAACCACCCAAACACACACACACATACACACAGCAGAGGAGCTATTGTAATGGCCAGAGTGGAATAAATGGAATGGTATCAAACATATAGAAACCATGTTTGACTCTGATCCATTTATTCCATTCCAGCCATTACAATGAGCAGGACCTCCTATAGCTCCTCCCACCAGCCTCCACTGACACACACACACACACACACACACACACACACACACACACACATATATATATATATATATACACAGGCAACAATGCTGTTCTATTATACCTACAGTATCAGATTTATACTCTGTTAGCAAGTGATAGCTAGTGATAGCTAGAGATAGTGATTCACAAGCTCAACCTATTTGAAATATCGCCAACACCTGGCATCGTTTGCCGGCCAGATTCAAAAACTTGAAAACCCCATTAGAAGAAAAAAAAGCTTGAAAACCCCATTAGATTTTTTCCTAAAGTTTAGGGGGACCATAATTCATGATGATTTTTATTTTAGTTCGTTTTGCAGTCAAATAAAATAGTTTCTGTATAGTTTTAGTTTTCTAAAACTGTTTTGTTAATTATTTTATATCAGTTTATAAAATAGTTTTTTCATGATTAGTTTTCGTTTTCATTTATTATAATAATCTTGATTCACATGGTCACGTTCATCTGAAGCAAGCACTTCTCCCTCAGCAGTGTAACTCTTGGCAATGTGTGTGTGTGTGTGCTTCTGTGTGTGTGTGTTTGTACAGTATGTGTGTGTGAGAGAGATAATGAGAATGCATGAACATGTGTCTACCTTGGACCCAAATTGGCACTCCATCAAGTCGTTCATAATCTCTCCCTTTCATATACTGCGGTCCTACTTTTTTAAGACCTGGCTAGCATCGATGCCACAGACACAGATAAAGAGTCACGCCTCAGCAGGGACATCAGAGGCGGTTTCACTCAGAAAAAGAGGACCAGAAATATAACATGCCATTTTTTTGCATTATTTCATCTTGGCACTTGAAAATGCCACTGGGATTCGTGTGTCAAATACAGAGGGGAAAAAGTATTGCAAAAATGAGGAGCCTCAGTGTTTTTGTGGCCATAGCATTTACTTTGAAGAAGAGAAAATGGGTTAAAGATACATTTTTTATAAGTGTGCAGGAATTTAAAACAGCTTATTCAAGAACTGTCCCACTGGGCACACACTGGTTGACTGAATGTTGTTTCCACGTCATTTCAATTAAATTGCATTGAACCAACGAGGAATAGATGTTGAATTGGCGTCTGTATCCAGTAGGGTATTACGTGAAAACACAAATTCAGGAAAATCATGTAATTCAAGGCCATGGCATGTCTCTTATAAAGATCTCAGAATAAAACATAATTTTGCGTGGCACTGAACTATATTCATGCCAAAAACTAAACTCAATGGTATTATGTCACCAAGAGCACATTCAGCAGAGCCAGTTGCCTTTCGACAGCCTAACTGATGCCACACACTGGTGGGGTGCAGTACTGCACTCCCCTCTCACCAAGTCTACATAAGCCAGCAGAAAAAGAGAGTGCAGTTGAGAGGGGGACTCAGGAGGCTGTGTCTCCTCAGGGAAGGGAAGTCGTACTGGGACTGAGTGCGACCAAGGGCCCTTTTCCCTCTCGGAGACTGCCTCCCATCTTTGTCCCCTTATGAGCTCTTAAGAGCTTCCTGCTGCACCTTTGTTATATTGGAGGATGTGGAGGCAGTCTGAGGCAGTCTGAGGCAGTCTGAGGTCCAATGAAGGAGACTCAGGGATTACCATGGCATGCGGTAAGGTCCTGTGAGCACTCTTTCTCTCTTTCTTTCTCCCACTCTCACAGAGCCCATAATACTGCTGTGCCATGGTCACGCCAAGGGGAGTGGGTAATGTTTGGGTTTTATAACATCTTTATTATCATCCCAAAGTGATAGAAAGCTAGCTCTCAAAAGCACAAGGACAGAGAAGCCTTCCAGGACTGTATACTACACAGATGCAAAGGACAGATAGATAGATGTTTCTGACCAACAGCACTTAGAGCTGTGGAACTAGGTCATTGGCACAGTGACATGGGAGCACACCACATTTACTACCATCCCATAAACCAACACAAAAGGTATGATGGTTTGTGTGGTAGCAGTGTATTCTCGATGCTGGAAGTATAGACATGAATAAAATGCATGTTTGAGTGAGGCTTGTTGATCTCGGACTTCTATTCATCTCAGCATATTGAATTAAAACAGATTCAGAGTAAAAGAGAGAAAGAGAGAGGGGTAGAGAGGGAGTGAAAGAAAGAGATATGGAAGGTAAGAATGTCAGAAACAGAGAGACGGAAATGGGCTAAAAGATAGAGAGAGTGATGAAGAGTCATTCAGTCTTTCTGTTTCAGTCACTCTAGTCACTCACTCATTATGGATTCACAGTCATGCGGTGAGGCCAGAGTAGCTGATGGATGGTGGATTGCAGCTCTGCGATCTAGAACCTTAACTGTAGGACTGGGAGAAATCTAAAAAAAGATACTGTAAACGTGTGGAGGAAGACGAGTAGATCCCTGAAATAGACATTTAATTCTGCAATTAACGATTGTCGCCATCCGCTAATAAGTCTGTAAAATCCCATATAGCCATGAGATGAGTTCTAAGGAGCTACTGTATGTCCATCCCCTGAGAGATCTGGCAGGTTAGCCTCTGGAGAAAACACACCAACAGAGAGACACAGTGAATTCTATTACAGCACAACATAAAACATTCAGCACTGATGGAATGATGCACTTACTAACTCAACCTTTAAAGTGAGAAAGAACAGTTTTCACTGCCAGGTAAAGTAAGAAAGATGAAAAAAGTATTCAAACTAGGAGCACAGACTGGAGAAACTGTCAGGCACAAACAGGTGTACAGTGCCTTGCAAAAGTATTAATTCCCCTTGCCGTTTTTTACTATTTTGTTGCATTACAACCTGTAATTTAAATGGATTTTTATTTGGATAACATGTAATGGTGAAGTTAAATGGTGAAGTGAAATGAAAAAAGGACTTATTTAAACATTTTTTTAAAAAGTTGTGGAGAAGTACAGATCAGGGTTGGTTTAAAAAAAGGACCAGAAACTTTTAACATCCCACAGAGCACCATTAAATTCATTATTAAGAATATGGCACCACAACAAACCTGCCAAGAGAGGGCCGCCCACCAAATATCACGGACCAGGCAAGGAGGGCATTAATCAGAGAGGCAACAAAGAGACCAAAGATAACCCTGAAGGAGCTGAAAACCTCCACAGCGGAGATTGGAATATCTGTCCATAGGACCACTTTAAGCCGTACACTCCACAGAGCTGGGCTTTACAGAAGAATGTCCAGAAAAAAGCATTGCATAAAAAAAAAAATAATGGCATGTGAGACTCTCCAGGCATGTGGAAGAAGGTACTCTGGTCAGATGAGACAAAAATGTAGCTTTTTGGCCATCAAAGAAACCGCTATGTCTGGCGTAAATCCAACACCTCTCATCACCCCATGAACATCATCGCCACAGTGAAGGATGGTGGTGGCAGCATCGTGCTGTGGGGATGTTTTTCATCGGTAAGGACTGGGAAACAGGTCAGAATTGAAGGAATGAAATACAGGGAAATTCTTGAGGGAAACCTGTTTCAATCTTCCAGAGATTTGAGACTGGGATGGAGGTTCACCTTTCAACAAGACAATGACCCTAAGCATACTGCTAAAGCAACACTTGAGTGGTTTAAGGGGAAACATTTAAATGTCTTGAAATGGCCTAGTCAAAGCTGAGACCTCAATCCAATTGAAAATCTGTGGTATGACTTAAAGATTGCTGTACACCAGAGGAACCCTTCCAACTTGAAGGAGCTGGAGCAGTTTTGCCTTGAAGAATGGGCAAAAATCCCAGTGGCTAGATGTGCCAAGCTTATAGAGACATACCCCAAGAGGCGTTCAGCTGTAATTGCTGCAAAAGGTGGCTCTAAAAAGTATTGACTTTGGAGGGGGGTGAATAGTTATGTACGCTCAAGTTTTCTGTTAAAAAAAAAAATCTTACTTCTTGTTTGTTTCACAATAAAACATATTTTGCATCTTCAAAGTGGTAGGCATGTTGTGTAAATCAAATGATACAAACCCCACAAAAATCTATTTTAATTCCAGGTTGTTAGGCAACAAAATAAGAAAAATGCCAAGGTAGTGAATACTTTTGCAAGCCACTGTACTTACATTGACTGTCCAAGAGAAGGCAGAAATCTTCAACTCACATATGATCGAAAGTGGTTGAGAGAAGGGATTGATTGATAGTGGGAAAAATAGTCCTCCTTTCCAAAAATGTAAATATACATGAGAGGTAAGTGGCTTACTTCCCATAAAAAATGTCCCACTTCTGCCTACAATTCCCCACTCTACAAGACAGAGTATCTTCCAGCCCTGTGGGGGAGAGCAGGGAGCCTATCGCTGTGTTTGTGACAGTGCCATGCAGAACAGTCTGTCATAGCCGGAGGAACAGTGGGACTGTGTGTGACTAAAACCTGAAGTATGCTCAAACATGTTGCTGTTCTTATTAGAGATGGTCCTTCTTTGGGAAAATGAAATGGTAAATATTATGCTCTAAATGTTGTCACATAATGTGTGTTAATAATGACATAATTACTACATCATTTGGAGATAAGGTCTCTGTTCTCCATGAATGTTCATCCTGTCTTCTATCAGAACCGCATTCCTTTCCTACTCTTAGCACACATCTATTATGACCATTGAGGAGAGGATAGCACGTCTATATCTATTCTTAACTGAAGGCTCTAACGGTCATTCAGACTAAAGTTATTGCAAATTGAAAGTAATTCTCATTGAAAGTAATTCAGATTGAAAGTAATTCAGATTGAAGGTAATTCAGATTGAAAGTCATTCAGATTGAAGGTAATTCAGATTGAAAGTCATTCAGATTGAAGGTAATTCAGATTGAAAGTCATTCAGATTGAAGGTAATTCAGATTGAAAGTCATTCAGATTGAAGGTAATTCAGATTGAAAATCATTCAGATTGAAGGTAATTCAGATTGAAAGTCATTCAGATTGAAGGTAATTCAGATTGAAAGTCATTCAGATTGAAGGTAATTCAGATTGAAAGTCATTCAGATTGAAGGTAATTCAGATTGAAAGTCATTCAGATTGAAGGTAATTCAGATTGAAAGTCATTCAGATTGAAGGTAATTCAGATTGAAAGTCATTCAGATTGAAGGTAATTCAGATTGAAAGTCATTCAGATTGAAGGTAATTCAGATTGAAAGTAATTAGGATTGAACGTAATTTGCAGATTGATTGTTTCAATAACACACATCTTGCACCACTCAGAGTAAAAGCTTTTGTATAAAAGACCACAATCACAGTCGCAATTTGGAGCAACATCTGGGTTTATGAGGATTTCTTAGTTTTTGCTGTCATGGTGAGCTTTAGGTGTGTGTGCGAGACCTGGCTCGGTGAAGTGTGTTGTGTGAGGGGTGGTGTGAGGTGTGGTGTGAGGGGTGGTGTGAGGGAGGGTGTTGTAAGGGGTGGTGTGAAGGGTGGTGTAAGGGGTGCGTATGAGGGATGGTGTGACGGGTGGTGTGAGGGGTCCGTGTGAGGGGTGGTGTGAGGGGTCCGTGTGAGGGGTGGTGTTAGGGGTGGTGTGAGGGTTGGTGTTAGGGGTGGTGTGAGGGGTCCGTGTTAGGGGTGGTGTTAGGCGTCCGTGTGAGGGGTGTTGTTAGGGGTGGTGTGAGGGTTGGTGTTAGGGGTGGTGTTAGGGGTCCGTGTGAGGGGTGGTGTGAGGGTTGGTGTGAGGGGTGGTGTTAGGCATCCGTGTGAGGGGTGGTGTTAGGGGTGGTGTTAGTCGTCCATGTGAGAGGTGGTGTTAGGGGTGGTGTTAGGCGTCCGTGTGAGGGTTGGTGTGAGGGGTGGTGTTAGGGGTGGTGTTAGGAGTGGTGTTAGGGGGTGGTGTGTTGGTTGGTGTGAGGGGTGGTGTTAGGGGTGGTGTGAGGGGTCCGTTTGCGGGGTGTTGTGAGGGGTGCCTCTTAAATGTCACCCTATCCCCTCTAGTGCATTACATTTGACCATGGTCTGCATAGGGCTCTGGTCAAAAGTAGTGCACTAGGAGATAGGGTACCATTTCACATGCGGCCTAGGAGCAGAGGTTGAGGAGACTTACAGGGGATGGTGCGCAGGTAGAGGTTGTCTCGGATGACCTGCTGCAGCTTGTGATCCAACGAGCCCTTCTGGAACTGCAGGCTTAGGTAGTGGCGCAGGTCTGTGTTCAGAACCTTCCCTGAGCAGACAGAGACACACAGTGTTATTACAGGGCCAGTGTACTAGAGTTAGTGTCAAGAGGTTAGAGGTCAAACAAGAGGTTATAGGTCAAACAATATGCCTTCCCTTTCCATCCGTCACTCCTGTGAAGACACCTCATCTACACAATAAAACGGACAACAAAAAGGTTTTATATAATATGCATACAATGATAGACACTCACCGCAACAATGACAACCAAGCATACGCCAAAAGCTTATATAAGGAACTGTGAAGTCTCAATGCAAAAATTTGAGTGAGAGGTTTTAACGTAAAACTCTCAGGAGCATCTCCTAACCAACCCCCCAATGACTTTGTAAAAACATAGGAAGTTCACAAAGTTTGAGAGGAGACAGGAACTTGAGAGTCATCCTGTGAAAGCAGGTGAAAGTTTGCTGAGAGTCGGAAAAGATGAAGAGGAGAAAGAAAAGAAAGAGTGGAGAGAGAAGGAAGACCAGATTTTCAGTGTCTTGGATGTGAGCCTAGTCCCCTGGCTGACAGTGGGGGGGAAAGTGGCTTTGAAATGGCTCGACTGGCGCTGAGCTTCAGTAATCATCATGTTCCCTCTCTCTCCTCTCTACTCTCTGCCGAGCGGACAAAACTCTGCTTAACACAACTCTGTATGCATGGCTATGAATACTAATACATCCTTTCAGAAAGGAACAGCCCCCTACTGTAGATATAGCTGGTGATACAATGGGGATGCAGCGTAGGGTGTAATATACTGAACAAAAATAAAACATGTATTTTAACATGCGCCGAATACAACAAGTAGATCTTACAGTGAAATGCTTACTTACAGTGGCTTGCAAAAGTATTCACCCTGTCATGACGCTAGCCCTTTCAGTGATTTGGCTAGCAGAGATGTGAACCAACCCATTTTCTACATTTATATAAGAGCCCCCGTTACCCAATTCACGTTGAACTAAGCAAACCCCAGCGTGAGCTGTGGTGGCAAAAAGTTGAATATCCACTCTACATAACAAAAAGTTGAATATCCACTCTACATAATAAAAAGTTGAATATCCACTCTACATAATAAAAAGTTGAATATCCACTCTACATAATAAAAAGTCAAACAAGTTCCGAATTCCGTGAGGATTTGTCCTCACTTTTAAAAGGGCTAATTCTAATGTCAACCATACAGGCCAGGAAACATGGGAGCTTGCTCTCCACGTGAAATGGTATGATCACTCAAGAAGAAGTGAGTCCTAGATGATAGCCTTACAGACTGCAGCTGGAAAGGTAGCAAATCTAGTACGAGAACACTGACCGACGTGGACCAATCTCCAGAGTGAGATGAACCTCTCAGACCATGTGAACTTCTCACACAACAACCGGGAAGATTCCACAAAGGACAGGGCAACATCAACAGGGCAAACCAGAGCATCACATCACCAGCTTCACGTAAATACAATGCATTGCTTTTCCGAATGAGCGATCATTAGTGGCATATGTATTTATGTGAGAATAGCTTCCCAGGTCCGATAAAGACCAATGTTCCTTAGTCTTCCTTCCAAAATCCCCTTCTCTTCACTCTGAATCTATAGTGTTATAAACTAACTGTTTTTGTTTAGTCCACTATGGATGGTATAATGTTATTATGTATTGTATATTCTGTAATTGTTTAATTAGCTAGTAAATAAATAACTGAGCCAATTGGTGTATGGATGATTTATAGTAAAGCCTGGGTTCGTGCAGATAACCAATAATTTACGACATTCAGATGAGACTGACGAAGGTAATAATAATAATTAATTAATAGAAGACTAATTGATCAGATATTAAAGTATCTGAAGAGTTATATTCAGAAAATTCTAACTTTGTAATGAACATTTTCCGTGGTGCCCGACTTCCTAGTTAATTACATTTACATGATTAGTTTAATCATGTAATAATAAATACAGAGAATTGATTTGATAAAATAACAGTCTTCACCTTTAATGATACTAAAGACACGACAACGCCCCTTGGCATTTTTCCTATTTTGTTGCCTTACAACCTCATAATTTGAGATGCAAAATATGTTTTATTGTGAAACAAACAAGAAGAAAAAACTTGAGCATGCATAACTATTCAAACCCCTCCAAAGTCAATACTTTATAGAGACACCTTTTGCAGCAATTATGTCTCCATAAGCTTGGCACATCTCACCACTGGGATTTTTGCCCATTCTTCAAGGCAAAACTTCTCCCGCTCCTTCAAGTTGGATGGGTTCCGCTGGTGTACAGCAATCTTTAAGTCATTCCGCAGATTCTCAATTGGATTGAGGTCTGGGCTTTGACTAGGCCATTCCAAGACATTTAAATGTTTCCCCTTAAACCACTCAATTGTTGCTTTAGCAGTATGCTTAGGGTCATTGTCCTGCTGGAAGGTGAACCTCAGTCCCAGTCTCAAATCTCTGGAAGACTGAAACAGGTTTCCCTCAAGAATTTCCCTGTATTTAGCGCCATCATGCCTTCACTGACCAGTTTCCCAGTCCTTGCCGATGAAAAACATCCCCACAGCATGATGCTGCCATGGGTGTTCTCGGGGTGATGAGAGGTGTTGGGTTTATGCCAGACATAGCATTTTCCTTGATGGCCAAAAAGCTAAATTTAGTCTCATCTGACCAGTACCTTGTTCCATATTTTTGGAGAGTCTCCCATATGCCTTTTGGCGAAACACCAATGTTTTTACTTATTTTTTTCTTTAAGCAATGGCTTTTTTCTGGCCACTCTTCGTAAAACCCAGCTCTGTGGAGTCTACAGCTTAAAGTGGTCCTATGGACAGATATTCCAAGACTTTGGAGTCTTTGGCAATTTTTAGGGCCTTCCTCTGACTCTGCCTGGTATAGAAGTCCTGGATGGCAGGAAGCTTGGCCCCAGTGATGTACTGGGCCGTACGCACTATCCTCTGTAGTGCCTTGCGGTTGGAGGCCGAGTAGTTGCCATACCAGGCAGTGATGCAACCAGTCTGGATACTCTCGATGGTGCAGCTGTAGAACCTTTTGAGGATCTGAGGACCCATGCCAAATCTTTTGAGTCTCCTGAGGGGGAATAGGCATTGTCGTGCCCTATTCACGACTGTATTGGTGTGTTTGGGCCATTATAGTTTGTTGGTGATGTGGACACCAAGGAACTTGAAGCTCTCAACCTGATCCACTACAGCCCCGTCGATGAGAATGGGGGCGGGGTTGGTCCTCCTTTTCCTGTTGTCCACAATCATCTCCACGTTGAGGGAGAGGTTGTTGTCCTGTCACTACACGGCCAGGTCTCTGACCTCCTCCCTATAGGCTGTCTCATCGTTGTCGGTGATCAGGCCTACCAGTGTTGTGTCATCGACAAACTTGATGATGGTGTTGGAGTTGTGCCTGGCCAAATAGTCAAGAGTGAACAAGGACATAATGACTACAGACCCGTAGCACTCACGTCTGTAGCCATGAAGTGCTTTGAAAGGCTGGTCATGGCTCACATCAACCCCATTATCCCAGAAACCTTAGACCCACTCCAATTTGCATGCTGGTCTGCTTGAAACATTTTGGTATTATAGACTTCAGGTAGGTCAGGTAGAGGTTGAAAATGTCAGTGAAGACACTTGCCAGTTGGTCAGCGCATGCTCGGAGTACGCATCCTGGTAATCCATCTGGCCCTGTGTCCTTGTGAATGTTGACCTGTTTATATGTTTATATTCTGAATGTGTTACAATGCTATTTTATTGAAAGGCTCCTGGTGCTGGCACGCAAGCACACATGCACTCACATGTACACACACACATGCACACACACACATGCACACACACACAACCATGTCACCAACCCCGTGGCTGTACTGTACAGTGCCGTCTTTGTGGCCTGCTCGGTCCAGTCAGAAGGTGTTGTTGAGGTTGTCACTTCAGAGATGAGTCTCATTCCTCCTCTTTACAGATAACATTGTATCAGCTTTCCTCTCTTCAGGTGGAGACTCAATGGCCTCCACTGTACCCAGTCATCCCTGTATGCTGTATGTATTTCTAGTGACTGCAGTCAGCCAGAGAGAGAGAACTTCACCTCACATTCTTTACTCTACCAGCTCTCTCTCTCTGTACTCTTCTTTACCCCCCCCTCGCTCTCTGTACCCGTCTCTCTCTGTACTCTTCTTTACACCCCCCCCCCCCCCCGCTCTCTGTACCCGTCTCTCTCTGTACTCTTCTTTACACCCCCCCCGCTCTCTGTACCCGTCTCTCTCTGTACTCTTCTTTACCCCCCCCCCCCCGCTCTCTGTACCCGTCTCTCTCTGTACTCTTCTTTACCCCCCCCCCCCCTCGCTCTCTGTACCCGTCTCTCTCTGTACTCTTCTTTACACACACCCCCCCCGTGCCTCTCTGTACTGCCACAGTACCTATCCATTTCCTCCATTTATCTACAGTGACTCTTTCCATTACCGTACACGCTATTGGAAGCAACAAGGGGAACCAGAATCCTTTCCAGCTATTTCAACCAGGGCATGATTCATAAAGATAGATTCCTTTGATTAACAGCTTTTCAGTCAGTCTCTATTTTTGTACCTATTTATTACACTACCTTTTCATCCTCAAATTTGTTAGAGATGAATGAGTCACTCACAAGTGGAAGGTCACCCACAGGAATTATTCAATATCTCTTTGGAGTTTTCTTTAGCATCAGCAAACAAGTAATCCTCTGTAGAGCCTGTAGCATCTCAGGGCAGATACCAGCAGAGAGGCGGAGCAGACGGAGCCGAGTCAGGCGCCCCTGGTGAGGTGCTTGACTCAGAGCCTCCACACTTACACTAACACCTTGCTACTGAGGGAAGAACATGCTCGCAAGCACACACACAGACACCAACACAGAACACACACACATACGGCAGCATCTGACTGGCATCATGCAGAGAAGAGCAGGGCTGAGGAATGTAGAGCTGGCACTGGGTAAAGGAGAGACAGATATCACATCACCTAATTGGTCTGTTTCCAAAAGACACAGCTATGCAGCTTATGGTGACTTGTTGTTCTGTTCCACATCTCTCGTATGTGCATGTGGAATTCTTCAGGGAGGTCATTTATTCTGTTATCTGAATGCCACAAAATGAAGATTCCCCTAAACCAACAGGTTTAGTACCAGACCGCAACATACCAAGGCATCTTCTCTATTTGGCCGAAAGTCTTTTCCTAGATAAGTCCCAAATTTGTGTAATACAGAGGACATGCAAATCCATTCCCTTCCTCCATATGGCTGAGTTGTTTGCTGGCCCCAAGGCGTTTACTAGCATAGCAGTGGGTGTATGCTCTATGGGTGTATGCTCTATGGGTGTATGCTCTATGGGTGTATGCTCTAGCTCTATGCCACAACACGGTGAGGCCCAATCACAACACTACATCATGTGATTAATGGCAGGCTGTTGGTGTCCTGTTCATCATGGCTTCATATTCCTCTCTCTCTCTCTCTGTAGGTGCAATGCGGGTCAAGTTGCAACTCAGACAGTAAACGGTGTCTGGATTGAGCCTGTGTAGGAGTAGGAAAGGCTATCGTCTCACTTCAGCCCTGTAAATTAATTCTCTACACTTATATAACCAGCACTTTGTGTAGGCTTCAGCAGCTGCAACTATCTAATTGAGTACAAGGCCCTAGAATAGAGCCTCAACCTATAGCAGTATTTGCAGAGCTTGCCGAAGCAGGCTCACATGGTCACAGCTGCACCCATATTAAAGTTAACCAACCATAAGCTACCTCCATACCTCCCCCTGCAGAGCCAAAGAGCAACGGAGAGGAGGGATGACCTTCCTCCTCTCAGGTTCATGATTAGCAGCAGTCAGCAGAACAGTGACTGTAATGAGGATCCCAGCATCCGTAAGGGGGTGAGAGGGAGGAGAGGGTAACCCTCAGGACACTGACTCATGGTGTCGCTCTCTCTCACTCTTTATCACATTTTCACCCTCTAACTTCTGTTCTAGTTTGCTCTCCTTCTTCCTCTCAGTCATTATGCATCTCTTCATTGTCCATCTCTCTGTCTCCCTGCTGTAGGCGGTCCCTTCTTGTTATATAATTTGTGGGTCCGTGGAGTCTGATACAGCTGGAGAGTAAAACACACACACCTACCCCATCTCAGTGAGGAGCCTCATTTAGCATCTAGCTCAGATCAACAGAGGAATCAGTATGACTACACACATGTGAATGGAGCACATTTATCTACCCAATCCACTACAGTGTAACATACTGGCCCATTTCTCTCTCACACACACACCCAGACAAACATGCACGTACGTACGCACATACTCATATTACCGCACCACTCTGCTGGAGAGAGACAGATGTGAATTTCATAGTTCTATCCAAAAACAAGTGTGACTCAAGTAGACTGTGTTGTTCAATATGGTTCAGAAAAAGCCTTCGTCCTAATCCCAGGCCTGTTGTCAACTCATGTCTCCGTAAAAGTGAAGTCATGTTTCTGTGAAGCAAGAACACGGCCAGATGTACTCCATAATTGAAAAGGAAAAAAAAGAGAAAAGAAATGAGGGAAAGCAAACCGGCATAGAGAACACGGTGAGGAACATGGGAGAGAGAAGCACAGTGATGCACAAACCCTGCCACTTTCCCTGACTTCAGGTGACACATCGTCAGACAGAGTGGCAGAGTCGCTTCCCTCCAAGCATACTCCTTTCCAACCACAACACATACCACAACAGAGAGAACATAACGTAACACTCACATCAGGAAGTAATCAATCTAGCAGGCAGCCGCAGGAAGAGAATATGATTGAATCAGAAAGCATTTACAGGGCTGTTTATTTGTTGCTATTATACTGAGTGTCTAAATCAAAACACTAAAAGGCCTTAATTTGCAATCACTTCAACTGCATCTCATTAGCTTTGGCACATATTTACTAAAACAGTAAAAGATAATAATGAGAATAATGTGGTTGAGTCAATCAATCAGTACCATCTCCTGCTGGCTGGCTGGCTGGGTTCAGCATTAGTGCTGTCATCCGCTAGTGAATGATGAGGGAAATGTGGGATTATATCACAGTCATCATCCTCAATGAGCCTGACTACAACGTGCTTATTAACTGTGTGCCATTGTGACGGGGGAACTAAAGGCCAATCAGAGGAGATGGATCCTGGTCTGAGGCATGACTGACTGACTGAAGAAACTCCAATTATCATCGTAGCCGTTGCTGTTACGATCATATCTGCTCCAGTCACTGTTTTGTGGCAGGCAGCCCTTGAGTCATGCACAGGCTCCCTTTCCTCTGTGAACTCTCCACTCACTCACTCACTCACTCACTCACTCACTCACTCACTCACTCACTCACTCACATTGTGAGAACACATCCCTTCCAAGGCTACTGATTTATGTCAAGGTTTCGACTGAAGGAGCTAATTTCTAAATTAATTTATGTGCGTGCTTCTCGACATTTAGATGAGACTGAAACAAGAGTAAAGGATCTGTGCAGCAAAATAAGTGTCTGCTGCTACTCTCTCTGTTTGACCACAGGCCACTGCTCCTCTGTCGTTTGTCAGCGTCTTGTTGCGGGAGAAGGGCATTGTTTGTGAGCCTCTTGAAGTGATAGGTTATCGTCCCCCAATGCTGTGCATTTCATATTTGAGTGAGCAAAAAGCGTCTCGAGGGCTGGCGGCCGTCTTCAGGAGAGTGAGGGATTGTTGTGAGAGCTCGACCCCACTGCCCCACCTCTCAGTCTCCTCACAACATAATGTTGTGTTGCTTGGTGCAGAGATCCTTTGATTGGCTGCAGCGCTAACTTAAGATGAAGTTCAATCTGAATGAGACCATGAAGAGTCAGATGAGACCATTCCTAAAATGTCTACTCTTTGGCTGTGGACACTCCTAATGTTCATCTCATCTTAATGCCTATCCAAATCCTATTATCCAAGATTGATCAAAAATCTGTTTTGAAACGATACTGGTAAATGGTAAACGATACTGGTAAATGGTAAACGATACTGGTAAATGGTAAACGATACTGGTAAATGGTAAACGATACTGGTAAATGAAAAAAGTAAATGGTTTAGGACTTTACAAGACTTGAATATATACCTTCACATTCATTAGGTGTTAAACCTGGCCTCGCCTGCTGTTACTGTAGGAGAGGAAGGAGAAAGGATGGTGTTGTGTGCCAGGTTAATAAGACAGCAGATAAATAGCACAGGGACGTTTGCAGCAGCCTAGCTCTCACCTGCCCATCCCCATCATAAGGCCTTATTGGGGGAACTAAGCTGGTTAGCTAAACCCATAGGAAAACATTTGGACTGGAAACAGAGAATGCACATCTCTAATTGGCTGGGTGCTGGGCCATCCACTACTGCTGCAGACATCTTAGACACCTCGGCAGGAGCGGGATAACGAGCTCTGTGAACCACAGTCAGGCCTAGAAAAGCACTTGGACATGTAAAAAGAGTCAAAATATAACTGTATAGGAGCTGTACTTGATTCACTAACCATAGCACAGCAAATTAGTGCAGAAGGATGTGGTGGTTGCAGAGATATGATTGCAACATGGCTGCTCTGCTGGTTGTGTGGCTTGCTGGCAGGCAGAGGAAGGCCGTGGTACACAGCTGGGGATAGCCCTTTAAGAGAGAAATGCTCCACTAAGCCACTTCTCTCCAACACCACCTAGCTCAGAGATGTACCATAGACCTGCAGAGAGAGTCCCTAGGCAGACCCCTAATCCTGTGGCGCTGTAAAGTGTAAGGTGGTTATCATGGCCACACTCAGAGGCACTCAACTGATACTCAACACATGACAGAAAAGGGATTTCATGTTTCCAATGAGGAGCTGAGGAAAATCAATCATGTGCTCCGACGGCCGGGGACGAGGGCCTGCCTGCCACCCAGCTCACTGCTGAGGGAGCTCTGCCAAGTGTGCTGACACTTACAAGCCTGGAAGTGGATGGGAAAGCACTGAAGGCTTGTCTCTACAGTATATGTCTGTTTCTTAGTGGAGCTCTTGGCCCTACTGGACCCTGTCAATTGTAATAGACAAAACGCAGAGATAGAAAAGGTGCTGACTGTCTCCTGGGGTCATCTCTGTATGACTCGTATGAAAACCTGGCTCAAAGATTCAACTGGAAGGCCAGGTTTTTGCCATGACCTTTGTAAAGGTGGTGAGTAAAGAGTGGTGAGTAAAGAGTGGTGAGTAAAGAGTGGTTAGTAAAGAGAGGTGAGTAGAGTGGTGAGTAAAGAGTGGTGAGTAAAGAGTGGTGAGTAAAGAGAGTTAAGTAAAGAGTGGTGAGTAGAGTGGTGAGTAAAGAGTGGTGAGTAAAGAGTGGTGAGTAAAGAGAGGTGAGTAAAGAGTGGTGAGTAAAGAGTGGTGAGTAAAGAGTGGTGATTAAAGAGTGGTGAGTAAAGAGAGGTGAGTAAAGAGAGGTGAGTAAGAGAGGTGAGTAAAGAGAGGTGAGTAAAGAGTGGATGTGTTGTATGATAAATGGGAGAGAATACTGAGAGGAAGAGAGATGTACCCAGAGACACCAGAGATGGAAACTTCCCTCCCGAGGACTACAAATGTTTCCACATGGGCCACTGCACACAGAGATACGCACGCACACATGCACAAACACGCCTGTGTACACACACACACGCATGCATACACTCTCAAATACACACACACCAGGATTCGGCAAATGAGGTTTCAGGGTTGGTTCCACCGCAAGCTCCACTTTGACCACCAGAAGGATGCCCACAGCTTATAGGGAAGCCTTGCACTTAGAGTGTTGGGCCAGTAACCGAAAGGTTGCTAGTTTGAATCCCTGAGCTGATAAGGTGAAAAGTCTGCCAATGTGCCCCTGAGCAAGGCACTTAACCCTAATGTCTCAAGGGTCGCCGTTGATATTGGCAGACCCTGGCCGTGACCCCACTATATGAGGGTGTCTCAGGGATAGATGAGATATGCAAAAAAACACATTTCCAATTCACATCTGCCATGCAGAAATAATATGTTTTCAAAACCTATGAAAACCTGATCTGCTGTAAACATTAAGAAGAATTCAATTTCTGTCTCCCATTTTCACGTGGCCAAATTCATAGGGCCTGCTAATTCTCTTAGGGGAAAATCGATGATGGATGCATAGTCGATAGAGACATATTCAGGTGCGGGCCATTGAAGGGAGATGGAACAAGCTCTTTCTGCAGACACATTATGCAACAGACCTCTCCTCTGGTATTCTTAGAGCAGTCTGACTTGAAAATGCATTTCAGTAGGAATGTCTGCTGAGCAAGTGCATGATGTAACGTGATGAATCCCTGGAGACATGAGGGATGAGATGGAAAGTTGGACATTTATGAAAATGCACGCTTCTCTCTCAGGCTCTTCTGCATGCGCTGATGCAGAGGACATGCCTCTCTCTCCTCACTTCCCTCACTACAAGGGCCTCCAACCTTCTACTACCATACACAGACAGGGGGATGAAACAAGGAGTGTTGGCAGCCATTATCCTAAAACTCATGAGGGGGGATGACACTACGAGTGCTGCTGAGGAGTAATTGCTCCGCCATAGTAATTATCAGGCATAAACACTACTGGCTGCTTGGCCCTTCAGAAGAACCACCAGCTGTAATTATTTCAATTGAAAGGGAAGTTTTGATTTCCTTCTATGAAACTACTGAACAGGACTTTAGGTTTTCACTAATGTAATGAAAGGATTTTACTATTTAATACAGCCTCTGCAGCCGTATGCTCTGCCATGGCACAGATGAGCTGGCTTCAGATCAGAGAGAGAGAGAAGAGGAGGAGGAGCAGGAGGAAGGAGGGTGAGAGAGTATGAGGGAGTGTATAAGAGAGAGAGAGAGAGAGTATGAGAGAAAGAAATAGAGAGAAATAGAAAGGGAGAGGGAGAGAGAAAAAGAAAGAGAGAGAGAGGGAGAGAGAAAAAGAAAGAGAGAGAGAGAGGGAGAGAGAAAAAGAAAGAGAGAGGGAGAGAGAGAGAAAAAGAAAGAGAGAGAGAGAGGGAGAGAGAAAAAGAAAGAGAGAGAGAGGGAGGGAGAGAAAGAAAGAGAGAGAGAGAAGGGGGAAGAGCAGGGGGATGATGATGAGGAGGGACAGTGTTTATCTTGATCATCTCAAGGTTAAGTTAAGTATCCTATCTGTAAAGCTTCATTGGGCATGTCCTCTCTTTATGGGCCATAACACCCATAAACCCCCCACATCCCATAGCACCCCCCCCCCCCCCCCCCCCCCCCCCCCCCACCACCACCTCACAGTGCTAATCAGACTGTAACAGGACTGATTATGTCCATAGATGAATACTAATAAGTACAGAACATAGCAGGCAGTCAGTGTGCAGAACCTAAAATACATGCAGCATACATCAGAGACCACAGCAATCTAATGGTCAATCAATATATACAGTGCCTTGCGAAAGTATTCGGCCCCCTTGAACTTTGCGAACTTTTGCCACATTTCAGGCTTCAAACATAAAGATATAAAACTGTATTTTTTTGTGAAGAATCAACAACAAGTGGGACACAATCATGAAGTGGAACGACATTTATTGGATATTTCAAACTTTTTTAACAAATCAAAAACTGAGAAATTGGGCGTGCAAAATTATTCAGCCCCTTTACTTTCAGTGCAGCAAACTCTCTCCAGAAGTTCAGTGAGGATCTCTGAATGATCCAATGTTGACCTGAATGACTAATGATGATAAATACAATCCACCTGTGTGTAATCAAGTCTCCGTATAAATGCACCTGCACTGTGATAGTCTCAGAGGTCCGTTAAAAGCGCAGAGAGCATCATGAAGAACAAGGAACACACCAGGTAGGTCCGAGATACTGTTGTGAAGAAGTTTAAAGCCGGATTTGGATACAAAAAGATTTCCCAAGCTTTAAACATCCCAAGGAGCACTGTGCAAGCGATAATATTGAAATGGAAGGAGTATCAGACCACTGCAAATCTACCAAGACCTGGCCGTCCCTCTAAACTTTCAGCTCATACAAGGAGAAGACTGATCAGAGATGCAGCCAAGAGGCCCATGATCACTCTGGATGAACTGCAGAGATCTACAGCCGAGGTGGGAGACTCTGTCCATAGGACAACAATCAGTCGTATATTGCACAAATCTGGCCTTTATGGAAGAGTGGCAAGAAGAAAGCCATTTCTTAAAGATATCCATAAAAAGTGTTGTTTAAAGTTTGCCACAAGCCACCTGGGAGACACACCAAACATGTGGAAGAAGGTGCTCTGGTCAGATGAAACCAAAATTGAACTTTTTGGCAACAATGCAAAACGTTATGTTTGGCGTAAAAGCAACACAGCTGAACACACCATCCCCACTGTCAAACATGGTGGTGGCAGCATCATGGTTTGGGCCTGCTTTTCTTCAGCAGGGACAGGGAAGATGGTTAAAATTGATGGGAAGATGGATGGAGCCAAATACAGGACCATTCTGGAAGAAAACCTGATGGAGTCTGCAAAAGACCTGAGACTGGGACGGAGATTTGTCTTCCAACAAGACAATGATCCAAAATATAAAGCAAAATCTACAATGGAATGGTTCAAAAATAAACATATCCAGGTGTTAGAATGGCCAAGTCAAAGTCCAGACCTGAATCCAATCGAGAATCTGTGGAAAGAACTGAAAACTGCTGTTCACAAATGCTCTCCATCCAACCTCACTGAGCTCGAACTGTTTTGCAAGGAGGAATGGGAAAAAATGTCAGTCTCTCGATGTGCAAAACTGATAGAGACATACCCCAAGCGACTTACAGCTGTAATCGCAGCAAAAGGTGGCGCTACAAAGTATTAACTTAAGGGGGCTGAATAATTTTGCACGCCCAATTTTTCTGTTTTTGATTTGTTAAAAAAGTTTGAAATATCCAATAAATGTCGTTCCACTTCATGATTGTGTCCCACTTGTTGTTGATTCTTCACAAAAAAATACAGTTTTATATCTTTATGTTTGAAGCCTGAAATGTGGCAAAAGGTCGCAAAGTTCAAGGGGGCCGAATACTTTCGCAAGGCACTGTAAGACAATATGTGACAAAAAGTATTTGATCAACTGACAGCTTTTTTCTATTGCAGCTGCAAATCAGCTTGACATCAATATAGACAACACTGCCACTCACTCTTAGCTTGGTCTTCCCCTGGTGTGCAAAGGGAGCATACATACAATACATCACACCCAATGAACATAATCAATTAAAACCTGTTATTAGCCTGCTAGGAACAGTTGTTTATGAATCAAGTATGAGTGAACTTTCCTCCAGACCATGCAGCTCCACAACATAATCCTTGCAGCTCCACAACACTTCACACAGGATTGGCACCCGAGGGAGCCTGGCTGTGAAGAGTGAAGAGGGACGGGTGCAGAGAAAGGGAGTTGAGAGGGAATGCAGTGGAAGAGAGGTAGAGATGACATGGGTGGTGGGTGGGGAAGTGGTCTGAGGGACCCTATGGGGGATGAGAGAGGGAAGTAAGGCCCTAATCAACACATAGCGGGCTATGGAATAGGAGAAGAGACAAGAAGAGATGTGTAATGTTTACAAAATGTACAGCTGTATGTGTAGATAACATATCCACATTGGTGATGTCACAAATCCCGCCGAAGGTGGTTCCTCTTCCTGTTCGGGCGCCGGTCTACTAGCTGCCACCGATCCCCTTTTCTGTTTCAGTTAGTTTTGTCTGATTTGTTATACCTGTTTCTTGTTTGGGTTTTGGGCTATTTAAACCAGGTATGCCCGCCTACTTTTGTGCCGGCTTGTTTTTCTGTTCATGTGGTGTGTATTGTTTTTTATTCTACCTTTATTTAACCAGGCAAGTCAGTTAAGAACAAATTCTTATTTTCAATGATGGCATAGGAACTGTGGGTTAACTGCCTGTTCAGGGGCAGAACGACAGATTTGTTCCTTGTCAGCTCGGGGGTTTGAACTTGCAACCTTCCAGTTACTAGTCCAATGCTCTAACCACTAGGCTACCCTGCCGCCCCGAGTGTATTCTCGTGGACTATTTTCTCAGGACTGTTTGGTCCTGCTTTTGGGCTGGTTTAAGTGATGCGCCTTAGTGTTTGGCGTTACCGTTACTTGTTGTTCTGGATTAAAAGATCACGATTGAACTACCTCTGCTCTCTGCGCCTAATTTACGAACGCCCAGAGCGCACTCTGGCACTCCAGATTGAATTGACAAACACTGCACATGTGTGTCTGTCTGCATATGTGTGTGTGTACTGCATGTCTGCATATGTGTGTATGTACTGCATGTCTGCATATGTGTGTATGTCTGCATGTCTGCATATGTGTGTATGTCTGCATATGTGTTTATGTACTCTATGTGTGCATGTACTGTGTGTCTGCATATGTGTGTATGTACTGTGTGTCTACATATGTGTGTATGTACTGCATGTCTACATATGTGTGTATGTACTGCATGTCTGCATATGTATGTATGTCTGCATGTACTGTGTGTCTGCATATGTGTGTATGTACTGTATTTCTGCATATTCCTCCACCCACTACTCCTAGAAGCCGTGACAGGTGACTTGCAGGCATGAATAAATGATTCAAATATTTGGCAGATGTTATCACGGATGTAGTGAAATGCTTATGTTCCTAGCTCCAACAGTGCAGTAATACCTAACAATACACACAAATCTCCAAAAGAAAAAGAAAGGAACTAAGAAATATAGAAATATTTGAACGAGCAATGAGTCCGGAATATAAATATATATGCAGTGCATTCAGACAGTATTCAGACCTCTTTATCCACATTTGGTTACGTTACAGCCTTATTCTAAAATGTATTAAATCGTTTTTTCCCCTCTAGTCTCCCAGTCCCTGCCGCTGAAAAACATCCCCACAGCATGATGCTGCCGCCACCATGCTTCATTGTAGGGATGGTGCCAGGTTTCCTTCTCCCGAGATTGCTCACTTTGGCCTGGCGGCCAGCTTTAGGAAGAGTCTTGGTGGTTCCAAACTTGTTCCATTTAAGAATGATGAGGCCATTGTGTTCTTGGGGACCTTCAATGATGCAGAAATGTTTTGGTACCCTTCAACAGATCTGTTCTTCGACACAATTCGGTCTTTCTGAGCTTTACGGACAATTCCTTCGACCTCATGGCTTGGCTTTTGTTCTGGCATGCACTGTCAACTGTGGGACCTTATATAGACAGATGTGTGCCTTTCCAAATCATGTTCAATCAATTGAATTTACCACAGGTGGACTTCAATCAATTTGTAGAAACAT
Source organism: Oncorhynchus mykiss (assembly GCF_013265735.2). Taxonomy (NCBI): domain Eukaryota; kingdom Metazoa; phylum Chordata; class Actinopteri; order Salmoniformes; family Salmonidae; genus Oncorhynchus; species Oncorhynchus mykiss. The sequence continues at coordinate 68,783,360 of NC_048581.1, forward strand.
CGAAAACATGATCAATGGAAACAGGATGCACCTGAGCTCAATTTCGAGTCTCATAGCAAAGGGTATGAATACTTATGTAAATAAGGTATTTCAGTTTTGTAAAACCTGTTTGCACTGTGTCATTATGGGGTATTGTGTGTAGATTGATGAGGAAAACAATTAATTTAACAAAAAAAAATGTGGAAAAAGTAAAAGGGTCTGAATATTTTCCGAATGCACTGTATATGTGTATGATGGTGTGTATAGACATTATGGACAGTATATAAATAGAAAAGTTGTGTATAGAAGTAGTTATATAGGATGAACCTTGACTAGAATACAGTATATACATATAATGTGAATAAAAAAAATGTGTAAACATTATTAAAGTGACCACTGTTCAATGACTATGTACAGTGCCTTGCGAAAGTATTCGGCCCCCTTGAACTTTGCGACCTTTTGCCACATTTCAGGCTTCAAACATAAAGATATACAACTGTATTTTTTTGTGAAGAATCAACAACAAGTGGGACACAATCATGAAGTGGAACGACATTTATTGGATATTTCAAACTTTTTTAACAAATCAAAAACTGAAAAATTGGGCGTGCAAAATTATTCAGCCCCCTTAAGTTAATACTTTGTAGCGCCACCTTTTGCTGCAATTACAGCTGTAAGTCGCTTGGGGTATGTCTCTATCAGTTTTGCACATCGAGAGACTGACATTTTTTCCCATTCCTCCTTGCAAAACAGCTCGAGCTCAGTGAGGTTGGATGGAGAGCATTTGTGAACAGCAGTTTTCAGTTCTTTCCACAGATTCTCGATTGGATTCAGGTCTGGACTTTGACTTGGCCATTCTAACACCTGGATATGTTTATTTTTGAACCATTCCATTGTAGATTTTGCTTTATGTTTTAGATCATTGTCTTGTTGGAAGACAAATCTCCGTCCCAGTCTCAGGTCTTTTGCAGACTCCATCAGGTTTTCTTCCAGAATGGTCCTGTATTTGGCTCTATCCATCTTCCCATCAATTTTAACCATCTTCCCTGTCCCTGCTGAAGAAAAGCAGGCCCAAACCATGATGCTGCCACCACCATGTTTGACAGTGGGGATGGTGTGTTCAGCTGTGTTGCTTTTACGCCAAACATAACGTTTTGCATTGTTGCCAAAAAGTTCAATTTTGGTTTCATCTGACCAGAGCACCTTCTTCCACATGTTTGGTGTGTCTCCCAGGTGGCTTGTGGCAAACTTTAAATGACACTTTTTATGGATATCTTTAAGAAATGGCTTTCTTCTTGCCACTCTTCCATAAAGGCCAGATTTGTGCAATATACGACTGATTGTTGTCCTTTAGACAGAGTCTCCCACCTCAGCTGTAGATCTCTGCAGTTCATCCAGAGTGATCATGGGCCTCTTGGCTGCATCTCTGATCAGTCTTCTCCTTGTATGAGCTGAAAGTTTAGAGGGACGGCCAGGTCTTGGTAGATTTGCAGTGGTCTGATACTCCTTCCATTTCAATATTATCACATGCACAGTGCTCCTTGGGATGTTTAAAGCTTGGGAAATCTTTTTGTATCCAAATCCGGCTTTAAACTTCTTCACAACAGTATCTCGGACCTGCCTGGTGTGTTCCTTGTTCTTCATGATGCTCTCTGCGCTTTTAACGGACCTCTGAGACTATCACAGTGCAGGTGCATTTATACGGAAACTTGATTACACACAGGTGGATTGTATTTATCATCATTAGTCATTTAGGTCAACATTGGATCATTCAGAGATCCTCACTGAACTTCTGGAGAGAGTTTGCTGCACTGAAAGTAAAGGGGCTGAATCATTTTGCACTCCCAATTTTTCAGTTTTTGATCTGTTAAAAAAGTTTGAAATATCCAATAAATGTCGTTCCACTTCATGATTGTGTCCCACTTGTTGTTGATTCTTCACAAAAAAATACAGTTTTATATCTTTATGTTTGAAGCCTGAAATGTGGCAAAAGGTGCAAAGTTCAAGGGGGCCGAATACTTTCGCAAGGCACTGTACATAGGGCAGGAGTCTCTAAGGTACAAGGGTTGAGTACCGGGTGGTAGCCGGCTAGTAACAGTGACTAAAGTTCAGGGCAGGGTACTGGGCAGAGGCCGGCTAGTGGTGACTATTTAACAGTCTGATGGCCTGGAGATTGAATCAGTTTTTCAGTCTCTTGGTTCCAGCTTTGATGTATCTGTACTTGCTCCGCCTTCTAGATGGTAGAGGGGTGAACAGGTCATGGCTCGGGTGGCTGAGGTCCTTGATGATCTTCTTGACCTTCCTGTGACACCGGGTGCTGTAGATATCCTGGAGGGCAGGCAGTGTGCCCCCGGTGATGCGTTGGGCAGACCGCACCACCCTCTGGAGAGACCTGCCATTGCAGACGGTGGAGTTGTTGTACCAGGTGGTGATATAGGCCGACAGGATGCTCTCAATGGTGCATCTGTAGAAGTTTGTGAGGGTCTTAGGGGCCAAGCTGTATTTCTTCAGCCTCCTGAGGTTGAAGAGGAGCTGTCGCACGTTCATCACCACACTATCTGTGTGGCTGGACCATTTCAGGTTGTCAGTGATGTACACGCCGAGGAACTTGAAGATTATCACTCTCTCCACTGTGGCCCCGTCGATGTGGATGAGGGCGTGCTCCCTCTGCTGTCTCCTGTTCACGATCAGTTCCTTTGTTTTGTTGACGTTGAGGGAAAGGTTATTTTCTTGGCACCACTCCATCAGGGCCCTCACCTCAACCTTGTAGGCTCTCTCGTCGCTGCTAGCAATCAGGTGACACTGTTGTGTCATCTGATGATTGAGTTGGAGACGTGCGTGCCCACACAGTCATGGGTGAACAGAGAGTACAGGAGGAGGCTGAGCATGCACCCTTTGGGGCCCCAGTGTTGAGGATCAGCATAGCAGAGGTGTTGTTGCATACCTTTACCACTTGGGATCGGCCCGTCAGGAAGTCCAGGACCCAGTTGTACAGGGCGGGGTTGAGACCCAGGGCCTCAAGTTTATTAATGAGCTTGTAGGGTACTATGGTGTAGAATGCTGAGCTGTAGTCAATGAGCAGCATTCCTACATCGTTATTCCTCTTGTCCAGATGGGATAGGGCAGTGTGCAGTGTAATGGAGATTACATCATCTGTGTATCTGTTGGGGTGGTATGCAAATTATAGTGGGCCTAGGGCAGTGGAGGCTGCTGAGGGGAGGACAGCTTATAGTAATGGCTGGAACGGAGTGAATGGAATGGCATCAAACACATGGAAACCATTTGTTTGATGTATTTAATACCATTCCACGTATTCCGCTCCAGCCATTACCATGAGCCCGTCCTACCCAATTAGGGTGCCAACAACCTCTTATGTCAGGTAAGCTTGAAGTGATGATCCTTAACTAGCTTCTCAAAGCACTTAATGATGACAGAAGTGAGTGCAACAGGGCAATAGTCATTTAGTTCAATTACTTTCACATTCTTGGGTACACAAACAATGGCAAGTGGGGACAACAGACTGGGAGAGATTGAATATGTCCGTAAAACACTCAAGCCAGCTGGTCTGCACATGCACTGAGGATACACAAATTCTCTGATGCTCATGCTCTGATTCACACATGAGTCATTCGGTATATCTGGACTACAGATATGAACATGGGTAGTGTTGCCTACAGTATGCGATTGCAGTAGAGTTTTTCTACGTAGAGAATTAGAAAGTGTGATAACTGATTACTCTATTTACAGTATGCAAGCATTCCTTAATTACAGTAAATTATATATGTCGCTTGCGGCTCAGCTCTAGAAGGCATACAACTCAACTTCCTATTTAAAACAGCCAAGCAGAGGTGTGATACTGCCAATGGGGGTGTGCTGGGTTGGCTGGGGCTGGCTGCGCCGGGTTCTGGAGCCTTTGATTAAAGCCCTCCATCCCTAGCCTAATGTCCTGCCTGCCTTCCCCTGAATTATTCACTGGCTTTGTGGAGTGGGCTGGGGTGTGTGTACTGCATGCTACAAGCCTGCTATGTGTGTTAGCCAAAAAACATAATGCAATAAAGCTCAGCCATGCATAATGGATGGGATCCCAGGACCGCCACCCGCCATGGGAATCCAGAATTAGAGATGAGGGATCAGGAGAGCTCAACGGCAATGTCACCAAAACATTGGTCTCCTATGTCGCCCTCGTTCTCCGTCCATCCATCTCTCCCTTCCCCCCTAAAACACAGTTTAAAATGCTCCATCATTGGACAGTGATTCGTCAAAGTCAGCATAGTTTTTCTTCTTTGCCTCTTTGCCTTCCTCACAACCACTATCTGGAAGTGCACAGGGCCAGAGCACTTCTGTGGGGGTCAGAGGTGAAGGGTGTGTGTTTGTGTTTCTTCACCATATAGCATGAGGAGGCTACAGTAATGAGCCCTACTCTCATCTCAGGGGGGCAGCATCCTCAGCTGTTCCTCACATAAAGGAAATGAGCCTTCTGACACACAGACAAAAAAATCACCTCACAGCGTAACCTAACAGTGGCTCCCTCTCCCACAATCACTAATTCACACTCTCTGTGTCTCAGACATCACTGGTATTAATGTACTCTAGCTGAGGAATGCTCAACACCATTCCCTTATATCGAGGTGGAGTTGAATATTGATAATTGGTCGTACGATTTTCTATTAACAACAGTGAGTCACCATCAGTCGTAAAAATGTGTAAACATTTAAATTCTGAAAACGCTTACGTGTACCTATGTTTGTCCTGTACAACTGTGGCCCTTCTGCGGGGTGCTGAAATTAAAATTAAAATTTTTATAAAAACTTTTATTGAATTCAACCACTGACTTTTTACTTAAGTCCGAGATCTGTATATAAGGACGAGATGCTTATGTCTCTGCCCTAACAAAATAGGAGTCGTTGTCCCAAGGTCGGAAAGGCAGGCGACAAGCTTAGGTCCAAAATAAGCCAGTAGAAAACCATTGGGTTATTTTTGACAGATTTTGGCGAGAGTGAAACCTCTTGCTTCACCTCTTCCTCTGTTTGTGTTGGTCAAAGTTTTTATTAAAAGCATGAATTTCCGCACCACGCACGTGGAAGGACCGCAGTTGTACAGGACAAACAAACAGTGCCTTGCAAAAGTATTCAGACCCCTTGGATTTCTTCATATTTTATTATGTTACAAAGTTGGATTAGCATTTATTTAATTATCACTTGTTTTATCAACAGTCCACTGAAAATACTCTGTCAAAGTGGAAGAAAAAAACGTTTAAAAAATGAATACAAATTTGACAATTAAAACATTATCATGGCATAAGTATTCAGTCCCTTTTTTTAGGCAAACCTAAATCACATAATAAGTTACATGGACTCACTCTGTGGGAAAATATAGGAGTTTACATGATTTTTAAATGACTAACCCTTTCTCTGTCCCCCATAAATACAATATCTGTAAGGTTCCTCAATCAGTTATTGAATTTCAAGCACAGATTCAACTACAAACACCAGAGAGCTTTTCAAGGGCCTCATAAAGAAGGGGAGTGATTGGTAACAATATCAACTCCGACATTGAATATATCTTTAAGCATGGTCAGGTCAATAATTATGCTGTGGATTATGCATTAAACCACCCAGACACATTAAAGATAGTCATCCTTCTGAACTGAGCTGCAGCATAGTAAGGAAACTGATAAGGGATGTTACCATGAGGCCATTGGTGATTTTAAAACAGTTACAGAGTTCAATGGCTGTGATGGGAGAAAACTGAGGATGGATGAAGAACATTGTTGTGACTCCACAATAATGACCTAAATGACAGAGTGAATAAAATAATACAAATATTACAAAACATGCAACAAGGCACTAAAGTAATATTGCAAAAAGAAACACAGCAAAGGAGTACACTATTTGGCCTAAATGCAAAGCCTTATTTTGGGGTCAAATCCAACACTACGCTTCACTGAGTAACTGCCTCCTTATTTTCAAGCACGGTGGTGGCTGCATCATGGTATGGGTAAGTTTGACATCGGAAAATACTGGGGAGTTTTTCGGGATAAAAAAAAATGGGATGGAGCTAAGCACAGGCAAAATCTTAGAGGAAAACCTACCTCAGTCTGCTTTACACCAGACACTGGGAGAGGAATTCACCTTTCAGCAGGACAATAGCCTACAACAAAAGGCCAGATCTACACTGGAGTTGCTTACCAAGAAGACAGTGAATGTTCCTGAATTGCCTTGAAAATCTATGGAAAGACTTGACAGAGCTTGAATAACTCTGAAAATAATAATGGGCTAATATTACACAACCCAGGTGTGTAAAGGTCTTAGAGACTTACCCAAGGTGTTTCGAACATGTATGGACTCAGGGAGATGAATACTTATGCAATGACTATATATTAGTCATTTCATTTCTATATTTAGCAAATCTTTTTTTTCAATCTTCCACTTTGACATTACAGAACATTTTGTGTACTGACACATTTTTTTCAATTAAATCTATTTTAATCCCACTTTGTAATACTTTTGCAAGGCAATGTAGGTACAGGTAAGCGTTTTCAGGATTACCATTTTTATGAGTTTCAACTGATGGTGGTGACTCAATGTTGTTGCTAGCAAATCGCGTGACCAGTTATCAATACTCAACTCCACCTCGATATAAGAGAACGGAGATGAGCGTTCCTCAACTAGCATTATTGTAGGTTAGAGGACTACTAAACATAGACACATTTAAGGGCATTGGACAGGAACATGGGATTGGTAGGAGAGCATTACATCTCCCAATCAATGTGCGGCTAGTGGAACAGCTCCATCAGCAATTCATTTAGTCTGGCAGCTGCCAGAGAGATGGCAGTGTTGCTGTGAATGCAGGGCCTGGGGGTGTCTATGTAGGAGCTGACCACCCAGACTGAGGAATATGTTTTATATGCTGTGCCAGGGAGAGCTGTTAGTGAAATGACCAACAAAATCAAGGCCACTGTTGAGGACCCTGAATACATCCCTAGCAAGTCACAAAGAACTGTGAAATGCTGGTATGTGTATGACAGTATCCAGACACGGACTGGAATAGACGTATGCACAGGTACAATATGTAAATATTGAATAAACGAATGTAAAGCCTAGCAGAATGTTACTGAGCATGCATAAGCCCTTTTAATTCCTTCTCAGATCTTCTTTTACATTACCATTTATGAACAAACACATATAAAAACATGTTACAAATCATTCTAATTTAGAGATTATAGAACAACTCACAATGACAAAATCCATAATAATAATAATAATACCTGGGAATTATATAGTGCTTTTCAAGGACAAAACAAAACGTTAGACTAAACAAAAACAGGAATAAAGAGAGGCAAGGTGGTGAAGGGTTTTGTAGGTCAGAAGGAGAATCTTGTAATCAATGTGTTGGGAGACAGGGACCCAGTGGAGTTCACAGAGGACAGGGGTGATGTGCTGCCAGGACAGTGTTGGCGAGGAGTTGGGTTTTTAACCATTTGGAGCTTATGGAGAGCGCTTTAGTTGATGCCGGAGAGTAGTGAGTTGCAGTAGTCAAGACAGGAGGAGGTGAATGCATGTTTGAGGGTTTCAGCGGCAGGGCGGGAGAGGGAGGATCTGACTTTGGCAATGTTGCAGAGCTGGAAGAATGATGATTTGACAGTCTGTCTTATGTGGTGGTTAAAGGAGAGGGTGTAGTCCAGGATGATGCCACGTATGTGTGTAATACTGCAAACTACAACTACAGATGTGTTCGAGTCATCATGGCTAAAACTCTGTCGGGCTTGAAAGCTTCTTAACTTACTGAATTATGTTCCCCTGCAACCCAGACATCTTCCAGTACTTAGTCTGACAATGCTCTGCTAAGGAGAGTAGCTGTTGGCATAATATAGTACATTAGCCTTTCACTATACTGTAACTGGCTGGCTGCAGAAACTACTTCCCTGAGAATATCCCATCCTCTACACTCAACTGCATTCAAATGTCTCATCTATTCATTTAAAGAGAGCTAACTAAAGAGGGTCCCAGGCTTTTAATGGCTGCCTCACTAATAATTTCAGCATAATAACATAATTTATCTGGTCCCAGATAAAAACATAAGATGGCAATTATTCAACACAAAGGAAGTAAAGCTTTGAATAAATATCCCAAACCCCTCCTGTGTATTTGTCAGAAGTATAAATAAAAGGGAAAATTGGCAGCCGACGCATGTTCCCCAGCAGGGTTTGAGACAAAACAACGCTGTCGAAACAAGAGGAAGCGAGTACACATTGAGCAACAGTTTATGATAAAAAGAAAAGTAAGAAATCAACTGTCAACATGCGTGTTGAGAAGAAGAAGAAAACAAGTGAGGATCAATGGTAGATGAACGGGCGTCCGCGTTAGGCCTGCTGTGGTGATACTGGCAGACAGATGGGGTGCTATGAACGTCTGCTGCTAACGCTTGTGGACACCACTGTGATGCCAGTTTGGAGCTGAGGGGCATCCCAGTCACACAGCAACATGGCCGAGTGTATGAGCGTTTGTGTGTACATTATGTGTGTGTGGATATGTGTGTGTGTGTGGGTGTGCATGCGTGCCTGTGTGTCCGCATGGGGGAGTCATGGCCTGTCACATCCTGTCTGAACAAAGACCCAGCACCCTGGGGAAAACAGCCCAGGGGAAACAACCAGGTCATGGATTAGCCAACATTTATCCACCCTGCTGCCCTATCACCAAGCTGATTGGAATAAAACATGGAACAGAGCATTTCATTGGTACTCTATGGTTATCTGTTATTTTTCCACATTTAAAGAAGTTGACATTCAGGCTGACGTCATTTCAGAAGTGAATTCAAATTAAAGGGTATTGGGGTAGAAGATTTTTTGAAATTATAAGATAATTTCACCATCTCTGTCTCTGGCTGGGGGACAGGTGCAGCGGTCAAACCAATTGGCCTGTGATAATTAAGGTACGATACACTCTTGACCGTCCAGCCTGGAGAAAAACAAAGGCCCAGTGAGGTTGTCATCCTGGCATTGTTTACTGTGCTCATTAAAAGGCTCTGTCTGGTCAACAAGACAATGAGCGGTAGAACAGACAGGCAGGGTGAGGAAGCGAGAGAGATAGAGAGAGAGAGAGAGAGAGAGAGAGAGAGAGAGATGAGAAAGGGAGAGATAATGCATCCCATGTACACTGTAAAAGAGGTAACAATCCTTTGCAGCATGAACAACTTACATTTTTACAAATATGAATGGTTAATTACGGAAAGTAAGATCTGCAGGATTTGTAATATATATATATATTTAATAGCTATACATAATGCAAATCGAGGATGGAAATGCTTTTGGCGGTTGATCTGCCTCTGTTCTGTGGGTGGCACTGTGTGCTCTTATAGAAGGATGGGTCCCAGTATTTTGGGGATCTGAGGGGGCGGGGGTGGTCTGCCAGTCACTGGGATGACAACCCAACTTGGGATGGGGAGGAGTTTTAGCTGGTGGAATAGGGGGGAACAATTGGAGGTTTACTTAGTAGCAATGCAAATATCATGGTATAGCTATATGGACACTCAATCACTATGGTCCTTTTAATGGTGCGTTTATAAATATATATTATGATAAATAGATTTTAAACTTGTATTTCATTATGGTAAACAAGCTATAATTGTATGGGACACTTTTAAATGTGCCTTTAGAGGCCATGCAATTCAGTACTCATCTCTAAAACAAAAGCAATTTAAGTCAAAAGAAGGTGTAACAGAACATATAGATAGCAATAAAAAAAACTGTACCATAGAGGCTCAGAATACGTTAGAGGAAAAACAAAAAGAAATGGAGGAACTTATTCAAGAAAGATCCAGTGTAATATATTATAATAATAAAGACAACTGGATGGAATGGGAAAAATGCACCAAATTATTTTTTTAAATCTTCGACATAGAAATGCTACCAAAAATAATTTACTATAACATCATCACAAATGATGGAGTCACCCATGATTCACCAAACAATATTTTGAAAGAGTAAGTAAAGTACTTTAAGCACATTATTTTGTTTTCCATCTCCACTAACCAAAGCTAATTGTATGGATTTCTGATATTGCTACTATGCAAGTAACCACTTAGGCCATACCGTTTATACCTTCTGTAGAGACCCATCCACTTAGCAAAATATTGATTTATGAAATTAATATTGATATCTGTGGTTGTAACATGATTTTGTGTCATACCACACAGACTCACTAAACACATATGCTTTGTTTGTAAATGATGTCTGTGTGTTGGAGTGTGCCCCTGGCTATCCGTAAAAATAAATAAATACAAATATATATATATACGCTGCTCAAAAAAATAAAGGGAACACTTAAACAACACAATGTAACTCCAAGTCAATCACACACACTTCTGTGAAATCAAACTGTCCACTTAGGAAGCAACACTGATTGACAATAAATTTCACATGGAATAGACAACAGGTGGAAATTATAGGCAATTAGCAAGACACCCCCAATAAAGGAGTGGTTCTGCAGGTGGTGACCACAGACCACTTCTCAGTTCCTATGCTTCCTGGCTGATGTTTTGGTCACTTTTGAATGCTGGCGGTGCTTTCACTCTAGTGGTAGCATGAGACGGAGTCTACAACCCACACAAGTGGCTCAGGTAGTGCAGCTCATCCAGGATGGCACATCAATGCGAGCTGTGGCAAGAAGATTTGCTGTGTCTGTCAGCGTAGTGTCCAGAGCATGGAGGCGCTACCAGGAGACAGGCCAGTACATCAGGAGACGTGGAGGAGGCCGTAGGAGGGCAACAACCCAGCAGCAGGACCGCTACCTCCGCCGTTGTGCAAGGAGGAGCAGGAGGAGCACTGCCAGAGCCCTGCAAAATTACCTCCAGCAGGCCACAAATGTGCATGTGTCTGCTCAAACGGTCAGAAACAGACTCCATGAGGGTGGTATGAGGGCCCAACGTCAACAGGTGGGGGTTGGGCTTACAGCCCAACACCGTGCAGGACGTTTGGCATTTGCCAGAGAACACCAAGATTGGCAAATTCGCCACTGGCGCCCTGTGCTCTTCACAGATGAAAGCAGGTTCACACTGAGCACATGTGACAGACGTGACAGTCTGGAGACGCCGTGGAGAACGTTCTGCTGCCTGCAACATCCTCCAGCATGACCGGTTTGGCGGTGGGTCAGTCATGGTGTGGGGTGGCATTTCTTTGGGGGGACGCACTGCCCTCCATGTGCTCGCCAGAGGTAGCCTGACTGCCATTAGGTACTGAGATGAGATCCTCAGATCCCTTGTGAGACCATATGCTGGTGCCGTTGGCCCTGGGTTCCTCCGAATGCAAGACAATGCTAGACCTCGTGTGGCTGCAGTGTGTCAGCAGTTCCTGCAAGAGGAAGGCATTGATGCTATGGACTGGCCCTCCCCTTCCCCAGACCTGAATCCAATTGAGCACATCTGGGACATCATGTCTCGCTCCATCCACCAACATTGCACCACAGACTGTCCAGGAGTTGGCGGATGCTGTAGTCCAGGTCTGGGAGGAGATCCCTCAGGAGACTATCCGCCACCTCATCAGGAGCATGCCCAGGCGTTGTAGGGAGGTCATACAGGCACGTGGAGGCCACACACACTACTGAGCCTCATTTTGACTTGTTTTAAGGACATTACATCAAAGTTGGATCAGCCTGTAGTGTGGTTTTCCACTTTAATTTTGAGTGTGACTCCAAATCCAGACCTCCATGGGTTGATACATTTGATTTCCATTGATCATTTTTGTGTGATTTTGTTGTCAGCACATTCAACTATGTAAAGAAAAAAGTATTTAATAAGAATATTTCATTCATTCAGATCTAGGATGTGTTATTTTAGTGTTCCCTTTATTTTTTTGAGCAGTGTATATATATTGGGCTGTCTGGTTTTAGGAATTTGAAATGAGTACATTTTAGCCATTCCATTTACTTTTGATAGTTCAGTATTTTTAAAACCAAACACTTTTAGACTTTTACTCAAGTAGTATTTTACTGGGTGAGTTTTACTTCTACTTCAGTCATTTTCTATTAAGGTATCTTTACATCTGAACAATTTCTGTTTACCTGGAATTTTTCCTTATTGTAGGGTACTACCACTTTTAGTCTTAATCTTTACTACACTACTCACTGTTTAGCACATGTCGTCACATGGGAATCCTTAAAGAGATGGGTGGGGCTATCTTAAAATGTCACGCCCTGATGTGTTTCACCTGTTCCTGTGATTGTGTCCACCCCCTCCAGGTGTCGCTTATTTTCCCCAAAGTATTTATCCCCGTGTTTCCTGTCTCTCTGTGCCAATTCATCTTGTATGTTTAAGTCAAGTCAACCAGCGTAGTCCTTTTGCTATTCTCCTTTTTCTAGTCCTCCTGGTTTTGACCCTTGCCTGTTTTCTGGATTTTGTACCTGTCTTTCTGACCATTCTGCCTGCCACTCTGTACATCCTGGACTCTGATCTGGTTATGACCTTTTTG